>NC_137117.1:34577197-34894697 GCF_949357685.1 Gobio gobio | reverse complement strand
AGGAGAAAACAAGGCCTGATTGTGGGGAAGCATACACACTAAAATAAGACTTGAAACTAGATTTGTGAGTCATCAACCCAGAGTCCAAACACCCTTTCCACATCAATGTACTACAATTAATCTGTAGGAGAGAGAAAGAGAGAGCGCACGCACGTGCACAGCTTAAAAATAGATTTACGACTGTATGAATTGTTCTATAAATAGGACCTATCTATGGTGTGGTATTAACAACACCCAGTTGTAATTTTTGTGGTCAGTTTTAACCGCTGGGGCGGCTGCAAACAAACGCTAAGTCTCAGATCACATAGATTATTGAAGGCAGAAACACACAGATGCTTCAGCAGCAGAACCAGCAGGGATGGTGTGCTGGTTTAATGAGTCACAGAGGAAAGAGGAAATGCCTGGATGCAGTGTCCACACTGCAGGATAAATTGGCCAGTATAACACTGCAGCTTTCTGAGAAATCTACACTCAGATCCGCTTCAGCCTATTAGAGATAAGTGCGCGTGTCATCAGCGCTTGCTCTTCCTAAAAACTTGACTGACAACAAAGGTCACGTTGAAAAGATTTATGAAAAAAAAACAAGGTAGTTTCAGATGTATGTGACAGATGTTTATTGGGAATTTATCATTGTCTATTTGAATACTTCCTTGTAGCAAAAAAGAAGGTAAAACCATATACAGGTTTTTAAATCTAAGTGGATCATTTTCTTTTATAATTAGCATCAGGATTTATCCTACACAAGTCCTTTTATGGATTTTCGCTTTATAGTTGGAAAGATTTTAAGTCAAAAACACATTTTTTTTTATTAAACCTATAAAGCCTACTGTATCACATTTAATTTATGAGTTTGTAAGGGCTCTAAATGATCAACATGATCAGAACTTTGCTACTAAAAAACCCTGTTGTACACAATCGACTTACCTTCAGTAGTCTGATTAATAGTTTGTACTTTTTTATAAAGTAAAAGGCCTTTTAGTATAATTGTAAAACGTCCCTCTTCAGGTCGTAGTTCACGTGTCTTTTTGCTAGTAAATATTTACTGTTTTTTTTTATAAAGTAAATGTAAGAATAACTTTTATATTGTTATTTTTTCAGGATGAACACATACTGGACTGAAGCAACTCGGGTTTAATTGATCATGTTCAAATATGAGTATTAAATATGATCCATCAGGCTTTTGAGGAATGTTTAATTGAATCTTTCAATCATCTTTGTATTGCATTGCATGAATCTTTTAAATATCATATTAATAAGACATATTATTGGGAGAAATAGAGTGACAACTGATGCATTTATTGAAAGTATTTTGCTATATTGATTTAAAAAAACGTACTTTTTGGCCATATAAATAACTACAACTGCACCAAATTGCATATTTTTCTCAGTTTTTTTTTTTTTAGTCCTCTCTAAATTATTCTATATGAGCCATAAACGCCTGATGTATCAAATATGATACATAACATAAAACCCATTTCTTTTCTTTTTTGTGTGTGTCTAAAGGTTCCATAAACTAAATATATATATATATATATATATATATATATATATATATATATATATATATATATATATATATATATATATATATATATATATATATATATATATATATATATATATATATATATATATATATATACTATTATTTTATGTCAGGTTTAACAGGGTTAACAAGAACCTCTTTATTCATCATAACATCCAGATATAAATAAATAAATCAGCTAAATATCCAACACAATCTTACAAGAAAAAGCAGGTATTTCACAGTTGTATGAGTTGTATGAATTTGTGTGATGCAGTTTGCAGGAAAATGTTTGTAGGAAACGATTTGCAATGAAAAAAAAAACTAAGAATTTACATGCACCGCTAATCATAATTCTCAGGCATGAGCATCATAATGTACACATGACAGAACTCGCACACAAAATTGTCATGGATTTGCCAAAACATAAAGTAGTTGTGCATTGTGTGTTACAGAATTTGCATTGGGTGAACGATGTCTTTAACAATGATAAGACAGATACTCCTCATCTAATCTCCCTGCCAAAGTTCATCTTGTACTTTCATATGTTTTCTTGTACTTTCAAAAAAAATTAAGAAAAAGTTTTATGGTTCCAGTGGCAAGAGTCTAAACATTACACAGACAACTAATCAAAATCTTGATGGCTTAAAAAAAAAAAACATAACCAACAGCGATAAGGCCAACGCATATTAAAAAACCCTGAAGGAATATAGTGGGTCAAATCAAATTTAAGATGTATCGACTAGCACAGAAAATAATTTAGACTCTGAAAAACCAACAAAAGAGCTTGTGCACAGAAATGACTCACTCCATTATTATCACCCCATAGACTTCTATTGTAATTTCTTGACTGTCAACACATTTTGCTTGTTTTTAGAAATGCAGGGACGAGTTTATTCTATTTTCTATCTATTTTCTGTATAAATCAATTGAGCTGAACCAATAATAGTCTTCCAACATTAGTCTTAACAACCGCAGTTTAATAACTGAGGTCTCTGTTTAATGTCTCAATACTAATATCCTAAAGCCAACGTGGTCAGATATACATAGTTTATCTCTAAAAAAAGAAGGAGAGTCATTTTAATATGTGTTGACTTAATTTAAATGTTAAGGTTTAAAATGAAAGGCACAGGTGTACTGCAAACATTAGGACTAATGCAAATAATCCAGCTAGATATACAGTCGTCCATATGCAAAGGAATCCTCACAGAGATCTGCTAACCGGCAAAACAGTCCTTTAATTAAAGGATGGAAATGTGTTCTAAGCAAGCGTTCCTTCCTGCATTAATGGCCAAGCATTCTGCTTTGTCTTCCTGATTGTTTATAATGAAATGACCTCCTGTTCCCATTCTCTCCTACTACATTGTACAGTAGAAGTAAACAGTTTCACAGTGCGCTGTGGTTGTACGTTGACCGTAAGGTCAAGACCTCGCCCTCCCTCCTTTTATGCACACCCACGACCTCCTCCTGTCCCCAAGAACTCCTCACACACACACACACACACACACACACACCCTGAAGAAAAGTACAAAGCGTCCCTTGTGTAGGAGCACAGAGGCCTGGGTGACAGCGCTTAACATGATGCTGATATTTTCATGGGAGGAGCACGAGGAGAGAAAAGGATCAGCTCTGCCGGGGCGGCTCATTCAACCACACTGCCTGACCTTCATCCTTCCCCTGAGGTCCTTGGCTTGACTCACAACAACACACTTGCGGCCACAGATAGCACAGCCAAAGCCTGGCACAGCGCTTTCAAACATGCTACCATCACAGATGATGCTAACATGCTAATATTAACAAATACATCACACACATAAGCACCGAATGCCTACTCAAATCAAATGTATACGTTTTGTGGTAAGCCAGTTTGCTCATGTCCATCATTTTTGCTTATTTCAACGACACGCCCTCTCTCTCTCTCTCTCTCTCTCTCTCTCTCTCGCTCTCTCTCTTTCTTCAAACAGATGCCAGCCATTCAAAAAAATGCTACATGAATCACAAGCAAAGAGCCCAAAAAAGGTAGCACTTTAGTTTAGGGTCCAATTCTCACTATTAAAGGCACAATTTTAGGATTTTTGGACTAATTTATCCAAAAACAACTATTACAATGTTATATATTTTGTGAAATTGTGTACTTACATTACCCCAAAAGTTTCCAAGAATGTTTAAATCCAGAGAAATAAGCCATTTTAACTGTGCGTCACCTATCAATGACATCATACCCGCTACCCTTGTTACCCTCGATTTACGGTTTTATTTTGTAGAAGCCATGGAAACACCAAAGACAGTTTAATATATGATGTGTTTTATTAGACAGGTGAGCAACTGTTTGGAGACATTCATCAACAGAAAACTAATCATTGTTATGCAGCTCAACACAGTTTGTCTTATTGTTAAAATCTGGTTTTCGTGATTTACTGCGAGTAACATGTTTTATCATGTCTAATATCAGCTAGCTCACTGCAGTGTGAACAAGTGTCTCATAGTAGCCGTCGAGTGAACACACAGAGTAGCATTATAGCATAACTTTAAACACACTCAAATGTATCTAATATGATAAAACAGAGCTGAGTTACCTCACATACACCTGAGCGGAAGAAGCGGAAGCGGTCACCTGTGGCATAATATTAGCAATCACTCCAGCGGCCTCCGTTCCAACAGCTTTCAGCCCCACCCAGCTTCATACTACAGTAATGTTAATAAATCTTTAATGCATTAGCTCATCCATGAATTTGATTTTTGCCTGAGGTGAAGACAACATCTCCCATGATCCCGCGAAATCAAAGCTCCATCAAGCTACGTCTTTGTTTTGAATAAGCGACCTCTAGCGGCGAAAATTACATATTGTGCCTTTAACTTATTGCTTATTAGCATGCACATTACTAGAATATAGGCTGTTTAATATTACTTGTTAAGCACATATTAATGCCTTATTCTGCATGGCCATTTTTTCATTTAACAATTAATAAGCAGCAATTAGTAATTAGCAGTAATATTTAGTTGACTGGTTAAAGGGATAGTTCACCCAAAAATGAAAATTAGCCCATAATTTACTCACCCTCAAGTCATCATAGGTGTATATGACATTCTTCTTTCAGACGAATAAAATCGGAGTTATATTACAAAAGTCCAGGCAAATCCAAGCATTAGAATTGCAGTAAAAGTGGCTCTGTTTTTGAAGTCCATAAAAAGTGTATCTGTCCGTCAAATAACTGCTCCACGCGCCTCTGGGGTGTTAATAAAGGCCTTCTGAAGCGAATTGATGCGTTTGTGTAAGAAAAATATACATATTTAAAACTTTATAAAGTAAACTTTCGACTGACCGCTTTCTGTGGAAAAGTGTTGAACGTTGAAAGTGAAACTCAAGATGCGTACGTGACGTCATGACGAGCGGACCTGGTCGCGTTAGTCTTTCGATCGGCAGGGGAACTTTCAACAATTTTTCCATATATTGAACAGGGAAGGCGGTCGGCTGAAAGTTTACTTTATAAAGTTTTAAATATGGATATTTTTCTTACACAAACGCATCAATTCGCTTCAGAAGGCCTTTATTAACACCCCAGAGCCGCGTGGAGCAGTTATTTGACGGACAGATGCACTTTTTATGGATTTCAAAAACAGAGCAACTATTACTGCAATTCTAATGCTTGGATTTGCCTGGACTTTTGTAATATAACTCCGATTTTATTTGTCTGAAAGAAGAATGTCATATACACCTAGGATGACTTGAGGGTGAGTAAATTATGGGCTAATTTTCATTTTTGGGTGAACTATCCCTTTAAATTAGTAGGAGACCCTAAATTAATATTTCAAGGGGTAAAATTCTAACATTTTAGTAGTGATGCTTTAGTAGTGACATTTTCCACAAAAATGATTCCTTTTTTTGGGGGGGGGGGGGGGGGGGGGTATTTGTGAATGCATTCTTTTTCTAATGGTTTAGCCTAATGACAGGCTAATATAATGGCCAAGATAATAATTTTTGTGTTTTTACCAAATTCAAATAAACTGTAATTTCCAAACATTTTTGTGTTTTTGACATTTCTGTGCAAACATTTTAGTACATATTGAGTACATATTATAGGAAAAAAGTGTTCATTTCTGCACACATCTCATGTGCTATCATCCACATTATATGGGTCATCAGCCATCCTGGGCTACATTTCCCAAAAGCATCAAATGGTCTACTTGTTTTGGGAAACATCCCTGGTCTGTATGTACATCAATCATAGATTGTCAACTAAGTTGGCAGAATCGATTCTCTAAAATAATGGCTACCTCACCAACAGGTTACCTATTAACATAATTAACACAACACACTGACAAGAAATCATTATTTATTAGTAGGCAAAAAACAATAGGTATTCAAAATGGCACTGTCTGCAACTTTTATTTTCTGTTGTAGATTGCATTTAAAACGCAAGCATGAAAAGCCAAATGGTAACTGTGACAAACAGATTCTGGGACACAGTGCCACCAACTCTAAAGGAAGAGAAATGTTCATACTAGATGTGCCTGCAATCGTGCTAATGCAGTAAAGACACTAACAGTAATTCAAACAAACTCACGGATGTCAGCGCTGTGGGTGGAAGTGCACATATGATCAGGTGACTGATTACCATGGTGGAATTCAATTCAGAGTGTTTGCATAATTGACACTGTACAATATAGCATGTCTTTAATGTTAGACACTTCCAGGACAAGGGCAGTAAATACAGATATAAGAACAGAAGTATAAGTATGCACAGTTGGAAGTAGTCAGACATAAAAAAAAATGGAAGTGCTGAGTAAACTTATGTCTAAATGTAGATTGTTTATAATGAAATATGTATATTTGATTAATCAAAATCTCTCAAGTAAACAACAAACTATTTTCCTCTGGGGATTAGTCCAGTCATCATTAGGGGTGGGAATTATTTAATGTGTGTTAGTTGTTGACTAAATGTAATGGTTCTGGTTCCAATTAAGGATTGCATATCCCTACATATTGCATAACTACATATTTTCAAAAGCTACTAGTTGCCTGAACTAGTAGTCAACTAATCAGTCTATGATAAAGAAATGGGAAAACACATTTTTCTTTTTGTTTTTTATCGGTTTTTAGAAAATATTTTCAAAAAGTGTTTTTAAAGCTGCAGTTCGTAACTTTTTGCGCTCTAGCTGTTTATAAACAGAACAGCATGTGTCTTGCTGAAGAACATTGCAGCCAGAGCTACTTCTCTCTGTTTATGTCTATGGCGAATCACACAGGGACTGTATTCCTCCGCAGTGCTTCCTACCAGACCGGTCTGAAATAGTCCCAATATAAACACTTATTATAAGTGTACCATAATGATTCAGGGTAAGACAAAAACACAGTTTGGAAAATGGATTCATGTTGTACATTCTCATTATATATTTTTTTGTATATCTTGAACACAAAAAAAGTTCTGGACAGCAGCTTTAAATATACTACTATATATTAAATACATTTCTTTTAAATATTATTCTAGCTCCAAATAAATTTTTTACAACTATCAAAAAATAATAATTCCTAAATATCATTAGGTTTTTGAGGTGTTGCACTGCATTACATTTCGAAACCTGAGCCTTGTCATATAAAGATCCAACTATCTGATTTGAGACTTATTGAACTTGACGCACAGTCACGAGCGTCTGCAGGGGTTCTCTCTCTTTTAATGAGGCTTCATCATGATATTTAATTCAGAAATGTAAAAATATTCTATGCATCTCTGAATGGCATTTTCATGCATTTTTAAATACTTTACTAAAAAGATTATGTCATTGAACCCTTAACTGGAAGCCCTAAACAATTAACATTTATTATGGGGCTTTTTCATAAAACTTGTTCTTGAAAGTTAAAAAAAAGGGGGCAGAATGCAGCAGGTCTCACATCTTTAAACTATTTTTAACTTGAAAAGGCACATTTGTGACGTTCAGGATGGAAATAAGAAAAACAGGGCAAGATGCAACGACCAACGCATATGGGATTCAATTAAATATGGGGTGCTCTTTTTAAATGGAACCATTATCAATTCCAAACCATAATATAAATAAATACTCAAATATAATGAAGTAATTCGATAAAAATCAAAGTTGGAATTAAAATGGAGGACTACAGCGCAGGACCCACCTGTTTCCAGAGGAACTCATCCTCCTGATTGATCCTCCACGTGGTGAGGAGGTGTATGGAGGATAGCACTCCTCCGCTGAGCACTGCCGCCCTCATCCGCACGGGCAGCAGCGTGTAGATGATGTAGATGAAGAAGACGGACCACCAGATCCCCTCCGAGGCGCTGCGGGGGGCGACCATCAGCACCCCGAACACCTGCACCACAATTAGCACTCCAATCACAAGGTAGCTGACCATCCACATGTAGTCCTGGTGGAACCCGTTTCGGTTGCACACCACCATCAGCGCCAAGAAGAGGGCCATCGCCACGGAGAGCACGGAGGCGTAGACCACGTCGGGCGGTCCGTGGATGCAGTGGAAGGTGAGCATGACCCCACAGACGATCACCAGGACGCCCATCAGCATGGTGAGCGAGCTCTGATTGAGCCTAAAGAAGTAGCGCTGGTAGAGACGCTCCAGTTTGCGCGACTGGAACTTCTTGGATTGGAACACGCGAACCACCCGCTGCCAGCAGTCCGCCGCCGTCACTGACCCCGTCCCACTGGCCGTGTCATCGCTGGAGCCGTCGCAACCTGAGCAGTCGCCTTTCCGCCCCTTGACCTCGCCGTCCTCGAAACCCAGGTCCACAGATTTAAGCCCCATCCCCTCCCCCCCACCCCCCGCTTTCCCGTAGTGGTCTTCCTGCCATCCGCAGCGCATGCCGAAGTTGCCTCCGCCCGTACCTCCTCCTCCTCCAGACCGGGTGGCCTGAGAGTGGGGCGGCTGGGGAGGAGGCTCCATGGCTTCCACGTCCCGCAGGCAGCTCATGTAGCGTGGGTTGCAGAGAGAGGAGCCAACCTTGCGCTTCGACTTCTTGCCATTGCGCTCGCCCCACACGGTCTTACGATCATCCACTCCGGCCACTAGGAAGCCGTTGATCCAGGACATTCTGCGGGGAGACATGAGGAAAACCAAAGTCAGAGACAGACTATGATGGCATTGTACAATGCTTATGTGGGTCAGACGTTTAAAAATCTAATTTAAAAGACATGAGCCACGTCTTAAGAAATGTACTCATGTTCGTTTAATATGGTTTTGAAAAACATTTTTACCAATTTACAAGAAATGTCAAGTGTGCGTAGCAGAAAGTAATAACATACTTTCTGTACTTTATACTTAATCGTAATCATTATTCTCAACAACAACAAAAAATCATTCTTAATTATCTTTTTGGAGAGTCGTACCATATGACAGTTTAACATAAATAACATGCTTTTTTTAGGAATATAACACAGGAAAAACTTTACAATAAGGTTTGGTCATTAGCTAAATACATTAGGTAACATGAACTAACAATGTACAATACTTTTACAGCATTTACTAATCTTAGATAATGTTAATCTCATCATTTGCAAATACATATTTAAGATCAAAGGACGTATCTGTTAACAGTTAATGCATTGTGAAGTAACATTAACAGGTTAATATATGCTGTAAAATATATATTTACACATTGTTTGTACATGTTAGTTAATGCATTCATTAATGAGACCATATTGTAAAGGGTTGCAATAAAATATTACGTCAAACTACCAAATAAGGTGTCCTTTTTTTGAATTTCAATATTGTAATGATGATTTTTTTTTATTATTATTATTATGTTAGGAAATAATTTATGCTCTCCAAAAAAAAAAATCCAAATAAATTTTAATTGAGATATTAAAAGCATGCTCATTTGATAAGATTTTGTATGTTTTTATTGAGGTTTTGTGGATCTCTTTACCTGTGTGGGTTCTGGTATGCGACCCAGCCCTGATCTTGCTGTCTGAGACACTCATTGAGAGCAGTGGATGAGTGAAAGCAAAAATGTGGAGTTCAGACAAGTGAGTGATGGCTATCAGGGAGTCCAGTAGCGTTTAGTTACTGTAGACTGGCCTGATGGATCTGGAGATCTTTTACTGATACTTTGTTCAACTGTATCGTCATAACATCTGGATCTGTTGACGACAAACCATCAATAGAAACAATGTGAGATCAATAAAATACATCAACAGAATCTGGACAGTTTCACTGTTGAATATTTAAAACTCAGCATTTTCTATAAGACATCCAAATGCATTTTCCTACTTAAGGATGCAAATGTTTAATTAGTAATAAATGGTTATTATCACAACCCATGCTTTACATAGTCTGAAATTCCCTTCCTCTGACAGGTACACTATTTAACAGGTTGAAATTACACTGCGCCTTAACTAAACAATAAAACAATCGCAAAACAATGGAAAGCACCAGGTTCATTTCCCTAAACTGTCACTGTATTTCTAATCAATGACTGGCAGCTCTTAAATCTATATACACTTCACTTCCTTATCAGCAATGATTAATAAGCATTTGCCTAAGTAAACCAGTTAAGAAGGCTCAGAAACTGTAACATTAGATGTAAGTTTCACTTTTAATCCTTGCCATTTTAATATATTCTGAGCTTTAAATGTTATTCTAGCATGGCTGCGGGTCACAAGACTGGAAGATGAATGAGAGAGCAGAGAAGAGTAAGATGACCAGATCAAATAACTAAAGCTCTGAAGCAATTGAAGTTGAAGAGGTTGTGAGTACAAGTGAGATAAATGCATTTATAATAAATAGTACATAGTAATTCCATCTAAATATACTCTTTTCAAATGTCATGTCTCTATTTTACCATTATAATGTTAATAAAGTTTCACATAAAACAGCTATGTGGAAAAATTATTATTTTCAACCTTCATTCTGACCCTCATTCTGTTTTTTAAGGGGCGGCCCCTTTAAGGCTTGTCAGTAAACGCACACTGTTATGTTAACGTCATTGCATAGGAAACATTATCAACGCCCACTCGCTATTGCATGTGAGTAAGTGTTTTGAAAACATTATCCATATAAAACTGTCATTTACAGACAAAGCATTATGAAATTTTTCACTTAAAGGGATAGTTCACCCAAAAGTTACCCCTTGATTAACTCACCCTCCTTCCGTATGTTTTTCAACAAAAAAGCGTAACTGGCGCGTTTTTTTTAACCGCAAGAGGCGTTACATTTTCTGCGTAAGTTGAATACAGAAGGCAGTCTGCCAGAAGCTAGATATTTGACTTTATAACGTGTTAAATATGGATATTTTTCTAACACAAACCCATTGATTCACTTCAGAAGGCCTTTATTAATCCCCCATAGCCGTGTGGAGCACTTTTATAATGGATGGATGCACTTCTTTGGTCTTAAAATTTTGGGCTGCCATTATAAAGCTTGGATTAGCCATGACATTTTTTTTAATACAACTCAGATTGTATCCGTCTGAAAGAAGAATGTCATATACACCTAGGATGAGTGAATTGTGAGATCATTTTTGGGTGAACTATCCCTTTAAGGTTTGTGATGTAGCTGCATTCAGATCCAATACAGTCATCTGTCAACAAACGTTCCTTTGCAAACTCTCAATTACACTGTGCCTTGTTTAAAAAAAACTAGGCTAGTCTCAGAACAGACATAATCCGACGTGATCCACGCTGGGATCCTTCTAAAGTCAGACGCAAACCAGCTGTTTAAACTGGACGCGTCAAAACAAAGTTTTTTTTTTTAATAGTCTGTTTGTCCGATTACTCAAGTGTGTGGAGTACGTCAGAATCTGAACGCACATCTGTATACTGTATCCAGTGCAGACAGCGTCAGTTATTATAATGGGCTCTATTTGCTTTTGAAGCAACGCTCACATTCAGTGTTGGCAAATGTCAGCCGTTAAGCGACTGAATGGAAATGGGCGGGGCATATAGTCATATGCTAATATACTTGCCAGTGTGATGTCACAGATCCCACAATATCAAAATGAGCCTGTGGCAAGCAGCGAGGCAGAGGGACCATGAGAACGGGGCGAGGCCGTTCGTGAGTGATAATGAGCGCCAGCTGCGCACCGCACCGGCCTCGTGTCTCACGGAGGAGCTCGGATGCATAAAAGGAGGAGCGACGACAGTGGAGGACGAGAGAGGACCGGGCCTGGAGTTTACGTTGTGTTTTGTTTATGTTCTGTTATGTGTGTGCTTTTACTTTCCGTTTATTTGATTAAAGTTTGTTGAACGTTCGCCGGTTCCCGCCTCCTTCTTCCCTGAAACAAAGAACTGTATTACAGAGCCATCTTTGGAGCTTGATTTAAATAAATGCTTTGTTTATAATGAGGTGGACGTTTTAAGCTCTGAAAATTTCAGGATGTTTTAATGGTACAAAGACCTCTTATATGTCAAAAAAAGATAAAGACAAATTTGATTTCTCAAGTCATGCCCCATTTAAAGCAGCACTAGGTAACTTTTCAACCTTCATAATATATTTTCAAGACTCTTGTGATGATGCATCGACTTACAATAGGTTGAATGACACGTCTGCCATAGCCTAACGGGGTCTGTATCGTTTTTAATCATACTTTTAAACTTCGGGTTTCGCGTAGTAACCCGAGAACAAAAAAAACTACAAAATTCGACCGCTTTACGGCATACACGTCACTTCCACCACCACCCCCACTTCCTTAAATTCGGACGTGCGGGCCCGAGCCCAACTATCGTTTGTTTGCCGGATGTTATAGTCATGGCCGAAGCAGCACAGAAAAATAAGAAAGCAAAGGTTTTGTCGGAGGAAAGCAAAAAGAGGAAACGAGAAAGTGATCGGATTAAAGGCAGGACGAGGATCAACATTGGGCCGGCGTTTGCTCGTGGGCCTGAGCTGGAGGAGGAGGGGCTACATTCTTGCAAGTAAATACATAAGACGTACAAAATCATATTTTAGGATACCTAACATGTCTGTGATATTTGTTTATTTGTCTTGCCTCAAGCTATAATGCAAATCGATTTTTCAAATTTGCAGATTCATCAATGGTAGCTTGATATTATAATATTGACGATATATGGTTATTACCTACCACTCAAACATTGAATTGAAGTATCATATAGATTCTGTAAAACGGGAATCAATAGACTAGGCTACTATAATGACGCTGGCTTGTAAACGTGAGCATCGCGATCATTTGGCGTTTGAAAAAAATAAAACCCATTAAATGATATTCATATGACATGCTGAAACATATGCCACTGTACCTGGGAATGAAGACATTTCACACGCGACGCAATCAGAACCATCTATGAACATGCAGAACACCTGCATGTGAACTCCGGCAGTGTTCAGGGCTATCATGGTTGTCATGTCAACAAATGCACGTGCGATGCATCCCCTGATGTAAGATGACAAGAGTTTACGACAATAGTAGAGGACAATACTGTTTCCCAACTGTAGGGGGACCCCGAGAGCAAAACCTACCTAGTGCTGCTTTAATACTAAATCGCCATTTACACTTAATATGCAGCACTGTACAATTTTATAACACAGGTTTCTAGAGTCCATTTGTTGTATTTTGCCCTTTATTTTGATAATCTTTAGTGTTTAGTATTGTCTATTGTATGTATTTTATACAGTGTTTTATACATTTTGACAATCATGCAAATAAAGCTTTGGTGACTCCAACACTGCATATGAAAAGCATCACTGTTTATGAAGTAGATATTACACTGTTCTCTAGGATACATGATTTGCATTGGCCAGTTGTGGCATCCAGTCAAACATTTCTGAATAATGACAGTTGCCCAGGGCAACGCTGTATAACCGACTGCTCATCATTAATTTATAACTTTGCATTAATTCTCATCGCCAAACTATCCTATCTTACATTTCTATATTACAGTGTATTATATTTAGAAGACAATCATATACTGTAGCAGGACATGGCACTCCTTATCAATGATAATTGTTTCTTTAATCCAAAAGCAACAGTCCCGGTATATCCTGCCTAATCAGAAAACGACAGATAATCAGAGGTAAGACGTGATCAACTTAAACGGATCCTCCGGCTTTCAATCACTCAGTCCTGGCAGGCCTAAACCAGCAACATATGCTTTAACAATATTCTTTTGTCATATTTTGTCTCACATATCTGGATCTGGAGCAGATGGTGATATTGACAGGTATTGATGGACAAACAGGAACTTGTTACTGTCTGTCTTCAGCCCTTTACTGGCACATATGCGTTTGTACAGGGCATTTTGATGGGAAGTCTGACTCAGTGAATCGGTTCTTCCGATCCGTTCATCTCAAACCGGCTCAAAAAAAGGATTCAGTGGTTCTTTACGTAATGACGTGGTTTCTGTCATCATTCCCCATTATATAGTCTACTCTAAAACGTTTCAGTAAAGACATAATGCACATGTTTTTATTTTACGTTTCATTAATAAGTGTGTGTTTATTATAATGTCATGTGTCCTAGTTGAGTTTGTTTCAGCTATGATTCAGGCAGCTGATCAAAGTCACATGAAAATTTACATTAACATTAAACATAGTAATAATAATTCCTAATATATTCAGCTGTTATAATATGTTTAGCGATAAACTGTCAACCAAGTCTTAAAGGCCCACTGAAGCGCCTTGAAACACGCAGCATTGTTCAATGTGTTGACGTAATTTTCATTGAACCAGGAAGACAGGGCGGGACTAATTGAACAGCCCCTCCACTTTTTTAAAATAGCCAATAGCGATTTGTTTATGTCATGGTTCGGCCAGTGCCATTGAGCTCAGTAAAGCTGCAGTTTCCTCCTAATCTCCTCCATATCACTTTAAAATACAGCATTCTGTGCAGAATTCAAATGAGTCAGATTCGTTTTGTGGTCTGCTCTGTGCTATCGTGTCTCTGGACCGGAGCAGACTGTGTGCTCACTGCGGCAGTTTGCGTGACACTAACGTGAAACCAGACTTCATTCGCCACCATTGGAAAGCATATTTACATTGTCTGAATCATTCCCTATCCCCTATGTAGTGCACGATGAGCCATTCACATGTAGAAAATAGTAAATGTGTGAACAAGTGACCGATTTCAGCCGCAGCCTCGGCCTCTATTTAAAGTGTAGGGGGCGGGACGCTTTAGATTCTAGAGAGCATTTGATTGGATAGAAAATCTGATGAGAAGCTAAAGTGCAGAGTCAAAAATCATTGACCCATATTGGCAGAAGTGAGAGACTGTAAGTTTTGAATGCTTATATCTATTTTTGGTGTAAACAAAAAAAGCACACTTGGAGCACACTAGCTATAACAGTAAGGCTAACATATTCATACTAGTATGAAGCAGAGCAGGGTCGAGTGCTGTCACTGTAGGAGCGCAACGTGGCCGCTGGAGCGATTGCTAATGCGAGACTAGCGAGACACACGGCTCGAGAGCAGCGGAACTTTTATTATGGCACAGACGGCGCTTCCAATTCTTCCGGTAAATCAAGAAGATGAGATTCAAACAATAAGACTAACTGTGTTGAGCTATAACAATGATTCGTTTTCTGTCTATAAGCATAATATATTAAAGCGTCTTTGGCATTTCCATGGTTTCTACAAAATAAAACCGGAAATCGAGGGTAACGAGGGTATAATGTAATTTATAGGCGACTCACGGACCCGGTCCGTGTCCAGGTAAAAAAAGGCTTATTTCTCTGGATTTCTTGGAAACATCTAAGTAAGTACACAAGAAAATTGGATGGATATTTTAATCCAAAAATCTTACATAGTGTGCCTTTAAGTACATTCGAGACCGCTTTTTAATGCTTCAGTCCGATTTACGAAAGAATCATTCAGCTCAGTTCTGTGAACCGATTCATCGACAAGATCCAACTCCAACAAGAATTCGTTCACGAACCGAAACTCGCATCGCTCATTGATGCGAGAACGCACTAATGCCACATTACAGGACGTATAACACCCATAGCCAATCTTTTCTGAGTCATTATGTTGGTAAAGGCCATACTAAAGAGGAGTACTGCACAAATGTGGCTGTGTCTGTAACCTGCATCCGCTCGTATCGTGCTGTAGTCCTCCGGGACATTTGCACGACATTTCAACAGCCGCGCGCTGATGTTACATAATGCAAATGTAGATATCGCAGTGTCGCCTCAGTCACAATTAACACTAATTGCTATTAATCTACATATTCTTAAGGAAAAGAGCTCCATCAGTCAAATGATGCTGTCCTTTAAAAAAGAAAATAAAAAGCCATATTTACGCGAGCATCGACGTGTGTATATACATACAAACATCAGCGACTGTTCGCCAGCGCCATAACATATGCATGCTGCATAATTTCAGCGCTTCATCGATGGCTCATGTTGCCAGAAGAACTATGCAGCATTTCTCCCATAGGCCGTTTGGAGATGTTTCGTTACATAACACGGAGTGTGTGTTCAGTGTGCCTGTGTGTGTACCATATTCGCAGCAGTGACCGCGTAGAGGCTGTTACAGTAACAGTGTGCGGATACTTGCAGCACAGCATGTCACACCCGACCGCCAAGTGTGGTCTATCCAGCCCCGTCCTTCACCCAAACGAGCTGAATTATAGCGCACTACAGGCCGTGAACGCGTCCATATCTGCGCTGGACATGTAGGGATCATAGCGTGCGAAACATTCCAACGCATCAGTCATCATCGCCTTGTTTTATAGAGGCAAACACGCACAACTCAACCACCAGAATGGACATCAAGCCTCATGCCTTAAGCCTCACGCATGACATCTATTTAAACCGGCAGCTGGTGTTTTGCGGGTTATTTCACATTTTCTGCGGGACCGTTCGACCTTTAGGGCAACATCAGCAGTGCGAGCATAGGCAATCGCACCGGGACGTTTAGTCCTGAATATATCGCTGGTGTGAATGAAGAGAGGGGTGTTGCATTTGGCCGCTGCTTATTCGTCGCTGGTGCTGCATTAAAGCCTTCTACACGCACGCATCTGACTCTTCCAAATGTCCTCTATAAAAGGCAAACGCTTGTATAACGCTTGACCATCTGAAACCATGCTAGAAAGCTGCCCTACATAAAACATGACTGATCACCCTAGAAAAAGATCTGACTCACCGTGGACATCTCTCCGTGTCGGGCGCAGGAGCGGCGGCGTCTCGAGCGCGCGCGGTCGTTCGGTCGCTCGGTGTCCTTGTTATCGGTAGGGCGATGTGTTTTTTGCAGGCATCGAGGACGAGGGGACAGAGGGACACAGTCGGTGAAGCTCTGCCTCGCTTGTGCTCCCGTCGTTTCCCAGCCTCTCCCCCTTCACACAGACGCGGTGCCAGTGTCAGTCTCCACGCGTCTCAACACTCCCCCTAAAGGCCTGCAAACAAGCAGCTCCTCACTGACAGCTGACTTCACCTGTCCTCCTCCTCTGCTCTCCTGTCTATCTATCTATCTATCTATCTATCTATCTATCTATCTATCTATCTATCTATCTATCTATCTATCTATCTATCTATCTATCTATCTATCTATCTATCTATCTATCTATCTATCTATCTATCTATCTATCTATCTATCTATCTATCTCTTAACCAACCACAATTGGGCTATATTACATAACAAAATGTCAAAACCGTTGACATTTATTTGTGGCCACATGCCACAAGCTCCCATTTCAAGCAATATATAGCCTACAAATAAAATAAAAAAGTTTTAAATTATTGAATAACAGATTGCAAAATGAGATATTTGAGAAGTGTTTTGCATACAATGAAAGTCAGTGTTCTCCAATGTTATTTGGTTCCCAACTTTCAAAATATCTTCTTTTATGTTCCTCTTAAAGAATTAAGTTCACTTTCAAATGAAAATTACCCCATGATTTACTCACCCTCACAAATAGGTGCATTTCTTAATAAAGTCCTTCAGAAGTGAATCGATGGGTTTTTGTAAGAAAAATATCCGGTAACACTTTAGAATAATGGTCATTAGTTAACATTAGTTAACTACATTTGTTAACATGAACTAATAATGAACTGCACTTATAAAGCGTTTATTAATCTTTGTTAATGTTAATTTCAACATTTACTAATGCATTATTAAAATCTTATTAACATTAGTTAATGCAGTGTGAACTAACATGAACAAACCATGAACAGCTGTATTTATATTAACTAACGTTAACAAAGATGAACAAATACAGTAACAAATGTACTGCTCATGGTTAGTTCATGTTAGTTAATACATTAACGAATGTTAACTAATGAGCATTATTCTAAAGTGTTAACAAATATCCGTATTTTAAACTTTATAAAGTAAAATATCTAGCTTCTGCCAGACTGCCTTCCTTATTAATAACTTACGGAAAAAAAGCATAACTGGCCTGACGCATCACTAGTGCGTAGTGTACGCGTTTTGAACTGCGAGAGGCATTACACTTTCTGCGTAAGGTGGTCTGGCGGAAGCTATTTCACTTCATAAAGTTTTAAATATGGATATTCTTCTTACAAAACCCCATCACTTCGCTTCAGAAGGCCTTTATTAACTCCCCGGATCCGTGTGGAGCACTTTTATAATAGATGGATGCACTTTTTTGAGCTTCAAACTCAATGGACCCCGTCACTGCCATTATAAAGCTTGGAAGCGTCAGGATATTTATTAATATAACTCAGATTGTGTTCATCAGAAAGAAGAAAGTCATATAAACCTAGAATGGCCTAGTAAATCATGGGCTAATTTTCATTTTAAAATGAACTCTTTAAGAAAAAAATTACACAGGTTTGGAATGACAGGGTGAGTAAATTATATGAAAGAATGTGAAGTCCTCAGACCATAACCTCTGTTACATACAATATTTTCTAAAAATATAGCCTACTCTAGTTTAGATAAATAGACATATATAAATAATAGAAATATGTTTATATTAAATAAACATTCCTGACTGAAGGAAGTTCATAAAAAACATTTATTAAAAGAATAATTCTCACTTTTATGAAAACATTTTTGTAAAAAGGCAATATTTAAAGTGGGTTTTCATTGCGAAATCCCTCTTTCCATATTTTATTTTAAAGCTGCAGTCCGTAACCTTTTTTTTTTGTTGTTAAAAATGATCCAAAATCAATTTGAGCAATAGACTGTACAGAAAATGAAATCTACAGGTAACGCTAATAAACACTAAATACACAGTCACGCAATGCTGATGTTGTTAAAGGTCCCATGGCATGGCATTTTTCTATTATTTTATAGTGTTTCCTGAGGTGTACTTATATTATTAGTATGATTTTTACATCATAAAATGTCATAATTTAGAAATAAAAGGCATTTTTTCTATACTGCTGTTTGCCCTGTGGCTGAATGCCCTGCTTCAAGAGGCGTGTCTGCTGTGAGACTTCAGTAAAAACGCCCACTGTTGTGATTGGCTGACATCTTTGCATTTTAAATGAGCGGAGGGGGCGTGGTTTAACGAGGCACGAGCAGGCACGAGTCTGCCAGAGAGACGGATGGACCTGTGTTCACTTCTCATCAGTTCTCTCAGCATGTCTCAGTTCAGGGTGAACTGTTGTAGTTACTAGCATATACTTCAGGTTATTAGTTTATTTCTAGTCGGAGGGACTGTCACTCATGTCAGAAAGTTAGTAACTTTAGTAAATTATGGATCAGCGCTGACTCGAGACGCGAACCGTTCAGAACGATTCAGTCCGATTTGGTGAACTGGTTCGGTTCACTAAAAAGAACCGATTCAAAAGAATGATTCGTTCGCGAACCGGACATCACGGAGACGAAGCGATTGCTAACAAAGTTATTTATAGTAACTACTGAGTTATGAGAGCGCTGTCAGTCAGCGCGAGTTTATTGTGTTTGTATCTGAGAGTTCTGAATAAACACGAGTCCCAGTCACACCGAGTCCTCTTCATCATTATTCTACCAACTTTGTAACACATGCAATGTATCATTACAGCGAGATGAACGAGTTAGTAAGTGTTGAATATAGCATTATTTCTAGATATGTTCCAAACATATGAATAGCGTCGTTGACGCGCATTGAGTAACTTACACAGCGCAAACAAAGACACAACAGCTGTAATCGAATGTAATCCAGTTTATTGTGGGGAAAGCTGGCTAGCCTAGCCCAGATACCCTCACGCTTACCCTCCTTCTGCTTAATCTCACGCCGCGTTTGGTGCCTCCGCTGTGGGCCAGATGCAGTACTGGGGGTCGGGGATGTTGGAGGCCGAGCTTCGGCGTGTGTGAAGTTTATCTCTAAAGATGTGACTGCTGATGTTAAACAGAAAAGACTGTACGCACATTTTAGAACAGATAGACGCGACGAGGACGTACAAAAACACTGACTCTCAAGATAGAAAACACGAAAACACCGTTCTGTCGGGAGAGAGAGAAGCCGCTGCGTGTCCACAAATAATAAATAATTAGCTACACATCAGAAATCACTGATCACAGATCAGAAGGAACTGAAGAAAGACTTCTGTTTTCATTTGTACATCCAAACACTGAGAAACTGCCAGTGTTCACTCGTTCACAAGTAACGTTAATGATCTCTCGAGTGTTTGCATGGGCGTGCCAGATTCTCTGGGCGGGGGAAAGGGAGGAAACCGTGCCTGCTTGGACGTCAAACCAGGAGCCTTCAGGATTGGCTAGTCGGGCCTGTCATTTTCTCAAAGGCAGAGAGAGACAGCAAGAACTTGGTTTTACCCCGATCAACATTTCTATCCACTTGGGGACAATATTCAGGCTAGGGGAACTCATATTAATGTTGAAATACCTCATAAAATGAAAATTTCATGCCATGGGACCTTTAACATTATCAATTTGAGAAAAAAGTATAATAATAATAATAACAAAAGAACAAAAGTGGCAGACATGTTATTTACTTGTTCAGATTACATTTTGAGGGGGAAATTCTTATTTTGGTCATACAGTACAGTTTTATAATAAGTAATTGTGCCTATATGTTCTGTCTTGCACATGCATGTGTAACCGGTGTTAGGGCCGAGGGACGATTACCACACTCCGGAGGAGCAGACACCTGAGGATACCAAGAGGCGGACAACAGAATGACTTTCAAAGGTAAGTTTTTTTTATTAATTTAAAACAATAAAAACAGTGCTGAGAATGTTCGTGGCTGGAACCCGATTTGGGAAGAGGAACTGGGGGGGGGGGGGGGGGATATTCCTCTTCTCTACTGACTCGTGGGTGGGACAGTAATTTCTTCGACTCGTCAGAAGGTGCTTGTAGAACGGACAGAGGCTTCTTCTCGCCTTCAACTTTCCCCACGGACAGAGCAGGTAAGTATTTGGCCCGTGAAGGTGTTCTTAGGACAGCCGATCGAATGAACAGTAGCTTCCTCACCTCTTCTGTGGGACAGACAGTGGCGGTGCTCAGACTTGGCTTGTGGACGTGTTCATAGAACAGCCGATCGAATGACAGCAGCTTCCTCACCTCTTCTGAGGGACAGACAGTGACGGTGCTCAGACTCGGCTTGTGGACGTGTTCATAGAACAGCCGATCGAATAACAGCAGCTTCCTCACCTCTTCTGAGGGACAGACAGTGACGGTGCTC
The DNA here is from genome assembly GCF_949357685.1 of Gobio gobio. Taxonomy (NCBI): domain Eukaryota; kingdom Metazoa; phylum Chordata; class Actinopteri; order Cypriniformes; family Gobionidae; genus Gobio; species Gobio gobio. Next base: position 34,873,670 of record NC_137117.1, on the reverse strand, counting down.
AGACTCGGCTTGTGGACGTGTTCATAGAACAGCCGATCGAATAACAGCAGCTTCCTCACCTCTTCTGAGGGACAGACAGTGACGGTGCTCAGACTCGGCTTGTGGACGTGTTCATAGAACAGCCGATCGAATGACAGCAGCTTCCTCACCTCTTCTGAGGGACAGACAATGACGGTGGATCAGGCAATAACAAGTGAGACAGGACCGTGGTAATTTACCCGCCTTTACTCTCGTTCCGTGCGTAGCAGAGCGGCGTCGTTGGGAGAGTTCATGAGACTGGACTTTCGTGGACGTGAGAGACAGTGCTCGTGGAGTGTGGTACTCGGGGTGCGTTGAGCTCTTTCCCTCCACACCGTACACTCAAGTGGGAACCTGGACACAGCTTTAGACAGATCAATTTGAAGGGATCTTCACAGTCATAAGTCAATATTCGTCCATCAAAGTTTCAGAGGGAAACGCAGTCGTTTGATCTCACCACACTTGTGCATAAATCACTCTTATAAATCTTCACACGTGTGCACTTCACTCTTTCAGACACTGCAAACTCACTTCATCTCCACAGTGATTAATCGACTCGTTTCTCTTCTCTCTGTAGGGTGGATGACTCGAGGAATAACGTTTTCAGAAGATCAGCATGAACACAGCAACGATCCTCCCAGCTGTTCCAGTTACTACGCTTCGTTCTGTCAACAAGATCACACACACACTGCCCACAAACAAAGGTTAGTTGCACTCTGGTGATGGTCAATCTTCAACTGTGGTTTTCTCAACGGGTAATCAAATGAAGGGTGCACTTAACTTTTCTTCGGAGAGTCACTCAATATCCTGCAGTGGTTTCCTCTCTCACTTACTTCATTACGTTGCTGTTCGTGGTTTCTTCAGAAAACTCACTAAATGAGCATGCCTCGGGGAATCTCACAGTAGAACTCCGATCCGGCATTAAACCTTCAGCCTTCCTCTTTCACCGCCGCTGTCAGAACACACACTGCTGCCTACCCGTGCTCCCACACTGCGCAAACACTGCCTTTTTATGCTCCTTTTCCTGAGCACATGCTTCAATGAAGCACAGCTGATTTGCTTCAGCTGGCGCTCGTTATGGCCAACACTCAACAGAGCCAGATTTAGAACCAATGAGGAATCTTTTTGGATTTACCAGGTTTTCACCCGGTGACACCCTCCCCCACCGGATCCGTTCTAGTCCCGAGAACGGGGCCCAGACTCCTAATCTCCGTATCTTGCAGGGGGCACTCCTCGGGTCTCCCGCTGGGAGCGTCGAGCTGGGGCAGCGGGTTCTTCCTCTCTTGGCTCCGGAGTGGGGGCTCTACGGATCATAGCCCAGCCCACCCAAGGTGGCGCAGGGGCCACAGGCGCTAGCGCCTCTGGCTCTTGTCTCGGGTAATTGGGACAGGGGCGCAGCAAGTTTCGGTGCAGGACTCGCACAGGGCCGGGCTTACCCTCGGGACGGATGGTGTACACGGGCTGGTCAGGCCTCTGCTGTTGCTCCACTACGTAGGGGGTGGTCTCCCACCGGTCGCTAAGTTTCCCCTTCCCTTGGCGCCGGTTATCCCGGACCAGCACCCGTTCTCCGGGCAACAAAGGGGCCTCTCGGGCAGTGCGGTCGTACAAGCGCTTGTTTTTCTTGGCTGCTACATCGAGATGTTTGGATACCTTGTCGTAGGCAGAGTGGAGTTGGCGGTGGTGTCGGTGTACCCATTCGGTGGTAGTGGCGGGGGCCTCAGCTGGAGCCGTCCCCAACAGCAGATCCGTGGGCAGACGTACATGTCTCCCAAACATCAGGTAAGTAGGGGCATACCCCGTTGTGCTGTGGATGCTGTTATTGTAGGCCTGTACCAGGGCTGGTAGACTGTCCGTCCAGTACCCTTGGTGGTCCGCATCCAATGTCCCTAACAGACTCAGGAGCGTCTGATTAAAACGTTCACACCCCCCGTTCCCCTGTGGGTGATAAGGCGTGGTGCAGGTCTTCCGGCATCCGTACAGATTACATAGCTCCTGGACGACACGGGACTCAAAGTTCAGCCCTTGATCGGAATGGAGCGTCTCAGGGCATCCAAAGGGCTGAAAGACGTGTCTCCATAGAGCACTGGCAGTGGTGGTGGCGGTCTGGTCTAAGGTTGGTATGGCCCAGGCATATTTGGTGAATAAATCAGTGACTACCAAGATGTTCTGGTAGCGATCGGTAGGGCGACTTAAGGTCAGAAAATCCATAGCCACCATATGCAACGGGGCTCTAGGTCTCACTGGAACCATGGGGGCCCTCACGTCTCGCCGGGACTTGAACAGCGTACAACGGGGGCATCCTTGTACATACCTCCCCACCGACTCTTCCATCCCACTCCAAAAGAAGTGCCGGCGCAGTAGTGACACCGTCCGTTCTTGGCCCTGATGTCCTAGCTGGTCATGATAGGCCTGGAGCAACGGCTGGATTTGGGCTTCGGGCACCACCACTTGGGATACCAGCTCGTGGGTCCTGGAGTCCAGAACGGACCTGCAGATCACACCATCTCTGAACTTCAATCTTTTCCACTGCCCCAGAAGCTTCCTTACTCTCCCTGGATGTTCCCGTCGTTCTTCCACCCCAGGGAGTTTGTTCCGCTCCAGGTAGGTACGTAGGGTAGCCAACCCTGCATCCTGTTCTTGCCGTTCCCTCCATCGACGGGGGTCCCATCCCCAACTTACTGGTACTCCCTCCGCTCGCGTTCCAGGTGCTTCCACTACTCCCACCATCAGCCCTTCTTCTGGTTCTGGCCCTGGAGTTCCCCCTTTTCTAGCTGGTGTTAATCGGGACAGGACATCGGCATTTATGTGCTCTTGGCCTGGCCGATATTGTAGCCGATAGTTGAAGTTGGCGAGCTGGGCCACCCACCGCTGCTCCACCGCCCCTAGCTTCGCGGTTTGGAGATGCACCAGTGGACTGTTATCGGTTACCACCAGTACTTCGGCTCCCCACAGGTAATCCTTAAACTTCTCACATAAAGCCCACTTCAGGGCCAACAGCTCGATTTTGAAAGAGCTGTAATTAGCATCGTTCCGTTCAGCAGGGTGGAGGCTCCGGCTGGCGTAAGCAATGACCCTTTCCGCTCCATCTTGCCGTTGGGCTAGTACGGCTCCCAATCCGCTGTTGCTAGCGTCGGTGTAGAGGATGAAAGGCTGGGTGAAATCGGCATAAGCCAGAATGGGGGCCTGTACCAACTCCTGCTTAAGTCGGTGGAAGGCGGTCTCGCACTCCGGACTCCAGGTGAGGGTGGGGGAACTCCGGCTCCATGACACTCCAGCCCCGGCCAACAGCTGATTCAGGGGTTTTATGAAGTCTTTTATGAAGCACCTGTAGTAGCCGACGAATCCCAGAAAGGATCGCACCTGCCTCACGGTTTTCGGGGGAACCCAACCCTGCACCGCGGACACCTTCTCTGGATCGACGGCCACCCCTGCAGCGCTCACTCGGTGCCCCAGGAACTGAACTTCCCTTTTGAGGAGCTGGCATTTCCCTGGCTGGAGCTTCAGCCCGTACCGCTCCATCGCCCGGAAGACTTGCTCCAGATGTGACAAGTGGGAATCGAAGTCGGCGGAATAGACGATCACATCGTCCAAATAGACCAGGGTGGAGTCCATCAGCTGCCCTCCCAGGCATCGCTGCATAAGCCTCTGGAAGGTCGCAGGGGCGTTGCAGAGGCCGAAGGGCATGCGATCCCATTCAAACAGGCCGAAAGGGGTGGTAAAGGCAGTCTTCTCGCGGTCTTGTTCCTCCACTCTCACCTGCCAGTAGCCACTCGCCAAGTCCAAGGTGGAATACCAGCTGGCGTTGGTCAGCCCCGTAAGGGAATCCTCGATCCGGGGCAGGGGGAAGGCATCCTTCTTCGTCACCAAGTTCAGTTTGCGATAGTCTACGCAAAATCTCCAAGAGCCCGTCTTCTTACGGACTAGGACAATTGGGGCGGCCCATGGACTGCTGCTCTCTCGAATGACTCCACGTCCCAACATTCCTTTTAGTAAGGCACGGACTATACTGGTGCACCCATAGTCCTCATCATGGGTGGAAAAGACGTGTTGCCACTTGGTCAGTAGACTCTGAAGTCGGCGGGTTTGTTCCTCTAGTAGGCCCTCCCCCTGCAGGGACTCGCTCAGTAGGTGGATCGGCATGCCTTGTGTAGCGGGAGCAGGACAAGACTCTTCCCTTGCCAAACCGACTTCGACCACTGTTGCGCTCACCTGGCAGAAGCGGACCTCCTGCTCCTCCCTCACCTGATGGGGACTTACTGCCGTGATACGGGTCAGTCGTTGGTGCCGGTAGAGATGAACAGGGTAAGTATTCGTGTTCCTCACTTTGACTGCAATTCGGCCCCGAAGGGCTACTGTTAACCCCCGAGCGACTTCAATAGTCTGGCACTCCCAGTGGGGCTCAATAAGGATGCAATCTTCGGGGCCATAGGCCCGCTCTGGAAGCCGAACCCAGACCACAGCCTCGCTCCGGGCAGGGACAGAGACAGCATGGCGACAGGCTACCCAACCAACGTCTTCCCGATCTCGTTGGGAGTTTGCGACCTGCACTCGCCGACATTCGGCCACAACACGCTCCCACTCGTTCTTCTCGGCTGCGGAGGTGTAACGGAGAGGACCAGCCCGAAACAGCTCTTCCCAACAGTCCATGATCACATTCATCCCCAACAGGGCTCGATGTTCCCCCAGACAGGAGTCTCGCACAATCACGACTCCCTTTTGTGGGATCGTGGTGCCATGGATCTCGAAGTTGGTAACCTGATATCCGATGTAGGGGATGTTCAGGCCATTTGCTCCTCGCAGGGTGAGCCAGGGGACTTCAGCTTCAGGTAAGTGGTGAGCATCGAACAGGTCTTTGGACAGACTCTCAGCAAGCATGGTAACCTGGGATCCTGTGTCTACCAGGCACCGAACAGTAACACCATTGATTTTGATCTCCACGAGGGGGCAACGTCCCACCAGGCCATCTCGTGGAGCTGGATTGACGAGCGGGTCCATCCGGGGGGTCCCGACCACTTGACCCACAGTGGCCGGTCGTTCTAAAAACCCCCCTGCGAGTTTAGTCGCGAGCCGCATTGGCGGCTATAATGTCCTGACTATCCGCAGGTGTTACAGATCGGGCGCCCCTGTTCATCCCACTGGAACCTGGAACTGGACGGGCGGCTGGTGCGTCTTCCCGGACCCCTCCCTCCATCAGAATACGACTGTTCCCGAGGTAAAGGCAAGGGCTCTGGCCACCCACGGCGGAGTTCCCCAAGAATGGATTTTGAGAATTCAGCCATCTCTTCTCGGACGTCTTTCATCAGCTCTGCACGTAGGGCTTGCTTCCAGTCTGTCGGTTCGGGCTGTGTTGAGGCACTCGTTCCACTTGCAGCCAAACACACCGGTGTCTCTACGGTCTGGTGGTGATCCTGTTCCAGGGCTAGGGCCTCCTTACGTAAATCTTCGAATGTCAAGGCGGCATCCCTTCGAAGCTGCAGTCTCAGACTCTGTCGTATTGGACCTTCTCGTAACCCCAAGAGGAACTGATCTCTGAGTAGTGTCTCTTCCTCACCCAGTCCATGATGCTCTCGACTCTTCAGTCTAGAGAACTGTTCTCGTAATCGCAGAGCCAATGCTTGTAGGGTCTGTCCAGGTCCCTGCTTACAGTTAAAGAACTGTGTTCGTAGCACTGCCACTGGAGTGGAATCACCATACTGCCCGGACAAGAATTCAAATATGGCCTGTGTGGTGGCTCGGACGGCTTCAGGCGCTGCTCGGACTTCCCTCTTCGCCTCCCCCTCAAGCGAATTCAATACGAATTGTATCTTCTGGGCTTCGCGGAGCCCTTGCAGTCCGGCCAAGTATTCTACTTGCGCTCTCCAGTCCGTTAAACTTAACTCTGAGCCAGACCCACCATACTTCTGGGCCCACGGGACTCCCATAAACATAGATGCCATTGGTTGTCGGGCAGCTGGCAAATCTTCGTCCGCCATCCTGGGTCCTCTGGCCGCTCGACTCCGAGTGGTAACCCTGCCGACTTACGCCAAAAGTTATGTAACCGGTGTTAGGGCCGAGGGACGATTACCACACTCCGGAGGAGCAGACACCTGAGGATACCAAGAGGCGGACAACAGAATGACTTTCAAAGGTAAGTTTTTTTTATTAATTTAAAACAATAAAAACAGTGCTGAGAATGTTCGTGGCTGGAACCCGATTTGGGAAGAGGAACTGGGGGGGGGGGGGGGGGGATATTCCTCTTCTCTACTGACTCGTGGGTGGGACAGTAATTTCTTCGACTCGTCAGAAGGTGCTTGTAGAACGGACAGAGGCTTCTTCTCGCCTTCAACTTTCCCCACGGACAGAGCAGGTAAGTATTTGGCCCGTGAAGGTGTTCTTAGGACAGCCGATCGAATGAACAGTAGCTTCCTCACCTCTTCTGAGGGACAGACAGTGGCGGTGCTCAGACTCGGCTTGTGGACGTGTTCATAGAACAGCCGATCGAATGACAGCAGCTTCCTCACCTCTTCTGAGGGACAGACAGTGACGGTGCTCAGACTCGGCTTGTGGATGTGTTCATAGAACAGCCGATCGAATGACAGCAGCTTCCTCACCTCTTCTGAGGGACAGACAGTGACGGTGCTCAGACTCGGCTTGTGGACGTCTTCATAGAACAGCCGATCGAATGACAGCAGCTTCCTCACCTCTTCTGAGGGACAGACAATGACGGTGGATCAGGCAATAACAAGTGAGACAGGACCGTGGTAATTTACCCGCCTTTACTCTCGTTCCGTGCGTAGCAGAGCGGCGTCGTTGGGAGAGTTCGTGAGACTGGACTTTCGTAGACGTGAGAGACAGTGCTCGTGGAGTGTGGTACTCGGGGTGCGTTGAGCTCTTTCCCTCCACACCGTACACTCAAGTGGGAACCTGGACACAGCTTTAGACAGATCAATTTGAAGGGATCTTCACAGTCATAAGTCAATATTCGTCCATCAAAGTTTCAGAGGGAAACGCAGTCGATTGATCTCACCACACTTGTGCATAAATCACTCTTATAAATCTTCACACATGTGCACTTCACTCTTTCAGACACTGCAAACTCACTTCATCTCCACAGTGATTAATCGACTCGTTTCTCTTCTCTCTGTAGGGTGGATGACTCGAGGAATAACGTTTTCAGAAGATCAGCATGAACACAGCAACGATCCTCCCAGCTGTTCCAGTTACTACGCTTCGTTCTGTCAACAAGATCACACACACTGCCCACAAAGGTTAGTTGCACTCTGGTGATGGTCAATCTTCAACTGTGGTTTTCTCAACGGGTAATCAAATGAAGGGTGCACTTAACTTTTCTTCGGTGAGTCACTCAATATCCTGCAGTGGTTTCCTCTCTCACTTACTTCATTACGTTGCTGTTCGTGGTTTCTTCAGAAAACTCACTAAATGAGCATGCCTCGGGGAATCTCACAGTAGAACTCCGATCCGGCATTAAACCTTCAGCCTTCCTCTTTCACCGCCGCTGTCAGAACACACACTGCTGCCTACCCGTGCTCCCACACTGCGCAAACACTGCCTTTTTATGCTCCTTTTCCTGAGCACATGCTTCAATGAAGCACAGCTGATTTGCTTCAGCTGGCGCTCGTTATGGCCAACACTCAACAGAGCCAGATTTAGAACCAATGAGGAATCTTTTTGGATTTACCAGGTTTTCACCCGGTGACACCTGTCCACTCACACATATTGAAAAAGTAATCGTTTTTGGATTTTTAAAGAATTTATATAATCTTAATAGGTCTTGTTAGTTGCTAGCAACATCAGTAAAATAAAATGTCTCGTTTATTTCAAACATTAGGGATGTGCAACATATTTTATTGTCAACACTGTCAACATCTTTTATAACATCTCAGATAACAAAGATAAAAACTGTAGGTCAATCACCCTCACTATTGTCTGCTCCGCCTAGATTTCCATGCTTTCCATGAAATATCAGGTATAAAATATTTAAAGAAACTATTGCTGGATAGAAAAGCTTTTGTGGGTTATCAGATATCAGTCATTCACGTGATAGCTCGCAAATCTGTGGTTAGTGTTTGTCACAGTTGAGTGTAGGCATTCCCGTGTGACACCCAACCCAAACCCCCAGTCCCATATTCCATGCCCAGCAAAGTGAACAAAGCCATTTCAAGTGGGAATTCCCAGGTTATAAAATACAAATAAACCCTACTTGTATTAGTTACTTTTTATGGAAAGTAATGAGTTACGCTACTTTTGCATTACTTTTTCTCATCTGGGCTGGGCTTGCTTGTTTAATAACAGAAAAAGTTTTATTTTTGCCAAATGTAGATGCCCTTCACACCAAAAATGAAATGAATAAGCCTCAGGCTGAAGAAAATGCAGATTGACACCTGTATTGCACTTCTCCCCGATGTGCACGTCAACCCGAGCGAGAGCAAGAGCATGTCCATCAACGTACTTCGTTCGGGTTACGGAAGCTGTCAATAGCGCTGTTTTTAGACCACGAAATCGTCACAAAAAAAATGTGTTTTTGATTGTGAGGGAAAGATAACCTTGTTCAGCTTACCAAATAACCCAGCGTTAAGGAAAGAACCTGGATGGGCCAATTTAGTCGCAAGCAGTATTGAAATAGTACACTTACAAGTTTACTACTACACATTGATATTAGTAAACTTACTACATAAAGTATACTTAAATATATATTTGAACATTACTTAAGTATACTTCATACTTCGTAAGGGCAGTCATGAGTCGAAACCGCAGGTGGTGAGGTTAGTGAATCGAATCTGTACAGTGTATCTGTCTTTTATAATATGGTAAAACTAAAGACTCTTTGGAGATATGAAGTATGCAATACTACTCTATATGTACTCAAGATTAACATGAGACTGGCAGAAACTGTGTGTGTTTTGCCCCCTTTAGCATATATAATTATTGCAGGTTTTCGTAATATTCTGAGTTTGTATTTCACTGTTTTTATTCATTTTGAGGAATGCTGAGTGAGATGAGTAAATGCCTGCTCACATTTAGTCCAACAATAAGCATCAAGTTTCATCATCTGCACCTCTCCCCGATTTCTCTCAACACTGGGACAGAAAATGTGTCAAAAAATGGGTAACTTGCGTTTCTTATTTGAAAAAGTAACTAAGATATTAACTAATGCATTACTTTTATAGTAACTTGAAAAAAGTAATCTGATTACATAACTCAAGTTACCCCCAACACTAATATAAAGTCAAAATAGATCCTGTTCGGTGTCCTTATTGTACATTTTCTTCATAGTTCCACCAGTGAATACCATAGACTTTGTTGCCAAATAGACAGATTTTTTAGATTTTTTTGACATCAAAGCAATTTTAAAAGTTTGAGGTCAGAATTAAAAACAAAGAAAGAAATTAATACTTATATTCAGCAAGGATGCATTCAAAGGATCAAAAATGACAGTAACTACTCTTATATTGTTACAAAAATGTATTTCAAATAGATGCTGTTCTTTTGAACTTTCTATTCTGATAAAATGTATCACACTTTCTACAAAACATTGATAATAATATGAAATGTTTCTTGAGCAGCAAATCATCATATCAGAAGGATTTCTGAAAGATCATGTGACACTGAAGACTGAAGTAATGATGCTGAAAATTCAGCTTTGATCACAGGAATAAACTACATTTGAAAATATAAAATAGATGTTTTAAAGTGTAATAATATTTCACTAAATTACTGTTTTTAATGCAGCCTTGATAAGCAAATGATTTAACTGTATAGGGTAAATGATTCCTCTGTCTCATCATACTAAAAAAAAAATATCATATCATTATGTTGTCGATCAAATGCAGGTCAGATGGTTGCAGTGACTCAAACTCATATGTACCATACTGAATTATGCAACTATACGACAGTCTCATAAAAACACATTTGAGTTAAACCGTTCACAGTTTACTCATTCAAAAATCGCCCGATACGACTTGCCAATGAACTGCTTTTATGATGCACAGCAAAACAGAACTGGGCAATGAATTCTTATCTAACTTCTTATAGCTGTATTGAATTGTGTAGTTATGCAAAGAGCTAGATAGCCAAATATGAAACTATGAATGGTTATTGTGTATAAATGTTTGATACACATTCTCGCATTTAAATAGACAGAGAACAAGCCAAGACAAATACAGTAAGTATACTAAAGACTACCTAGTGAAGACAAACCTGTTTCATTTAAACACAGCACACCCACCACTTGAAGCGCAGGAGGATATATGTCTTGCAAGCATGATAAATGATGATGATTTAAACATCCAAACACACATTAGGGCACAAATATAAGCAGCATGCTTTTCGTTTAAACAAAAGCTTGGAATGATTTCTGTCTGCTGTTTACGCAATTGTAATGTAGTGCGGCTGTACACTGGTTTTTGCTTAGCTGTAGTTAGGTAGACATGAAAAAGGGTAGAGTAAATACTGGACTATTTGTCTAATGCTTAGCTGACAAATAGGTTTTGATAGACTGCCAGATCTTTGCCCTTCATAGGTTCCTCATTGCCGTAAGGTAGGACTATTTTCTTGCTGTTTGAACTAGCGCTGGCGTTTGTTTAATTTGACCTCCGAGGGCAACTTGTGTATTCTAGTACTGTAATGGTGAAACCTTAACATAGTACCTTTAATAGCTCTTCTTTTATTAGGAAGCCAAGCTTGTGAGTATATACGTGCACTAATTAATCCTAAAAAGCCTGTATCACACTATATTGCCAAAAGTATTAGGACACCCCTCCAAATCATTGAATTCAGTTGTTCCAATCCCTTCCATGGCCAAAGGTATAAAATCAAGCACTAGGCATGCAGACGCTTCTACAAACATCAGAGAAAGAATGGGTCGCTCTCAGGATCTCAGTGAATTCAAGCGTGGTATCGTGATAGGTTGCCACCTGTGCACCTGAAATTTCCTCATTACTAAATATTCCACGGTCAACTGTTAGTGGTATTATAACAAAGTGGAAGCAATTGGGAACAACAGCAACTCAGCCATGAAGTGGGAGGCCACGTAAAATCACAGAGCGGGGTCAGCGCATGCTGAGGCACACAGTGAGCAGAAGTCGCCAACTTTCTGCAGCGTCAAGAGCTACAGACCTCCAAACTTCATATGGCCTTCAGATTAGCTCAAGAACAGTGCCTAGAGAACTTCATGGAATGGGTTTCTATGGCCGAGCAGCTCATCCAAGACTTATATCACCAAGTGCAATGCAAAGCGTGGGATGCAGTGGGGTAAAGCATGCCGCCACTGGACTCTAGAGCAGTGGAAACATGTTCTCTGGAGTGACGAATCACGCTTCTCTGTCTGGCAATCTGATGGACGAGTCTGAGTTTGACGGTTTTCCAGGAAAACGGTACTTGCCTGACTGCATTGTGCCAAGTGTAAAGTTTGGTGGAGGGGGGATTATGGTGTTGAGGTTGTTTTTCAGGGGTTGGGCTTGACCCCTTAGCACAAAGCAAGGTCCATAAAGACATGGATGAGCGGTTGAAGCTGTTATAGCTGCAAAGGGTGGGCCAACTCCATATTAAATCCTACGGATGAAGAATGGGATGTCATTAAAGTTCATGTGCATGTAAAGGCAGGCGTCCCAAAACTTTTGACAATATAGTGTATTTGACGACAAATGCCTTCTATACTTTATACTTTCTTAGCAAGTAAAAAGTCTTGGTATTTGATCAGAAACATCCCCAAACTGCATATTTTTGCTCAGTTTGGGCTTCTGAATAGAATAGGTTTATATCTCTTCGAATGTGAGCTTTTTTCACACACCCAGCTTTTAAAATACATTAGCACTTGTCTTATTTGACATAACCAGAATACTATTATAAACAATGTATTACTTAACAGTTGTGCAAATTAAAGGGGCATTTATATTTAAGTGCAATAGAAACCACTGGCATTAAAACAATCAAAACAAACAAAAATCACAAATAAAGCTCTTTATCACCTGTAATTACACAGAGACGGCACCCTGCTGTTTCATAGTGAAATCAGGGTCCAGCTGTCAGCAGTGCATCACCTGTCACATCGACTCACTGGCCGCATGATTTTAGCGTCTGACGATTAGTGGCTGCCAAACTAGTTTATATTCACGTGATTGACAGCCTGATTGCTTCAGTGTGACGGCGTGAACAGGGAGGAAGAGCCTTTGGACATGCACACAACACAAGAAGCTTTGGATCACAAGTTACACCAATCAACAGCTGAATACTATCATACTATTACTATTTCAGCCATGTCTTTATATATTCAAAAACTATTTTATACTGTTTGTGGAAATGAGGGAGTTGAAATAGGAGCCTATAAGCCTATACCTGAATAGGAGAATTGAAGGAGGAGGAAGTTCTGTTGTTCCTACAATTCAGATCAACTTCGCAAGTGTGATATTTCATAAACAGTTTGATAAACAATAAATGAATCTGGTGTAACTTATATTAAGGCAAAATATCGCCAGTACATTTCTGTTTTGACAGTGAAAACTGTTCTAAATGTGGTCAAAGCAAAATTAAGGTCACATGAAATTAGAACGGACAATTCTTGTTTTTTTGGCACATCCGTGCACATCATTACGAGGGCACATCACCATGTGCCCTCATAATATTTAATCAAAATAACTTCCCCTTCCTCTCCCCTCGTTCTCTTGCAGTGACATCTCTTCTTTTTTCTGATGATGTGTTTACTGGTGCGAGGGCGGGACAACCTGTCACTCAAATGAGATCGACCAACAGCAAACTACAACTATTCAACCATCCAATCAATTCCCCATGGACAAAATCAAGTCCCATCCAGAAAAATGTTCTTGTTTGAGAAGCCGTTTCACAGCAGCACACAGTAGTGTTTCATTCCTGAATGAAGCAGTGTTTTCATTTTTAACAAATCGGTTGAATGACAAAAAGACCCATAGAGACAGACACATGTAGCCACTGGCGTATCAATAGCTATGTTTCCATCCAAAGTTGTGAATGTAATTTATGTGCAAAATTGCAATATCGCATAAAACATTTGCGAATAAAGCACCGTTTCCATCCAGTGAGTTGAAGAGAACATAATTGTCATTTCCTGATAAACTACCACTAAAAAATCACTAAGAAACATAGGAGAAGCCACCATATATAATAATTTTCGTTGCACAATGAGGAATTTATTCTGTAAATGCCTTTCCATCGTAGTTTATGCGCATGTTTTCATATCGGATAGAAAATGTATCCGACTCAAACGAGTGCATACGTTTTTTATGCAAATTTTTTGAATTTATGCACATATTTTCCCTTGTCACCCCGCCCTTCTTGTTATCTGATTATTTGTTCAATTGCCCCACCTGTTCTCCCTCATTTCCTGCCTGATTTGTCACGCTTTATAATCTCCTCGTGTCTGCAGTGCTGTGTTGGATCGTTGTCTTGTGTTTGGTTTCCTCTGTTTCCTGTCAGACTCCATGTTCCTGCTCCTGGTGTTTATTTTGTTAAGTTTGGTTTTTCCCCCTTGTGGGTGTTGTGTTTGTTTTATTTTATTGTTTAAAGGGGTGGTAAAACACATTCTTTTGAAGGCTTGACTGTGTTTGTGGGGTGCACTGTAACATGTGTTCATGCTTCGTTTAAAAAAAAATTGCCTTATTTTTCATATATTTGACCTTTATTCTACACTGCTCTGTCCCTCCTTGTAAAACGGTCTGATGCTTTCCGGGTTGTATGAAGCCAGTCCCTCAAAAATACGCAGTGGGCTCAGATTGGTTAGCTGGCCCAGTGTGTTGTGATTCGCTAAACGCCTAGTGCACGTATGTCGGAAACGCCACGCCCCTTACCTTTACCGGAGGCTGTGCTTTGGTCAGTGTTAGAAACAACGGCGTCAATAAAACCATACCAATCTGAGCCCGAATCAGACCCAGAACATTTGAGTGAAGATGATCGAGCAGAACCTGTTCAGTCCTCAAGAGTAAAGACTGCGGATCTATAGTGATCGCTACTGAATGGCACTTTAACTTTTGTATTTTTAGAACGATTATAGCCAAATATCTGTCGCAAGAACTAACCCAAAACAAACACTAAGCACTGGCTTTAACTAGTAAGTTAGCCAAATCACACACAGAACCATGTTTAGCAAGCCTGTAGATAAACAATACATAAAAGCTCTAATCAAAGATTTACACTAATGCCAAGTTCGCTGTTGAGATTTTAACGTTAGTGTTTGTAACGTTAGGTGTTCGTCGGATAACGTTAAGTATGAATGAGCATTTAACAGACTGGTTTGCAGAACAGCGTTGTCATCTGTTTACTTCCTTGCTACAACCTATTACAGGAAAACACATCGATGAAAAATAAATCAGACTTACAGGTTGTGGCCCGTGAACAGCTTCTGTTTGTAAATCCAGCTTTCAGGACAAGCCGTTGTGCATATCCTGAATTGAACTCGCAAAGTTTGTGGAAGTTTGTGTTGTCCTCCGTGAAATGTGCAGCGCGCGCGTCGTGCATCCACGCACCGGCAGTGTTTTTTTCACGCAGCTGACGTTCTGCAAATCTGGCATTGAAATCGCGAAGACGGTGGATGTTCTCCTCCGTGGATGTGCTGCAGAGAGCCCTGCGCGCGCCTGTTCCCCGCTGACTCAAACACACGTGCATATAACATGCTGTGTGTTAAACGCTCTGCAACGCACCCCCGTCCCAAGGAAGGCTGAACAGAGCAAGTACCCCAGACCTGCAATCCGGATGAATATAACAGCGTTTCCTCGGCATCGCGGCAACAACACTCCAGCCTAACTAACTTATACCACAACAGCGCCGCGATACAAAATGGCCTCACCCCCCCTTATATAATATTCTCGGAGGAGGGGTTTATGTAAATATTGAGCCTGTTGATGTCACCAACCCTGGAGGAATGTGTGTAGTCGCCTACTGGCCGTTTGCTGTAGTTCTTAGAAACTGATTTCTTTAAAAGCAAATATCTCCCTTTGCTTTAAACTTTGAACGTTGTAACTTTACAGATGTTGTTTATGCTCAAGCAGCAACATTACATGCTAGCTAAAGTTAGAATAGTGAAATCGTGGTTTACCACCCCTTTAATAAGTCCTAAGTTCCTCTGCATTTGAGTCCTCACTCCTTTTCCTTTGTACTAACTGTTGAATAATAATACTGAACACACTTGTAACAAGAAATCTTTCTGTTTAATATATAGCAAATAAAATCTAAACTATTTTGAGCAAGGTTTATTAGTTGTATTAAGTTACTTATATGGACAAAGTTTTGAAGAATTTGGTAAATGTTACATTATTTTGAGTGCAGTTTTCCTGTCTATGATGGGGTTTGTTTTGGGAATATAAAGGTGTTTGGATCACTGCTTCAGGTCTGCTGTCATAAATGTCATACAATCAACACTTGTGAGTTTATGTCTGTGTGTTTGTGATGAAAAACCTCACCTCAGAGTTTCGATGTATGTGACTCCTCCCACTGAGCACATTCCTGTCGTAATTATAAATTTCCCTTCATAAAACCTCCATGTTGACGTTACTCATTGACTCTAGTCAATGTAATGTATAAATCTAGTTTGTCCATATAAAACTAGCTAAAGATTCCAGATAAAGTCAAAGCACATGAGCTAAATATAGGATTTACAGATTATTAGATATTTCTGTAGTACACAAAAAGAAAATGAACATTTGTAATTAAACAGTACATTTATTTTACGTAGAAATGTGTTACATGTGAACTGAAGATTCAGATGCTTGTTAATTTTTACATACTCTATGTCTACTCTATGTCAACTGTCAATTTTTAGTTTACATGTAACACATTACTACAAATAAATTACTTTATAAATAGAAATGGGCGAAGCGGAGCTGCAGCGGTGGAGCCAGTGAGACTAAGGACCAAGGTGTAGCCGGAGGGAAGGCTGAGCCCGACGGAGCCGAAGGCACAGCTGAAGGCCTGGAAGTCCGTGGCTCAGGCAGAGCGACATCTGACCAAGATGGAGCTGGAGGGACGAGGGAGCCGGTGGAGCCATAAGGACTACAGACCCAGATGAAGCCGAGGGAGGGAGGTGCCAAGGTTGAGTCGACTGGTTGACAAGGCAAGCCATGAGATCCCCTTGCCAAAGCAGAACTGGAGATCTTGAAGACCCGAGGCAGATCCACACAGCCGGGTGGAGCAGGGTTCTAAATGAACTTTTTTTATCACCAGCCAATGTGGCTGGTAACTTTCTAAAGTTACCAGCCAATCAGAATATCCACTAGCCAATTTTTTTGCGGTGAAAATAAGAGAAATTATGAGTGCCACTGAATGCATTTGATTATTTTATTAGAATTGCTGGCATGAAAAACACAAAGTACAATACAAAAAAATATACACAGAAAGTGCAAACATTTAATTTCAAGTTTGGGATATATCTATCTATCATTTGAATACCATGTCTTCAATGCTCTTCTTCTTCTTCTTCTTCAGAGGTGCCATCAGAATCTGAGCCACCCTCTGTTCCTTTTGTTCCATGTTTGCGCACAAAGTCAGGCCTGCGTGAGCGCAAACTGTCAGCATGCCAGATGTCAATGGCTTTGGTTGGGTCAAAGTCTTTGATGTCAGGTGAGCACAACTGGGTTTTAAGGAGGTCAGAGAGGGTCTCACCTTTTAGGCGTGAACGCCAGTCACTCTTTACCTGCTTCATAGCACTGAACCCTCTTTCACAGTCAGCTGTAGTTGCAGGGATGGTGAGGAGAGCATCAAAAAGATCAAGGACATCAGGACACCGATGGCGCAGCATTCTGTTCACAGTAGGCCAGGTCTTCTCAAAGGTTCCTGTAGCAGGGTGAGACAGACAATATGCATTATGCATTTGCAAACAATTATACATTTTCAAATGCAACTTTAGTTATTAAAAGATGGCATTCAAATTGGGATTGTGCCTTTAACAAAATGTTAATTACTCTGATTCCTGATAAACAAAATAAAACTGTCTTACAATATTAGACTTTTCTATAGAGCTTGGGAACTTTTCAAGCACTTGTTTAAAAATGCTACTGATATGGTACATCAGTATGAATTTTTTTCCTCAAACATCATTCTCCAAGTACCTTGGCTGAATCCTGCTGTGTACAGTTCAGACTTGAGAATTGTCCATTGATCAGGGATCAACTCCACATCTACTCCAGCAGACAGTAAAAGAGGTCGGAAGTGACTGATGAGTTTGTTTACCTCTTCATCACCAAAATCTGAGAACAATGGGGAAAACATTAATATAAAGTTAAGCAGTTGTCTTAAAACATAAAATGCGTAAAGATTTGTTCATTACATTTGAATTGCTAACCTGAACTCGTGTCTGCCTCTGGCCAGCACTGGAAACTGGTCAGCTGCATAGCCTGCAGGACACCACTGTTCACATCACTAAATCTAACAGTGATGCACCGGCACAGAGAATCGATTAGCTCATTCTTTGCCTTGTCATGCTGGTCGGCATCAGTAGGCTTCAGGAGGACTCCCTCATAGGTGTCTGTGTCCAGCACTGCTCTCAGCTTAGGCCCAGGTCTATAGTTGTGCAGAGATGGATGGATGAGCATCTTTTTAATTATTTTTTATTTATACTGAGATGAAAACACACCAACACAACCTAAAATCAAATCATAAATTGTAGGATATATAATACATACCTTGACTTGTACTTTTCTATGACAGCCTGAGTGGAGGAAAGGCAGCTCTGAGCTTCAGCCAGGGTTGACACTGACCTCTGCAGTGACTTGGAGAGGTTGCTCAGTTGATAGATGGTGTCATGGAGAAGGCAGCTGAGCACTGAGCACTCCATCTGAGCACTCCACCATCCTTGCCTATGTTGAGGAACCCCTTGGCTTTGGCCCTCAGAACAGCATTGATGTCCGTGGTCTCCTGGGACTACAAACAAAACAACTGCATTATATCAGACAGCATTTAAAACTGATGAAGAGAAAAAGAAAGCAAACATTAAATAATCCATCTACACTGCTGGTTTTAGTAGGCTATACATTAACATACCTTCTCATCTAGGTGGTGTACAATGCCAGCATATCCCCTGAGAAAATGGTCTAGTGCTATGAAGAGATGTGGTAGCCACCGGGTTCCACTTACTCTGGTTGGCATCAAAGCCTTCATGTTCAGCTCCCTGAAGTGTTGCTTTAGGCTGGCCATGTTCACTCCACTCTTATGATATAAGGTGTAGAGTCCACTCAACAGGTCCTCAACTTTCCTGGCCTTCACATTTTTCCTTATTCCGTCTGAAAAGGCAAGCTCTAGCTTATGGGCCATGCAGTGGATCCCCAGCACATTAGATCTGTCTGCACGCAATTTTGTAACTACACCATTTTTTACCCCTGTCATTACAGATGCTCCATCTATGGTGATTGCAACTAGCTTGTCCTTCCAATCTGTGCTGACTCCATTTTCCATTATACTGCACACTGCTTCAGCTATATTTGTAGCATCTGGCTTTGAGACAGCTTTTACCCCGACAAAATCAACTTTGACCTTCCCCTTACTGGCACTCCTGACGTAGACCATTTCTTCTTCCATCACTGCACTGTCCAGGGATCCATCTGACATGACCGAGATGAACTTGCCATCTGATAATCTTTCCCTCATCTTTCTTCTCTCATCCTCTGCTATGTAGTGTATGAACTCTTTTGCCTGGTAGTCATTTGTGTATGTCTCTCCTATCTTCAAGCCTTTCTTCCTGTCCACCCTGAAATTAACTTTCGTGTAACACCACTGTTAGCACCTACAACATAGTACATTTCAGTGATATTGTTTTTTTATTTTTGAAACCCCCAAATGTAAAGTTTCATCTGTGTCTGTGGAAGCACTTTGAATCGTATTAAATGCACTGTTTCTGAAACATGTAAATAGTAACGTTAATTCACTTACTCACACATCCATGCGAAGTCGGTGAAAGACCTGCCCTTCTTTCCGATGGCGTGAGCATTTCGAAAAAGTAGCTGCATCTTCTCCAACTCAGACGTCTTCAATAAAGCGAGGCTTCTCCCAGCAAGACTCTCTTCAATACGATCTGTCTTGGCAGTTTTAACCCTTAGGCTCTCCTGATGACTTCGGGAACTCTCATGGTCCTTTACTGCCTCTACTTTAAAATTATTAGATCCTACTACGAAATTGTTTGTTTTGTTTTTTTCTTTTGCGTACATGCGGCAATCCTGACAATACATGACGACATTGTTGTGATCAAACACTAGCCATTTACGACCCGTCAGCCATTTGGCATGAAATTTTCTTTTCTTAGTTTCTCTGTCGATACCCTCCTCATCCCCTGCCTCGTTCCTCTTCTCGCCCCCAGAAGTCTGTCCCAACCACCGCCGCATTTCGTTTAATATTAACCTAACGTTACTAGCCAACTCCGTTCGTCTTATTTCTTGTGTTTTCTGTCTATTCGTTTCCATGGTTTCTCGCGCTGGTTTAACTGCAAACTGCGCGCAGCCAATGGGCGTATGAAACGTCATCACGTAGCATTACGGCAGTGTTTTTTTTATTTTATTTTTTTTATTGAAAATCAAACACAAGCTACGGCACAGTGTTCATGGGAAATGTAGGAGATAAATGACTGAGAACAGAGCGGAACAGAGCCTTATGTATCATGCATGTAATGCCTCATGCATCACCGGCCAAACTGGCTAGTAAGTTTTTATTAACACCCGCCAAAATGAATTTTAACCCGCATTTGGCGGGTTGGCGGGTGTTAATTTAGAACCCTGGGGTGGAGTCAACAGAGGGTGAGCCAAGTGACTGAAGAGAGTAAGCGGAGATGGGGACAAAGGACTGACAGTCTTTGGTAGAAGAGGTGGGAGAGGGGGGCTGAGTGGGATCACTAGAGATGCAGGAGAATTGGGACTGGGCGGGACCAGCGGGGTCTTTAAAATCCATATTGCAGAGGACAGCAATATACGGCCAGGGTACGGCTCCATTCCATACCCTCAGACTCCACTAGCATACTCACTTGCACGGATGATGTTGCCGGCTCACACAGCTGGACAGACTCTCTGTGGGGCTCGCGCTCCGTGGTTATGATAGGTTCAGGTGATGACTCTAGAGCTGTTATTACAGCAGGCTCGGGCTCCATGTCTGCGGTGGGCTCTAGCATAGGCTCTGTGCAGGGTGTGGGAGGCTGTGTGGGTGGGCTCTGTCCTCCTCAGTTGGGCAGATGGTGAACAGAGATTTGTTTTCACCGGCACCCACTCCACAAGCGAGACAAAGTTTCCCCGAGGACTGTTCAGGGGCAGGTGTGTACAAAGTCTAAAAAATAATAAGTACAATAAAGATAGTGATTAAACTAAATATATATAAACAATAATAAACATTCACTGTTACATAATACAACAAAGCACCCCCAATTCATATCAGTGATGTTTCTATAAATAAACAGTTTAATAAACAGAACCAAGGTAATTCACAGAAAATCCACTCCAAGCGATACGTTTCCATTAAAGTGCCCCTATTAAGCTATTTTAAAGGTTCCTAATTTTGATTTGGACGTCTACAACAGGTTTACATACATCAAAGGTACAACAGACTGTTGTGATTGGTCTACTGCTTACAGCTCGTGTCGGAATCTAAGTGCCTACCATAACTGAACTTCAGCTCCGGAGGCTTCCTAAAACTCAGCAATTGCACACAGATAACGATTGCATTGATTTTACCATATCAATCCGAGCGCGAGACCGATGATGAAGCATTGAAAGAACTTATTCAAAGGATGACTTTAGCAGGACGTTTCTCAGTAATACGCTACTCAGTTTGATGTACATTATGAGATGTTGCAATTATAATTCCTCACCATTCTGATGCACAATATTTCCATCAACAAACCGATGTGCACATGCGGGAACTAGCAATGCATAATAAGTCGAGCAAGTTTGTAAAACAAAAAACACTGTTTGACAAGTCAAAACCCCTTTTCAAGGATACTTTAAAGAAAGTGAATATATGGAAAACAATCTGTAACATAAAATTACCTGAGGTAGAGTTTCAGCAGAATTGCCTTATTTCCTTTGAAGTTGCAGTGAAAACGACTGGGTGTTATTAACTATGTCAGCTAAATTCTCTGTTAGATTATTACAATGATTACACACAGGCTAGATTCACTGGAAACATAACATGCTGAGGACATCTGCTGGTTAAAACTGTGTAAATGCAACAAGAACAGCAAAAACATGTCCAATGACATGTTGTACACACTTTGAAACTGCAGCGCGCAAGCTTAGAATAAACAGAGCGTTATCGTTCATTGGTTAGCCGGAGACCTACACAATATAAAAACACAACACTATGTATTTTGAACACCCGGTTGAAAATATATACATCAATAATCATACTTACAGGTAGTGATTCTGAGGAGTATGCTGGTCCAAATAAACTGGGCACTGACCCATCTTTCATGAGCAAGGGCGGATCAAGTTGTTTGTGAGCGGACAACGTAGAACATAGGCAAGCATTATGCAAATGTATTAGCTAGTGACGCGTAGCCATTCAATTATAGGGATTCGAATTCTTGACGATTCATTTAGGCGGTTCAGAGTCGATTCTTTCTTTTGGGAAACAATAACTTTATTTATCGTGCACTTTCGACTTTACAACTTTGCAGACCGTTTAAATTCACAGACAGCTATACACACTGTGTGAGCCGGAATACTCGAAAAACCATAATAGGGGCACTTTAATTAACGTACCCATATATGGATTGAATTTTGGTGTAAATGAGCCGCATTTAATAGAACACAACCCTCAATGGTTTGATATTATTACAGAATACAGATTAACATCACATAATTAAGATCCTGTAACGTTGATCTGCATCTTAATAAAGAATTAATAATCACAGAGAACGGGGTAATGTGAGACATCGGGTAATGTGAGACACCACCTGTATCTAGTCAACAGAACACATTTGTGGTCATATGACCATTATGTTTTCACGCCCCTTCAATTTCCCCTTGGCCATGAAGGAGAGGACCTCATGGTGCTGTGGTAAGTTTTTTTTGCATGTAAAAGTAAAGTTCTTGCTGTCAACTTAATCAACTGTTGTGCCAAAGCAAATTGATTCAGATATAAAAAATTATATCATACATGTTGATGAACTACCAACATATAAAACGTGATGTGATGATGCTAGCTGATGATTAGCCTGAATTGCTAAGAGAGATCGTTTTTTCTAAAAATGTGGTGGTGGGGTAAAGTGAGACATGAGGCTGAAGTTAAGTTTAGTCTCAAACATATTTTAATGTAATATTACATTGCGTATTTTTTTTATTTTGAATGTCATAAACATTGTAGAAAAGCCATCATGCCAAGGCAATACACCAGGAAGACAACCTGGGGCACATACACTCGCCTTAAGGATTATTAGGAACACCATACTAATTCTGTGTTTGACCCCCTTTCACCTTCAGAACTGCCTTAATTCTTCGTGGCATTGATTCAACAAGGTGCTGAAAGCATTCTTTAGAAATGTTGGCCAATATTGATAGGATAGCATCTTGCAGTTGATGGAGATTTGTGGGATGCACATCCAGGGCACGAAGCTCCTGTTCCACCACATCCCAAAGATGCTCTGTTGGGTTGAGATCTGGTGACTGTGGGGGCCATTTTAGTTCAGTGAACTCATTGTCATGATCAAGAAACCAATTTGAAATGATTCGAGCTTTGTGACATGGTGCATTATCCTGCTGGAAGTAGCCATCAGAGGATGGGTACATGGTGTTCATAAAGGGATGGACATGGTCAGAAACAATGCTCAGGTAGGCCGTGGCATTTAAACAATGCCCAATTGGCACTAAGGGGCCTAAAGTGTGCCAAGAAAACATCCCCCACACCATTACACCACCACCACCACCAGCCTGCACAGTGGTAACAAGGCATGATGGATCCATGTTCTCATTCTGTTTACGCCAAATTCTGACTCTACCATCTGAATGTCTCAACAGAAATCGACACTCATCAGACCAGGCAACATTTTTCCAGTCTTCAACCGTCCAATTTTGGTTAGCTTGTGCAAATTGTAGCCTCTTTTTCCTATTCGTAGTGGGGATGAGTGGTACCCGGTGGGATCTTCTGCTGTTGTAGCCCATCAAATGCTTTGCTGCATACCTCAGTTGTAACGAGTGGTTATTTCAGTCAAAGTTGCTCTTCTATCAGCTTGAATCAGTCGGCCCATTCTCCTCTGACCTCTAGCATCAACAAGGCATTTTCGCCCACAGGACTGCCGCATACTGGATGTTTTTCCCTTTTCACACCATTCTTTGTAAACCCTAGAAATGGTTGTGCGTGAAAATCCCAGTAACTGAGCAGATTGTGAAATACTCAGACCGGCCCGTCTGGCACCAACAACCATGCCACGCTCAAAATTGCTTAAATCACCTTTCTTTCCCATTCTGACATTCAGTTTGGAGTTCAGGAGATTGTCTTGACCAGGACCACACCCCTAAATGCATTGAAGCAACTGCCATGTGATTGGTTGATTAGATAATTGCATTAATGAGAAATTGAACAGGTGTTCCTAATAATCCTTTAGGTGAGTGTAAGATGTGAGATGTGGTGAAGAAGCTGCCTCAACCTAAAGACCTGGAGGAACCACACGGAGAGAAACTCCTCATCTTTCCCTCTAGCCTTCAGGGCTGGAATGTAGAGTAGGCCTAGTTGTAGAGTATGACAGTAGGCTGATGTTCTAATCCAAGTGGGTCTAATCCTGTGTTCTGAGTCCCAGGCTGTTCTAGCTGGTTCTGATTGTCCGTTGCTCTGACCCCCAGACACTAGCTGGCTCTAAGGGTCCTGTGTTCTGAGTCCCAGGCTGTTCTAGCTGGTTCTGATTGTCCGTTGCTCTGACCCCCAGACACAAGCTGGCTCTAAGGGTCCTGTGTTCTGACCCCCAGACTTCTAATCTAACTGGTTCAATCTGTCATTTAAATGTTAATTAAAACATTTTGAATTATATTATGTTGTATTTGATTTTGTTCAGAGTTACTTTCAAGTGTTTAGAAAAAAAAGTTGCTTCAATTGACCAATCCCCATGATTCTGTTACTAGTCCGACATTAGTTCTGGAAGGTGTGGCTGTCAAGCTCGCTGTCAGGATTCTTACTGTTACAACATGTATTGTTATGGTAGTTTCAGAGTGGAAAAAGTAAGTGGTTCACTTTACCCCCTTGATTTCTCTGGTCTGTCTCAGTGTACCCCTAAGCTGGGGTAAAGTGAGACACAAGACACCTTTTTTAAAAACAATCATATTTTCACTGACCTTCGTCCTGAATACATTCTGATAATTTCCATTGGTAGGAAACATCCTGAATTAATGGGAAATGTGTCTGGAAATTTTACTGATATATAATTTTAGCTCGCTTAGAGGGGAGCAAATGTAAAAAATGTCTCACTTTACCCCACTCTCCCCTGTTACCAATCTGAATAACAGAACGATATAGCTGTTGTGTTCTCTCAAGTGTTGTTTCATAATGCATTGAGTTAGTGTTCAGTGATGCATAGAGTTTGATTGTGCTGGAAGCATTCTGCCTGACCAATGTATGGGTTCGTTTACTTGGGTCTTAAAAAACAAAAGAGGCTAAGTAAAAGATCCGATAAAGTTGATGCAACTCTCTGTGTCGGTGTGATCCTTACCAAACATAACATTTGGCGACTAGGATGGCTGATATCGCACTACCACCTCCTTTCCTTGCTCTACCTGGTGAGCCTCCGATTCCCTGGACTTGCTGGTTACAGTCCTTCAAGACTTTCATCTTGGCAGTGGGGCTGACTGACATGAGCGCAGTCCATGAAAAGGCGCAGTTACTGCATTGCTTGGGAGCCGAGGGTCAGCATGTGCTGGGAACGCTTGAGTCGGTCACCATAAGCGATTATGACACAGCCGTGGAACTACTAACCGCAAACTTTGCGGCCCTACAGAGCGCCCTCTTGAGCCATTTTCTGTTCCGTCAAAGACACCAGCTGCCTGGTGAGTCGGTGCAACAGTCAACTTGCGGGGGTTGGCCAGCACATGTAAGTTCGGTGCGTTGCAGGACGAAATTATTTGCGACCAGTTAATTGAACATACCGACAACGCAAAAGTACGTGAAACTCTGCTATTAGAACTGGATGAATTATCACTGTCCTGATCAATCACGATTGCATTACAAATAAAGAGTACAGCTGCATGTGCATCGGCTCTGTCTAAATGGCAAACATTCACAGACTGCCCAGCCCCTCCCCCATGTCCCCATCAATATTACAACCCAGCCAGAACGACACATTGGTGGCAGCAGACTCCTCTGCAGTTATGCTACTGAGGCGCCAGCAGCGTTCTCGGCCACACCCACAAGCACAAGCATCACCGCCCTGTGATAACTGTGGATCTTCATCTCATCCGTCTAGTGCACAGAACTGCCCAGCCCATGGCCAAACGTGTCGCAACTGTGGTAAACGCAACCAATTTGCTTCTGTCTGCTGCTCTGCTCCAGCTGAGTCAGCCTAAGCACCCACTATCATTCACAATGTTTACTCTGGACCAGTCTCATTTAAAGCACGCTCTGTGCGCCTAAATTATGTGTGTATTCCACTCCTTTTGGACACTGGTGCCAGTGTGTCTCTCCTGAACATGCACACATACAGCATTTTTTTCAGAGCGCTACCACTTTCGGCACCCTCTGCTTCACTCTGTGGCTAAGATTGACCTAGTGGGTTCCCTGCAAGAGATTGTTGGGTATGGGAACAAGATGGTACCCAGCTTCACCTTCCATGTTGCCCGTCGCAAGGCCAACCTGATGGGTCTGGATTTGTTCTCGGATCTGGGATTCTCCCTAGCAGACACAAAGGGAGCTGCGATCCTGACAGTCTCCATGCCTTGGCAGCAAAAGTGGCCGTCCCAGTTTGAAGGCTTGGGTTGCCTTACTGCTTTTGCCCATGGACCTCTCCTGAACCCCGCCATTAAACCAGTCATCCACTCCACCGCATTCCCCTGGCTTTCCGTGATGGTGTCTCAGTTGAGCTTAAGCCTGCCTACCTCGGAAGAGCTCATTGCTCAGTTCCGTGGGTCAACTGTGTTCTCTAAACTGGATCTCAGACAGGGCTACCTACAAGAAGCCATCGCCTTTGCATCACGGGCCCTCAATCA
Organism: Gobio gobio; assembly: GCF_949357685.1. Taxonomy (NCBI): domain Eukaryota; kingdom Metazoa; phylum Chordata; class Actinopteri; order Cypriniformes; family Gobionidae; genus Gobio; species Gobio gobio. The sequence goes on along the minus strand of NC_137117.1, from coordinate 34,847,532 downwards.
GACGGAGCAACGGTATTCGGTGGGGGAACGTGAAGCATTAGCCTGGGCCTGCGAACTTGTATCTCTATTGCTGTGCCTTCACCCTAAGGATAGATCACCAGGCCTTGACTGCACTGCTTTCCATGTCTGGGACAGGCCACAGACCACTGAGGCTACACCGCTGGTCTGACCATCTCCGCCAGTATAACTTTGACCTGAAGTTTACCCCTGGCAGGGACAATGTTGTGGCTGATCTACTGTCCCGCTCTGCTCCACCCAACCCTGCCACACACACACACAACAACATGGACTGGGTGGAACGGAACATTGTCCAAATGTTACACACACCCCTCCAGGTCGTTGCAAGAACTGAAGGAGGCATCTGAACAGGACCTAGTCCTTTCCCAGCACTGTGTCTATATCCTGAACGGTTGGCCTTAGGAGGTAGTGGAGGGGCTGGCAGCATTTTCCAGAATAAAGCAGGAGCTGTCCTGCTGGAACAACACCTGTGTGGCACTCGGCCTCTGCACAGTCATCCCCAGCACCCTACGTGCACACCAGTGATGCGCGGGTCAGTGTTTAAACAACCCGCACCCGACCGACGTTTTCAACTAACCCGCCCGCAACTCGGACCGCAAAAAAAAAAGAAGAAAATATTGTACCCGACCCGCTTCCTGACCCGCATTTTTTAAAAGTAGTAAATGTTCATCGTAGCGTCATTGGGCCTTTGAGAAAATGTTTCAGGCCCTGACGCGGTGTCGCTCAGAGGTGCAGCGGCGAGAGCAGGCAGTTCTTGAGGCGGCCCATCATTTTCCATTTCAGCTGTCTAGATGCATATTATTGATGAACGCGATGTTTATGTTTCAACCCGGCTTGAAGAATTAATCAGCAAGCCCTTAGGAGCGCAAACTGTTCTTTTTCTGAATGCTGTATGATATAGCCTAGTGTTATGTAAAACAGGCTTGATTTATTCATTTATTTAGTTTCATTTTCTTAACAATTAAGATGCTGCATGTGTTTATCCAGTCTAATCGAAGTGTGCGTCTCTCCCCCGACTTTCCCAGCAAAAATCCCGCCCCTTCTCAGAAAATACATAAAACTGACTTTTCGGAGCTCTATGCGTTTAAAAGTAGCCTATTAAAATGGTACAATGGCATTGCTCAGTTCAACGTTTTGGGAAATAGGGCATTTTTGTCCCGCGTCAGCATTTATTCAAAAGTTAACGCTCAACATTCAAAAGGTAAATAAGGATTTATTGACGACCCGACCGACCGTGACCCGAATATCATTAAAAATATTTTTGGATGACTCGTAACCGCGGGTAACCGCGGGTGACCGCAGGCACCCGCTCATTTTGGATCAACCCGCGCATCACTGGTGCACACGTCTTGGCAATGGCTCATGAAGGCCACCTGGGTATTATGAAGTTGAAGTAGTGCTGCAGAGACCGGGTTTAGTGGCCAGGGATAGACAAAGACTATCACCCCCAAGCTAACTGTGGCGTCTAACACTTCTACCAGTCACTGAAAAACAGTCTCAGAGCACACTTGTTCCAGGGATGAACCTTCTCACAGGCCATCCGTCACACACTGCTGCACTACAGGGCCACCCAACACTCTACGACGGGGTCTCTCCAGCTTTCCTCATGCTTGGCCGTGATCTCCACCTTCCCCTTGATAGGCTCATCCCCGCACTGCCTCAGGGACCTCTACCGAGAGTTGGGGCCTCTGTTGCTCGTCAGCAGAGGTAGATGAAGCAGAAATCCGATCTCTCAGCACGTGCTAAGGTCCCTGACATACAGGCTGCTGATTGGGTCAGGGTTCGCAGGCCCCACAGAGACAACAAACTTGCATCATATTGGTCTTCCCCTCTCCAAGTTACTCATCAGCTGGGCCCAGTCACCTTCTTGCTCAGTGACGGCACACGGTGACACACAAGCCGCCTCCGCAAAGTGCTGCCCCCGGCACATACAATGGGTGTCACATCTCAAGCCACACCAGGACATCCCAGGGCAGGACACTCATCCTCATGTTTCTTTGCAGCCTGTTCGCACTCTTTCTCGGCCGGGGCACTTACAGGACTTTGTGTCAATATTTAATGTTTGAAAACCCGTAGGGGGGGGGGGGGGGGGGTTGTGAGTTAGTGTTCAGTGATGCAGAGACGTGGGACTGCGCGTGAAACTTCCTGAACTTTGAAAAAGTACTACCTCGCGAGCAGGACCGTTTGGAGGGGGAAATATTTACCCGGAACTTCATTTAGACCCTGGTTACTGCGGTCGAAACACACCGAGTACCACCCCAAAGTTCCTACTTCCTGGGGAAAGTTCCTGTGGTGGAAACGCGGCTAATGACACGCTATTCCATTGAAAACAAACTAGACATCCACCTCAGTGTTCTTGAACTTGAATGCTGAATTATTTTTGGACATTTACATAACTTTCCACACTAAGGCTGTCTCAGCTTCAAATGTACACAGTCGGCAATCATAGTATAGTACAATACTCATAAATAAACAAGCCATAGTAACACTTTGGATCTGTTTCAGATTCTCTCAAGAAGGGGCCATGATTTATTACATGGTCAATTAGTGTGACTCCTATTTCATTTTAAAGTCTTTACCTTCTATGTCTCTTCACTTCTCTTCCATTCTGCTGCCTCCTTCCTTCCCTTTGTCTTACAATTTCTTCTCTTAAGCTTTCCACTACACCAATGCCCTCCACTTTACCCATCTCTTACTCCTCCTTCTACTCTTCCTATTTGCCCTCTCCTTTTCTTAAACTCTCTCCTCCTCTCCTCTCCCCTCATGCCTCATCTATTTCTATTTTATTTGTATAACAATGTTTGTTACTTTAAAAAAAAGATGTATAGTTATTTATAGCAACTGTGATAGCTGTGTAAACAATTAGAAAAACTACATTTCCTGTACATGTATTATTAACCCAGCAGATACCAGTTTGTGGCTAACCACATAAATCATTCCATGCAATTCAGAATATGACAAATTACAGAGTTTTGTTTTTTTGTGATTCTTGTAAAATCCATAAAAAGAGCTGCACATGTTTTTTTCCTAATATATTAAAAAAATTTGGCTTTGTAAACTGTTCTGAACACATTGGAGAATTCGTTACACAATGTTTTGAGAAAATTATGTATATGATTTGTATGAAATTAATTAAAACTTATAAGCTGTTTAGGACAATTACAAAGTGTTCAGATAACTGTGTTAATAGTTTTGAGAGCAGTGATCTGAGTTTGGACAAATGTGACAAATTGATTGAGAAAAACTGTAAAGATTACAAGGGGCAACCATTTTACACTTACCCTTATCTAAGTTATAGGTATAAGGTATATTTGCTCCAAAGTGCCAGCAGATGGCATTGTAGTTTACTTCTTCACAGAGATCTTTTGTGTCAACTGCTGTATATAGGTTACATAGGTATAGGTGACAAATTAATATTGATGATATTGAAAGGTTTCTCTCTTCTGCAGCGTTAAAATCCAGCCGTGGCAAACATAGACCTCTATATACACTGAATTAATAATAAATTGTGAATATGTTCAGCATTCACATCAACGTGATAAAAACTGCCTAAATTAGAGAAACCATCTTTGGAAAAAAATTATTTGAAGTTTAATTTAATTGTTAAAGGGGCTATATTGTCACGATCGTCTGAAGGAAACTGAGGTGAGGACTCAAATGCATGGAAAAACGGATTAATTTATTATAAAAATAAACATAAACACAAACCAAAAAACCCACAAGGGGGAAAACATAACATAATAGGAACAAACAACATACCAAAAATATCAGGGAGCGGATCACAGGGAAGGGAGACAAAGACCAGACATTACAACGTAACCACAAAGACTATGAGCACATGGGAACTATATAAAGGGGAAGAAATCAGGAGGGAACAGGTGGAAGAAATCAAACACTAATCAGATAACAAGGGGGAGGGATCAGACAAAGACACGAGCACAGCCCAAAACAACAACACACCACATGTGCTTCACAAGACAGGACAGACATGTGACATTACCCCCTCCTTAAGGAGCGGCTACCAGACGCTCCACCAGAACAGGGCGGGACCGGGAGGACAAACCAGGGCGGAGCGGGAGGGACAGACAAGGGCGGGGCGTGAGGGACAGACCAGGGCGGGGCGGGGCGGGGCGGGAGGGACAGACCAGGGCGGGGCGGGGCGGGGCGGGGCGGGAGGGAGGGACAGACCAGGGCGGGGCGGGGCGGGAGGGATAGACCGGGGCGGGGCGGGAGGGACAGACCAGGGCGGGGCGGGGCGGGAGGGACAGACCAGAGAGGGAAGGGGGAAACAAAAAGTTCAGGCGGCCCGCAGAGTTCGGGAGGCCAGGGCGGCCCGCAGAGTTCGGGAGGCCAGGGCGGCCCGCAGAGTTCGGGAGGCCAGGGCGGCCCGCAGAGTTCGGGAGGCCAGGGCGGCCCGCAGAGTTCGGGAGGCCAGGGCGGCCCGCAGAGTTCGGGAGGCCAGGGCGGCCCGCAGAGTTCGGGAGGCCAGGGCGGCCCGCAGAGTTCGGGAGGCCAGGGCGGCCCGCAGAGTTCGGGAGGCCAGGGCGGCCCGCAGAGTTCGGGAGGCCAGGGCGGCCCGCAGAGTTCGGGAGGCCAGGGCGGCCCGCAGAGTTCGGGAGGCCAGGGCGGCCCGCAGAGTTCGGGAGGCCCGGACACGGCAGGAACCGCCGGGATGGTCTCTGGCCTTGGGTCCACCGGAACTGGGTCTGCCGGAGCAGGGACCACCGGAGCAGGGACCACCGGAGCAGGGACCACCGGAGCAGGGACCACCGGAGCAGGGACCACCGGAGCAGGGTCCACCGGAGCAGGGTCCACCGGAGCAGGGTCCACCGGAACCGGGACCACCGGAACAGGGTCCGCCGGAACAGTCACAGAGGGAGTCTTCCTTCTCCCCCGCTGTTTTCGAGAGTGAGTCGACGCTGCTGTCTCTTTGGAATTCACATGGAGCCTAGTGGTCTCCTCCGTGATTCGAGCCCACAACGCGAAACACTCGAAAATGTTCATACGAGGCGGAACCGTTTCCTGCTGAGTCCTCTGCATGGTGGTTACGTTCTGTCACGATCGTCTGAAGGAAACTGAGGTGAGGACTCAAATGCAGGGAAAAACGGATTAATTTATTATAAAAATAAACATAAACACAAACCAAAAAACCCACAAGGGGGAAAACATAACATAATAGGAACAAATAACATACCAAAAATATCAGGGAGCGGATCACAGGGAAGGGAGACAAAGACCAGACATTACAACGTAACCACAAAGACTTTGAGCACATGGGAACTATATAAAGGGGAAGAAATCAGGAGGGAACAGGTGGAAGAAATCAAACACTAATCAGATAACAAGGGGGAGGGATCAGACAAAGACACGAGCACAGCCCAAAACAACAACACACCACATGTGCTTCACAAGACAGGACAGACATGTGACATATATGCAACTTTTTCCCCAAAATAAACGTAACAATAGCCTTTTTATTTGACCATTTATGACTCTCCTGATGAGCATACTGACACCTTGTCTGCTCACAGTGGGTGCACCTACAAGTCTGTATCCTATTTTTCCTATTTTCTGGCGGGTTGTTTTTTCCTGCGCTGTCTGCGGATGTGACGTCACCACCGCTGCGAGAGCGAGCAGAAAATAAGAGCAGTTCTGTTTTTTGGCCACAGATGTCAGTCGCGAGTTTAAATTTCAGAAAAACGCATATAGCCCCTTTAAGTTTGTCCCATTACATTACATATAGAGGGGTGGGGTTTATGACCTATACTGCATCCGGCCACCTGGGGGCGATCGAGACTCTCAAGGGGCACATTTGGATTTGAACGCTCTGTTCTAAGTGATGTGTATGATGTGAGGCTTCTGTGTAAACGCCCACTGCTGTGATTGGCTAACAACTTTGCATATGAAATAGCTATTACATGTGGGACTTTATTGAAAACCTTTAGCACGTTTTTTACTATTACAGCTTTTACTATTTTATTTAGATCTATGGCATTATTGTGGCATGAAAGGTTGCAGTGATGAGCATTGTAGCCGATCACAGAAAATAAAAATATCCACATTTAAAACTTTACAAACTGTAACTGACTGGCTGACGCAGGCGTAGCGTATGTTTCATGACGAACGCGGAAGCGAAGAAGATTGAACTTGGTTCTCGCAACTAGCATATTCTCACCGGAGCGTCCCACGTCATACGCTGGAACGCCAGTCTCTCGTGAACGCGCGTACAACAGTTAGCGGAAGTTAGAGATTACAGTTTGTAAAGTTTTAAATATGGATTTTTTTTTTACACAAAACCGGTTCACTTCAGAAGGCCTTTATTAATCCCCTGGAGCCGTATGGAGCACTTTTATGATGGATAGATGATGGATTTTATGGACTTTAAAACAAACAGCCATTCGCTGACATTATGAAGCTTGGATTAGCCAGGACATTTTTAAATATAACTCTGATTGTATTCGTCTGAAAGAAGAATGTCGTATACACCTATTGAGGGTGAGTAAATTTTCATTTTTGGGTGAACTATCCATTTAATGCAATTCTAACAGATGATATTCTATGCGTTTGTCTATGCACTTAAGTCTGTCAATCATCATTAGAGCGCCACCCTCAGGCTGAATAACACAAGGGCATTAGAATTCTTCCAAAAAGTCTGTGTTTAGCGATTCGATTATAAAGCTTACAAAATGTTTATCATAAACTAGCACTATGACACAGAACCTGTCCTACCTAAATTTACAAGAGCCGCTACTGTTCAGATATCATTCTCAATGCTGCAAGAGTTATTTCAGCAAGAGGGTTCGGGGAATGATAGAAGGGTTTGTACGCAGGTGAGTTTTTTAAAAATTATTTTACTTTAAATTATCACTAATTTAAATGGGAATAAGTAGCCTAAGATCCCATTCCTGTTAATTCACCCAAGGTGTTGAGTTTCAATTTCAAATGAATGATTCATTTAATTATAAAGATGTTAGCCTACTTATGTATATTACATTATGTATATTATTTGTAGGGCTGCCACTACCCCTACCATACGAATTTGCATCTGCAAATAATGATTGTTTGCAAACAGGTTTCCAAACTCCCTGGCATCCGGCAATCCATTGGCTGAGATTGGCAGAGAGCCGCCTAACGTTTTCTGGTTGGTAAATCAGGGATTCAGGGATATAGGTCTCATTTATGCTGCAATTCACTTTTAAATGCTTTCTTGCTATTTACAGAGCCTAGGGCTAGCCTGTCAAAGAAACAAGTGTATACCTATTTTAATGGGACATTTCATCAGTGTTACTTTAAAACACCGCTCTCAGCAGCTTTAAGTGACCTGACATCACTTGTTGTAATAAACCACTGCAGTGTATTGGCCTAACTATTTGAGAAATCTCAGATATGCACAAAGTTCAGAATATGAAACTGTATTCCGATGTGTATAGCCTACATTCTTTTTTGTGGCTCTTTTATCTAAAGGGTTTTGGGTGGGAAATTTGTATTGCTAGAAGCAATCTCCATGCAGGTAGCCTACTGTACAAGAGAGGCAAATATAGCATGCTCTGGGGAAAGAGTGTGGGAGAGGGAGGGAGAGAGAGAACGCAGCACACACACACACACACGGTAGCGAGAGACATCATTACAAGAGGCGCATGCACAAGAAACAGACACATTGCATGTGTACACCTGTATTAGGCTACTAGCTTACTTTATGATAACCCGCGCGAGGGATTATATATTTTAGGATCTCTGCGTATATCGCTCAAATAGAGGCGTTACTGTTCAATCGTGATGATCTCTTCTTCCTCGGCAGGCATATGTATTTCGTATCGCCGTTTCTTCCAGTAAGCACCAATGCATGCATGCACCCGCCTCCCTGCGCTCTCAAATAGATGGTGCAAGTAAAGATGTCCAAATCTTCCGCAGACCCTCTGTCTGGTGTAGAAAGCGCTTCTCAGTCGCACTATTTCCAGGTAAGACTTTTGGGGAGATTTGTATATGTTCTCGTAAATGGTTAATTTTTGGCTACTTGTTGTTGAGCAGTCGTGCATTGAAGCGCTCCATAATCCGCAGAGCGCTACAAGCTACACAATCTGCCCGTGTAATGTCTTTATCGCGCTTTTAATCAGACTCGCGCAGTTGTTTTAAATGAGCGGAGGCGAGATGTTGATAAGATGTTTGATGCTCCTCCACCATCCGCGAAACTCCCAATTCCTGTTTTTCCTCCGCCCTGAGATTTCACACCGCAACCAAGGCCTCGTACTTCAGGCCAGGCATCTGTGGGCATAGTCTTCATTTAACAGTTCAAACTATTTTCTCTGTCAGTTTCTACTTATTAGAAGCCTCACTAGTTATGGGTCTCACCTGTAGCCAACTTAAGTCCCACGGTCGCCTGTCCTTATTTCAAATACCACATTAAGCTAGTAGCTGTGTTTTTGAACATGATAGCTGGTTTCTAGCAGGTCAAAGTTGGTTATTAGTTAGTCAAAAACGGCCATTAGCTGGTCCAAGCTGATCTGGTAGATAGGGTTGCCACCCGTCCCGTAAAATACGGAATCGTCCCGTATTTACAAGCAAAATGACGCGTTCCGTATCAAACCAATACGGGACGCGATTTGTTCCGTATTTTACATAGGTCCACACATAGTTTAATAAACGCACAAGGATTTTGCAGTGTGGAGAATACTGATAGCAAATATAAACAAATCAATTTCACAATAAGTAGTACAGGAGCTCATTTGTGCGTGATTGCGTTTTAGCGGCTTTGTTGTCATAGCGGCGGAGTCTCGAGAACATGAGCTGTGCCAGAGTGTGTCTGTAAACTTGCGCGTTTTTTAAAAAACATGTCGAGCTCGCGTCGCGTGCCTCCACCGTTTAAACGCAAGAGGATCTCCAGATATAGAGCTGAATATCAAACAGGCATCAATGGGTCTGTCCAGTAACTCCTGATGAACCTCAGGCCAACTGCACACTTTATGAGAAGCATTTCAGTGTCTCAGACTGACTGACTTAAAGCAACAGCGGTGACAGACACATCTGTGCTTCTAGGTAGCCTATAGTTTTTTTTTTATGGATAATATATTAATATAATATTCCATACATTATCAGAGCTTGGCAGACAGAATTATTATTTTTTAGACAGGTTAATTAATAGATTATAGCCTAATAAATGTAATTATTAATTTAAAATTTACCTAATCATACATAACCAATAATCCTGTCATATAAAGTTTGACATTTAAAACATGTTTTAGATAAAAATGGGACAAATAATTACATGATAATATAGTCATAATTTAAGTAAATTAATAAAAAAAAAATACATTTTTGAAATTCAAAAAAGTGATTACTGGTTCAGAATGACTGCTTAAAGGGACAGTTCACCCAAAAATGAAAAAGCAGAACAAAGAAACTCATACAGGTCTGGAACATCATGAGGACGAGTAAATGATGACAGAATTTTCATTTTGGGCTGAACTGTCCCTTTAAAGTGCACCAAATAGGCTAAAGAGTTCTTTAGAAATAAATAAAATAATCAAATGTAAAATAATATAAAATGTATTCTGTTGCAAGTTCACATACTTGATCTCATGTTTTCTTATGGTTTATTATTGAGCTGTTAAGTTGTCAATGTAGAAATAATCATTTTATGACGTGTTTTTTTTTTGGGGGGGGGGGGGGGGGGGGTTGGTTCGTGAATGGGTGTCCCTTATTTTGCCACACCAAAGGTGGCAACCCTACTGGTAGACCATCTTGAACCAGAAACAATACCAGCTGATCATTTTGGTGTCAAGAGGATTTTTGGGAAATGGTGTCTGTTCGGTCAGCTGCCAGCTTGTATCAGTTAATGACCATCACCATGTTCCAAATACAGCTACCATCTTAACCTGTTTTTTCCAATACAATTTAATGGCAATTTCGCAACATTTTGGTAAACTGGTGGCTAATTTGTCTGAATTTGTACAACCTCATTTGTAAATTTTTGTACAATCTGCTGACTCCCGTAATGGTTATGTTTAGGGGTGGACCTTCATGCTTACTTATTTCCTTAAAATCATGTTTTCATACAATTCACAGTGTAAAGTCGCCATCTCGTAGCTATGTTTTCTCATGAGATCGGGTTGGATTTTCCAACAGAAATATTACCAAAAATAAAAGGATTTGCTTCTGAACAAGACAACGCTGTAGAGTAGACTACAGGTAGAGTAGTCCTGGGGGCTAGTTAGGGGTTAGTTCACCTAAAAATGAAAATTATCCCATGATTTACTCACCCTCAAGCCATTCTAGGTGTATATGACTTTCTTCTTTCAGACAAACACAATTGGAGTTATATTAAAAATATCCTGGTTCACCAAGCTTTATATATAAAAAAAGTGCATCCATCCATCCATCATAAAAAATAATCCATGGGGTTAATAAAGGCCTTCTGAAGTGAAGAAATGCGTTTTTGTAAGAAACATATCTATATTTATAACTTTATAATCACTGTCTTCCGGTAACGGCAGCGCGTGAGTCTAGTTCTGATGGAAGAGTGACCTTTGACCTGACATATTGACGAACATGGAAGTGTAGAGTATAGAGCAAAACAAAACACCGGTCATGAATTAGAAGTCTAAAACGAGAATTTTTAAAGAGAAATGTCGGAGGAGCTTGAGTTTGTTGCCCATCCCAATTTGTTTGAACTGCTCACCTAAGCTTATGCTACGCCTACATCCTACGTCACGAGTGGGGTCAGAGGTCACTCTTCCGCCGGAACAAGATCGCGTACGGCCGTTACCGGAAGCCAGCGATTATAGTTTATAAAGTTATAAATATGGATATTTTTCTTACACAAACACATCGCTTCGCTTCAGAAGGCCTTTATTAACCCACTTTGACTCATATGGATTTATTTTATGATGGATCGATGCACTTTTTTGGGCTTCAAAATCTTAGTTACCATTCACTCCCATTATAAAGCTTAGAAGAGCCAGGATATTTTTAAATAAAACTCTGATTGTGTTCTAAATCATGAGAGTTTTTGGGTGAGCTATCCCTTTAAGGCAACAGCACCTGTTTTATGAAGTTCAGACAAGAGTGTGCCTGATGTTACTGTAACCGAGTGACTGTTTGTTTTGATGTGGTCGTCTCCATACAGCTGCCGCGAAAGTTGCCAAAGCGCAAGGGTCGCTTTAAACGCTCAGATGGCAGCACCTCGTCTGACACCACCTCCAGCTTCATCAAACGACAGGTAAGACTCTGCTTAATCTATCAGCACATCCATATGCCGGCGTATGGTTTCTGTCATTATGTATTCATGTGGGGTTGTTTGAGTGATCACTGTACTGTATGTTTATCACTGCTTTAGTAGTTACAGAGGTTGTGTGGTTTGACCAGGGGAAGTGTCAGCAGCTGTCTTATTTTGACATCATGTGAGTCTTCATATCTATTGTACATCAAATAATGTCTTTTACATATATAATATAAACATATCACATTTATTTTATATAATGTTATATAATTTATAGCTTTTCATAACATAATAAAAGTAAACAAATCAATATAATTTTAAATCAATAATTAAAATATTTTAACATAAGTTTCATACTGGTTTCAAACTTTACAAAATGTTTGTTTTTGCCTTAAAATACATTTTAAAACAAAATAAGAGCATGGAGATTACTATAATTCTGTTCAGATATTGACACTTGATGCATCAATACATTATTTCTACACTTTACCTTCTAGTCATGTCCATGGAGTTTGACTTGTCCATTTTATGGAACAATCAGTTGGCATTCGACATAAAGTATGCTGTGTTTGTTTGTGGTCTATTTAATCTTTAATAAAAGGTTATGAAAGGTTGTTGCCAGGTTACATTATTTTAAAAGAGTTACATTTCCCTACTCAGACAAAGCATTACGAACTATTGCTATTTGCTATTATTAGTTTCATTAGACATTTGGAAAAAGACTAAAGAGTCTTTGCATAAATCTCTGGATACACTTTATTTTGAGGTGTCCTTGTTACAGTGCAATTATACGTTTATGAGTAATTATAATGAACTACATGTACTTACCATATGGTTAAGAGGATGATTATGGTTTGGTTTAAGGTTAGTTGCATGTAATTATGCATCATTTAACTGGCATTACTACAGTAAATACATGTAACGTGTCACAAGTACACTTGTATCTGAATGACCGTATGTATCCTTGAATTCTCTTTTGATTTATTCAGTTTTGACATGTCTAAACAGCTTGTGTAATGTGCTATGTGTAATATTTGATTATAGCCATAGGGATATAGGTCTCATTTATGCTGTAATTCAAGACGTGGCCACTAGATGGAGGCAGTTCCATTACTCTGCTGCAGCGTCTTCATGTATTATTTAAGAGAATCTTTTGAAAACACAGAAAGGAAAAAAATAGGTTATGACAAGCGCACTGATTTTGTCCATGGCACACTTCAACATCTATGTCAGCCTCGTTACATCAATTAATTTCCTCTGTAATGAGTGACCCAAATTCTTGGGTTTGTTCTGCTCACACCATATAAGCTCATTTGTCTTTATATTCGGTCTATCAAGTGTGACACCCTTAGATACCTACTCCAAATTCTTCTTTTCGGAAGTTTACAGACTATGTTTAAATGGCATTAACGGGGACATTTCGGGCATTCATCGTGCAGTTTTTAATGTGCTAACCTGAGAGAAAAAGAAACAGGTAGTTTGTGTATGTGTGTGTGTGGAAAGAAGAGATGGCATATTGAGCGGGTTGTTAATTTTCATGACTAGGAGGTCGTGGCAGTTTCAATTTTCTCCCAAAATATCACAGATCTTAAAATATTAAAATAGTAAAATATTAATGGAGCTCATTTAGAGTGGAGCCTGCTGGTGAATGTTAAATCCTCACGCCCTCTCTTTGTTCATAAAACTTATGCCGTGATGGCGTACCTGAAAAAAGCATCTGTGACGTTCATCATGGAATCCTTACGTGGTGAATGTGCTGTGTTTGATAAATGGATGTTTTACTTAAGCAATAAGGCACAGGCTATGCTATTTTGTGACTATACTACAGTCACTGGGAAAGGCATTGTTAAGTATCAAACACAATGGATTATGGAAGTAAAATGTCTTTCTTTGAGACCATATAAGCGACAGTTTTAAGTCTGGATGTCCTGTAAAGACCACATTCAGGGCTTTTCAGAGATATCAAATGTTTGGAGGTTTTACCATGACAAATCCCTCTGCTTGGTCTTTAAATATGACTGACATTGACTGAATGACTAAATTCAGCACTTATCATTTAAATCTGACTAAATTTCATATTTGTCGTAAATTAACATCTCAAGGCAACTTTAGTGGGATTTCAAATCAGAATATGACTTTCTGGTATCAGACATGTATCAGTTTCATGCTTATCAGGCATTTTAGGCAGACATACTTGAATAGGCAAGAAATTATCTATGAAATATGAGATATTATGAAAATGTTGCCAAGTTATTACTCTCATTGTTATAGCTACTTCTTTTTTATTATATGTTGCCCAAAGAACACATTATCATGCAAATTAGTGCCAATGAATAGATACTTTGTATATAATGGCAAAACACATTTTTGGCCATGTTTACACACACATATTGTGTAACGTAAAATAGATTATCAAATTATTCTCTAATATCGTTCATACTGTTGTTGAGTCTTTGTGTATAGATTGGTTCAGGTGGAAGTTTCCTGGAGCTGATGAAGTCCTGAATGCACTGATTTACATTAGACACCTATTAAACGCAGGCACTTTTATGCATTAAAAATGCAAAATATAAACATTTTCTAAACATCTTTTTCCAACATTATTATCAAATCTGTTTTACAGGGGACAAGTTGTGACAAAATGGCCTGGAACCTAAAAATTGACTGGTATACTGAATATAAAAATGTAATATTAAAGGGATAGTTCACCCATCATTTATTCACCCTCAAGTTGTTCCAAACCTGTGTGAGTTTCTTTGTTCTGCTGAACGCAAAAGAAGATATTTTGAAGAATGTTTGTAACAAAGCAGATAGAGCAACCATTGACTACCATAGTATTTATTTCCCTACTATGGTAGTCAATGGTTGCTCTATCTGCTTGGTTACAAACATTCTTCAAAATATCTTCTCTATGTAGGACATATCATAAAAAAAATTACTGTTTTTGTCAGATTATGTTTTGTCAAACAATATTAAAAAACCTAAATTTACAAAACTTTTTTTTCTGTGGGTCTTACAATCTTTGCGAATGGTCACTCAGTTCTGACCTGATTTTGCTGTCGGACACTGACATCTGCTTTGATTAAATTTAATATTTATTTAAAATATTATAGTGTTTATTATTTTACAAATCTGTTTGGTGCAGAAAAGACACACTGCAGCTTAATCATGGCACAGTTAAATGGCAATTTTTGTATGAACATCATGGGGAAAAAAGTCGTTTGGCGGACCCGTTAACTGTATTTCTGTTCTTAGAACTTTTGTATATTTACATATAAACGTTAAAAGCGTAAATAAGCGGTTTTCTTTTCTTTTTGAAGAAGCACTGTTTTTAATACCTTAAAATGAAAGGGTTTGGTTCTCTCTCTGTGTGTTTGTGTGGCCCTGCTAAACCCTGCTTTATGGGGACAAAACAGTTTGTACAGTACAAAAATCATTGTCCCCATAAGTCCCCATTAAACATGGAAACCCAACGTGTGTGTGTTGTTGTTTTTGGGGGTTTTTTTTGTGACTGGAGCTTCTCTAAAAGTGGTTTCACCTTGTTCATGCTCTCCTGTAGCTGTCGCTTTGTTTTGACTTACAGAAATCTTTCCTTTGACTGGGGTGGGGTTGTCTTGCTGGATTGTGACTCATCTCTGCAGGAGAAACAGTGGCATTTACCTGCTGCTGTTGAGAGGATCTATTTCAAGACTCGATCCGATCCCATCTGCTTTCTTATTGTGTGGAAATGCACCCCACGTGAACCGTCTCTTACATATGGACTCGTGGCAGCTTCTAGGGGTGTTCATTTTTGCATGGACAATAATATTGTTTAAAAGCGTATATTGCCTTACAGAATATAAGTCTTACAATATACTACAGACTCTCTCTGGTTTCCTTGCATTTGATCATTTCTGTGCATTGTATCGTGCCTCCTTCTCTGCTCTCTTCATTCACTCTGAAGAAAGTCTTGATGCAGCAAACTAAAAGATTCTAGCTACATCTCACTTCCAGCATTATTTTTGGACAAAAAAACATAATATGAAATATGATGGTAAATATGATGGTACATTAATGTACTGCAGTATACATCAAAGTACCCTAGTATGACCATCTGATACCCTTACTGTACCATGGTACCACCATAGTAGTGACATTTCTGTGAAGGAGGTCTCTGGATCTGAAGGCTTACATAACCTGCACGTCCATGCATCCTTCAGCTCCTCCCACTCCAGAGCACTTCAGGACACTGGGAAGAGAAGGCATTGAGTGCGATGCTGTGTAGTGATTATCTTTCTGACACCTTGCTAAACAGACATTGCATAACAAACTCTCAACCACTCTCAGGTGCCCCAGTTTGGACACAGAGTGGAAATCTGTTTTTTTTTGTGGTGCAGTTAAATACAGATAATAGACACACATATTTCTGTTCCGTTTTAATGTGTGAAGTCAAAATATGAACTAGGTGTAGAGCATTATCGGATCGCTTCACAATTTTTAGTTCTGTTCATGTAGCACAAACAATGCGGTTCGTGTTAAGTGCAAAGTTTCATAAAAATAATAATTATCAATGAACAATATAGTGATGACCACTACTTGTGAAAAAGAAGCACACTATATCATGCTTTTAAAAAAGAGTAGCCTACGGAAATCAACTTTAAAATCATATACGTAAGTGCAAACTGAATGTAATGTTTTCGGACACTTAAATGCATGCGATTTAAATGAAAATGTATTTTAGTTGAAATTTGCATTAAATTCAATTAGCCTGACTTTAGAGTGTATTTTAGTACTCAAGGACATATTTATGTCATTTCTTAATTACTTCTATTGTCTTTGAAATGTACTGAAAAGCATTTATGCTAATCAATCAAACTCAAATGCCATTTTTATTAAAATTTTACGTCATACATTTGTAATTACACGTTTGTAATCATGACGTTGCTGTTACGAGTGCACTGGTCCTCCCTCACTGCTGCACTCCCTCACTCAAACTCAAAACTACAATTCCCAGCGTTCTTCCTGCTACTCACCTGCACATACTCAGCCATAATCTGCACCTGAGTATTTAACCTCAGTATTTAAAGGGTTAGTTCACCCAAAAATGAAAATTCTGTCATTAATTACTTACCCTCATGTCGTTGGACACCCGTAAGACCTTCGTTCATCTTCGGAACACAAATGAAGATATTTTAGTTGAGATCTGATGGCTCTGAAAGGCCTCCATTGGCACAATGCACGGTTCACTCTCAAGACCCTTAAAAGGTACTAAAGACGTCGTTACAAAGTCCATCTCACTACAGTGGTTCTACAATAACTTTATGAATCGGCGAGAATAGTTTTTGTGCGCAAAAAAACCCCTAAATAACGACTTATATAGTGATGACGATTTCAAAACAAGGCATCATGAAGCTTCGAAGCGTTATGAATTAGTGAGTCGATTCAGCGGTTTGAATCGCCAAATTTCAGCAGTTTGGCGGTTTGACACGCGATCCGAATCATGATTCGACTCACTGATTCATTACGCTTCGAAGCTTCATGAGGCCGTGTTTTGAAATCGTCATCACTGTATAAGTCGTTATTTAGGATTTTTTTGCGCACAAAAACTATTCTCGCCGATTCATAAAGTTATTGTAGAACCACTGTAGTGAGATGGACTTTGTAACGACGTCTTTAGTACCTTTTATGGGTCTTGAGAGTGAACCGTGCATTGTGCCAATGGAGGCCTTTCAAAGCCATCAGATTTCAACTAAAATATCTTCATTTGTGTTCCGATGACGAACGGTCTGACGGGTGTCGAACGACATGAGGGTAAGTAATTAAAGACAGAATTTTCATTTTTGGGTGAACTAACCCTTTAAGCACACACACCTCAGCCTCAGTCATTGGTCTGGTCTATGTCTATGTCTTGGACTACGGATTACTTTCCTGTCTACTCACCTGAGATATTTACCTCCTGCGATTCCTCCAAGTTCCTGTATTCCTTGTTCCGTCTTATGTTCTCCTGCTCCAGTGTTAGCGGTATTCCTGTAAGGCATTGTTTGTTATTCAGTCACTCCAATGCCAATGAAACGGTGTGTGTGGATATACTTACCTATCGAAGTGACATCCTCTATTGTCACCTGCTACCTTAAGAACTGAAGCATTACACTTGCACTGCTCATCGTTTGTGGTCTTCACTCGCCTGTATTGGGCATTGTTCAATAAAGCTCTGTGTTGTATTTCATCCATTCTCTCTCCAGTCTGATATCTCCTAACAGAAGACCAGACCATTATAATGGACCCAGCAGGTGATGTGCTGTGCTCCATCTGTCAGAATGGCTGCAACATTGATGCATATGTGGAGGAATTTTAATAAAGCCAACTTTCAACCTGGGAGGACCGTTTGTTTGACAGACCCTCCAATATAGTCAGGACAGGTGGCAATGAGAAGGGCCTTTGTTTCTCTATGCTCGCCAGCTCCTGTCACCACCAGTGAGACTATACCCAATCCCCTCTAATGGGCCAGTGAAGTCAATCCTGTACTTTTAACCCTTTGTGTCCACTCCAGCCCATGAGCCTGCAGATTAGAGCTGCAACTAACGATAATTTTTTCTGTCGACTAATCTAACGATTATTTTTTCGATTAGTCGACTAATCTAACGATTATTTTTCCAGATTAATCTTATTATTCTTTTTTTACTGATTATTGTATTTCAAAGAGGGTAGTGAATTTGTATATTATTTTAACATGAAATCAATGAATGATGACAATATTAATTGTATTTCAGGAAGGGTAGTGTACATAGTATGCCATTTTATAATGAAATATATGAACAAAAGAAGCTTTTTAAACATAATATATAATGATACTATTCATCATAAAATGTATACAGACAGAGTAGGCCTAATTAGGAAAAGTTGTTTACTATAGTAGTTGAGTATGATTTACTTATTGATTTTTGTCAATAGTAAACGAAAATGCACTTGTATTTATCTGCAAAAGGTTCACATACAGGAGCTTTCAGCATAGTGTTAATGTATAACTAGTTGTCTATTTTGAAGGTGCATAAACAACGACTAAAGCTGCCAGAAGTTTTTGCCCAAACTTCAAAGACACATTTAAATGATTAAAGCTAGAGGCATATCTTAACTTTAATGTTACTTTAATCATGTAAACTACCTATATACAGCATGTTATTATGCATATTTGTTTGGGACAGAGGGGAACCAGGTCGCATTAACAGGAGATATATGCAGCCCATAATAAATAAAAGCACGAGACGTACTGGGGTCGGAGAAGAACCCAGGAAAATGTGACCGTCTGTTGCAATACACGCGTGGCGCGTTCAGCTGCGCGAGAGAACACTGGCAGCAGGGTTGCCAGGTTTACACAACAAAACCCACCCATTCGTTGCTCAAAACTAGCCCAAAACAAGCTCAATCGCGTTTCGGGGAGGTTCTCTGGTAAACATCGCGTTCGGGGGGTTAAATATGTGTGTTTTTTTGCTTCAACCCGCGGACATGAGACACAGCCCACGGCAACAGTGTAGAAGTAGCCCAATTCCGCGGAAAAAAGCGGACTTGGCAACACTGACTGGCAGTGTGAAAGCTCCCGCTCTCCACGCGCACAGCTTCTGCTCTGCCACCGCGTGCAGTGTGAAACCGGCGTTACAGAGCGAACAAAGAACAGTTTTATTCGGCTTCTGTTTAAAGTACTCCCACACTTTTGAATGTCGCGGTCTGGCTTTATATGATAAATGATCATTTTCACTATGCCCGGGAGCAGAAGCTGCCATTATTCTAGATCTTCTGTTCCATTCTAGAACGTAAATATTGTGCCGCCGACGCGTCGGCGCATTTCACGCACGTCGACGTATTTTCGTAGTCGACGTCATCGACGACGTCGACGCGTCGTTGCAGCCCTACTGCAGATACTTAATTTTTTTACTTAAATACAGTAACAAAGTAAAAAATACTTTGTTTCTGTCCACCACTATTTGAATGTTTGATTTTTGTCTTCTCTTGGTGAAACAACACCTGTCATGAAGAACTGATGTAGTTTTATTTTTGCGCAGTGTGTCTTTACTTGTTTGGAAGTTACAGTAAAATTATGACAATAACATAATATAAATTGTTTGAATCATCTTCAAATGTTACCTGCTAACTAGCCATCAAGTTTTATTTTCTCTCCGTAACCAAAGCTTGGGTGGTGTAATGTTTGGACTAAGCATGTATCTGTCCAGGTGTATCCGTTCTGCTGACTAATAATCAGGTGGGAATAGGTTAAATTTAGACTGAAGAACCATCCTCATATCAGACAGACACAAAAACTAACAGCATCTCCTGAACACAAACACACTGGCACAAATTCTGTTTGTCACTGCTCACTTTTGAGAGAAAATCCTGATGATGATGGCGTTTTTTGTTTTCCACATGGAATCATGCAATGTGAAGGAAAGCTCAGATATTACTGCAGGGTGTGTAGCACTGAGAGCAGTGGTGAAATCCATCGCATTAATAATGGATGGGAAATGGCCGCTCTGACAGTTCACAAACGGCCATAACATCATTAAGGATCACTTAGCAGGAGCACTTTTCCCGCTTGTGCCACGCACAGGCCATAAACACAGGGATGGTAATGTGTAGATATATGGGTGCTTCATTCCTGTGTCTGCCTCCTCCTCTCCTTAGTAAACCAAGAGTTTGTCCCATGCATTTTTCTATTGCCCTACATGTTTGCGGATCCCAAGAACTCAATAGTCCTTTGTTTTTGTTACTGGCTCATTCCATGAATACACTACACTTTGGTGTGCTATTACATTAGATGCATAAATACTATGTTGTTTTGTTGTTAGAAGAACTAGAGACAAACTATTATCCATACGAGCATCCATGCGATTTCTCCCGAGAGAACAAAATCGTCTGCAAGCTCGTACGACAGCAAAAATTGCACCGTGTATTCCCGGCTTTAAATACATAGAGATAATGAACTAAATAAAGACAGCTGTGCTCATTAAATGAATCTCCATGACAACAGATAATGGCGGGAAACTATAGAGCTTGTGAAAGTCAAGAGTTTTGTGACCTCAAAGAGCATGATGGATTGTAGCACGATAGAAGATCATTTAAATACACAGGAGCTAAACTGTGAGGGACCAAACAGTCAAGGAAATGAAAAAAAAAAAAGAATTTGAATAAATCCAGGCTTATACAAAAAAAGATTCAAAAAAGGAAACTAAGTCCAAATAATCAAATCAAATATTTAGGCCTATAACTGAGGTCAACAGAACAAAACTAAACTCAAGTAACTGAATACATTTGAGAACCAACCTGAACTAACCTACAAATGAAACATCAGGGCCACATATATACAAACAGACTAGCTCATATTAACACAAGGGGGAAGACAAAAAACACAAACTTCAAAGATACAATCAAAATCTATAACAGGGCCAGTTCAATGATTAGAATAAAAATAAATACAAATCTTAAAGTTAATAAAGAAACAAAGAAAGTAAACAAGAAATTAGCATAGGAAATCCAAACCCAAACAAATCCCCCCCCACACACACACACAGTCAATCTGCTTATTGGTAGCGGCAGGCGGACATGCCGGTCCTTAACACGCACGGACTGCAAATCGGAAGTCGGCGATCAACATTCAACAGCTCCGACGATCCGCAGCACCACAACGGTAACTTAAACTTAAAGAAATCAATATTAATACCAATGTGTACCCTACACCATACACTAGATTGTGTGCACTCCGAACTGTCAATGATGTACCGCCACTCAAAATAAATATCTAAATGTGAAATAAAGTGTCTGAGTCTTATTACCAAATAAATATGATGTGAATACAAAAATAATTTAGTGGGAAAACCGAAATACTATAAATGTGTGTGTGTGTGTGTGCGCGCAATATTACCGCTCACTAATGTGTGGCTGCATCATGGGCCATCACATACTCCCCCCCTTTACAAATGTCACTGGCACAGCGGGAAAGGTAGTCCGCCGTCAGATTCCCTTTGCCTGTTTCCCTTTACATGTTGGATGGAGAAGCGAAAGGGCTGCATGGCCAGGTACCAACGGGTTATTCGGCTGTTGGTGTCTTTCATTGTTTGGAGCCACTTCTCCAGGACAAATTCCCTTCCCAAGAGATAATATTTCAGAGAATCCAAAGCCCATTTTATAGCCAAACATTATTTCTCCACAATGGAATAACGGATTTCTCTGGGGAAGAGCTTGTGACTGAGGAAAGCAATGGGTCGCCGAACATCAAGAGCACCCTGCAATAATACAGCTCCCAGGCCTCTATCAGAAGTGTCTATCTGGAGAATGAAAGGTTGGTTAAAAATCAAGATTATGCAGTAAAGAATTCCAGCTCAAGGCAGTCCGAATGTCTTGGAATGCTGCTTCCGCTTGCGCCCGTTCATCCCCCCATATCAGTCAAGACTGCAGCTCTGTTAGAGAAGTTGGGGATACATTTATTATAAACCCATCCATTCCCAGGAGTGCTCGCAGCTCCTTACGAGTCGGTGGCTGAGGGCACATCTCAATGGCCCGGACCTTTTCCACCTGAGGCCTTATCACCCTAGCCTGGCTCCATCCTCCTTCGTACTTCTGCTCAATTTTCATTTTCCTTCAGTACTCCGTCTGGGATTGCGGTATATTCTCTGGTTTTCTCCGGTCAAATTTTAACCGGTCCAATCAACAAACAGAGGGAGTGACTTAGAACGACGACGTTGATGTTGTGCGCTAGTTTGAGATGATATACGTCACGACCAAATGTTAGCGATTGGTTATGGCAGATCCAGAGTGGCACTGGGCAGATCCAATAGTTTTAACCTTCAACAGAGTACCCGCCTTCAAGGAAGTTAACGCTTGTCAATGGAGAGTGGCCAGACTCTCTGTTCAAATGAAATGTACGAGAGTCTGGTAGGACAAGGTTATTATCACCCCGCCACCAATGACGAATCCCAGGTATTCTGTCTTTGCAATAGCACATTTTTGTGGGTTAACAGTCAAACCAGCTCTCTGAAGACGTTGCAGAACCTCCTGGATGTGTTGCAGATGTTGCTCCACATGTTGCTGTAAATCACAACGTCATCCAGATAAGTAGCTGCAAAGGTTAACCTTTATTAGACCTGGTCCATGAGTCTTTGGAAACTGGCAGGGGCCCTGTGCAATCCAAAAGGAAGGACCCTGAAATGAAATAACCCCCATGGAGTCTTGAACGCTGTCAGCTCTCTGGAATGGGGAGTCAAAGGTATCTGCCAGTACCCCTTTGATAGATCGATGGTTGTCAGTAAATGAGAGTTACCCAGGCGATCCGTGAGGTCATCTATATGAAGAGTTGGGTAGGCAGAGTTAAGGTAATTTTTGGAAAAAGGACCACCGGATGGCACCATTCACTTCTGGAGGGATCTATGACCTTCAGCTTCAGCATCAAATCAACTTTCTTCCTTAGTGACTTGTGAAGACGCTCTGGGACCCGACAGCCGATATTCTCCTCACAACAGCATCAGGTTCCAACACAATGTAAGTTGTCTTCTAAGTCTCCTTTCTCCACCTACCTAAACATCAAGCTCTGCAGTCTAATCAGGACGAGGAACCCATTGCTTAAGGAGGTTAATTTGCAGCCTTCGTGTAGGACCATCCTGGTCTGACAGTGAAACTTCATAGGTGGTAGAACCCAGTTTCTTCCTGACTTCAAATGACCCTTGCCATTTGGCCAGCAGTTTCCTTTCATTACTGGGCAGCATCACCAGTATCTTCTGACCGGGTTCAAAACTTGCACACGTGAGCTCACGAGCACACTTATTATACCAGGTTTTCTGGCGTGTTTGCGCCTCAGCCAGATGAGATTGGGCCAATGCACTCATCTTCTCCAAGCACTCTCACATTTTATCGGCTCATCCCTTCTCTGGCCTCCCTCCCATATTTCTCGGAGCATAGCAAGCGGACCTCTCACCTCATGTCCATATAGGAGTTCAAACTGGAAAAAGACAGTCGATGATTGGGGCGCTTCTCTAGGCAAACAGGAGATCGGGGAGCCTTTGGTCCCAGTCTTTACCGGACTCACAAACAAACTTGCGCAGCATCTGTTTGAGGGTCTGGTTGAATCTTTCATAAAGCCCATCTGTCTGGGGGTGGAACACCTGTTTCAGAAGGGTAGACATAAAGTTAGTCCCTTGATCAGTCAAAATCTCATAAGGAAATCCAACTCTGGAGAAGTTCCCTGGTGAAGTCAGTATTATTTTCTGCATCCTGTCGCTTTGCCCTTTCCTGGAAAGGGACGAGACTGGCATCCTCCTGTTATAACTGAGCAATATTAGTCGGCAGCCTAAATTCTGGGGGACAATCAGAGAAGGAGTCAACTGGCATTTTAGAAGCATTATATTTCATTTTTTCCAACCTTTTCTGTCAACAGGATTTCCTGGGCTTTGCAGATTCAACGGTTTCTGCCTCATTGTCAAAGAAGGGTAGGGCCCTAAGCAACTGCTCCCCTTCTTCCCATTGACTTGTTTTTGATCGTGTGAGGACCATATTACACGAGGGTACCGGCTGTCCCAGAGCACTGGCAGGTCATGTCCCAAAACCACTGGAAATGGGAAATTGTCCGCCACGCCCACATCCAGAAGATAAGTTTGTTCTTTCACCTTGAGGTACACCTCTGGTGTGTGTGTGTGTGTGTGTGCGTGCGTGTGTGTGCGTGCTCATTACCGCACACTGATGTGTGGCTGCATCGTGGGCCATCACAAATCTACCATTTAGGGCCTTATAGGTTATTAGTAATACTTTGTAATCGATATGGAACTAGTGTAGAGATGATAAAATTGGTGTTATATAATCATATTCTCTTGACCTGGTAAGAACTCTAGCAGCTGCGTTTTGGACTAACTGTAGCTTTTTTATTGAGGATACACAACTAACAGCTAGTAATGTATTACAGTAATCTAGTCTTGAGGTCATGAATGCATGAACTAACTTTTCTGCATCAGAAACCGATAGCATGTTTTCATCTGGTCATGAAGAAATATGTAACTGAGTCTCATCAGCATAACAGTGGAAACTAATTACATGTTTTCTAACAATATTACCAAGGGTCAGCATATATATTGAAAATAGCTGAGGGCCTAAAACATACCCTTGTGGCACTCCATCATTTACTGACATTTACTTGGATAATTCCCTGTTTAAATAAACAAAATGGTAATGTTCAGAAAGGTACGATCTAAACCACTTTAATGCCTGTCCCTGAATACCAGTGTAATTTTGTAGTCGATCTAAGAGTATGTTATGATCTATACGCAGCTGTTGAACGCAGCTCTAAGATCAAGTAAAACTAGAATTGAGTTACAGCCTTGGTCAGCAGCTAAAAGTAAGTAATTTGTAATTAAAACAAGCATAGTTTCTGTGCTATGATTGGGCCTGAATGCTGACTGAAATGTTTCAAAAATATAATTTCTTTGCAAAAAGGAGTTTGGACACAACTTTTTCTAGTATTTTAAACATAAATGGATTTGACAATTGACCCTAACCCACAACTAGATACAATTAATTGGATCTAGGTGTGGTTTCTTAATGAGAGGCTTAATAACTGGCAGCTTGAACGGTCTTGGGACAGAGACAGAGACGAGTTAATAATAATCAGAAGAGGCTCTTCTGCTACAGGTAACAACTCTTAGTAATTTAGTGGGTATTGGATCTAATAAATATGTTGTTGGTTTAGATGCAAGGATAAGTTTATTTAGCCCTTCCTGTCCTATAGTTGTAAAACACTGCAGTTGTTTTTGAGGGGCGATAATTGAGGCTGCATCATAAAATGCTGTCAAAGGTTGTACATTTACAGCTATATTCCTGATGCTTTTGATTTTCTTAGTGAATAAATAGTCATTATTTCTACTAAACTGTTTTGCAATATTCAGTTCATGTGACGTCTGTTTATTTGTTAATCTAGCCACTGTACTAAATATAAACCTTGCATTGTTTTGGTTATTTATTTTGCGGAGATGTTCGGCCCTGGTGGCTTTTAGAGCCTTTTTATAGCGGGACATATTGTTTTTCCACGCAATTCTAAATGAGTTTGTTTCCAGTTGCACTCTAGGATACGAGTTTCTCTCTTGAGAGTGTGTGAGCTTGAGTATACTGTTGTACCACGGTGCAGTACCTCTCTCTAACCTTTTTTAATCTGATGGGTGCAACAGTTTCTAATCTACTAGAGAAGATAGTGCCCAATACTGCTAGTCATTTCATCAAGTTCATTTGTGTGTTTGGGTACACAGCAGCTGAGACAGACCAGGCAGGTTATTTGTGAATCTTTAGTGCTCGATAATGTGGAGCAATAAGGTAGTGATCAGGGACATCATCACTTTGCGATAGTTCCATGCGATATAACTATTACAAATATTATATTACAAAAATATTTTTAATTACATATATTTATATACATAACAACATTTTGATTTAGAGGCTGTTTAATGTTGATGATCGCGTTATTTGACATATACATCTGCTTACATGAGATCGCTCATTTCTGCTTCTTCTTCGCCTGTGTTTTGATCAGGAGATTCTGCACTCGTTCAGGAGATGTAATAGCGCCCCCTACCGTATAACAGTGAAAACATGGAAAATTACAGGGAAGCGTTTTCTCATAAAAGACGAGATGACAAAAGACCCTTTAATAAGGCTTCATCTATATACAGTGAAGACAATTAAGTGATATTTTACATTTGATCACTATTTCTGTAGCCTACCTGAAAATCTAGTTTAGACCTACATGAAAAACCTGAAAAGAAATGTTTTTCATTTGTGTTTGTTTGGTTGTATTTATTTATGTATGCATATTATGTATATACTGTATTTATATATATACACTACCAGTCAAAAGTTTGGACACACCAGTGGGAAAGTGTGTCCAAACTTTTGATGGTACTATACTATAATATACACATTAAGATTATCGGCCAATATATCGTTATCAAAAAAATGCTTACTCCCTAATATCGGTATCGACCCCAAAAACCCATATCGGTCGGACTCTTAGTTACTTGTAATTATGCATAATTTACTGTTATTACTATAGTAAGTACATGTATAACATGGAACTTTGTCACCTTAAAAAGTGTTACCCAGAATTGTAACATTCAGCAAAACTTTCATTTTGAATCCACAGGGTCTTTAAAATTGTGACACCCAAGAAATAAAACATGATTAAATAATTATTGTCCATTTAACAAATATAATTAACTTAAAATTTTTGTTTAAAGCAGTTTTTAACCATGTTTATACATTATATATATATATATATATATAATAATGTCAAACAAATCAGGTTTTCAACAGTATTCAGACAACAAACCACATGATTTGTAGTGTCATATCCATAGCAGTGATGGATAAGTTAAAGTAACTTTTAAAATGGAAATTATGATAATCTTTTCTTCCCAATTGTGATGTCCATCTGAGTAAAACACAGTCTTGAACAAGATCAAATGTAGGGCGGGACTTGATTTTCTCTATGGGGAATTGATTGGATGGTTGTGGTTTGCTATTGGTGGATCTCATTCGAGTGACAGGTTGCCCCGCCCTCACGCGGGTAAACACGTCATCAGAGAAGAGATGTCGCTGAAAGAGGGAGGGGAAGATTTTTGATTAAAGAGGCACATGAATGAAAAATAATATTGATGTGTGCGGATAAATAATTTACAATAAATATTCCATAAAAAATAAGAATTGTCAATTTTGATTTCATGGTGACTTGTAAGTCATGAAATATAATACTTAGGGATTGGGAGTTTGTTAAAATCCTACTATTATAACTAATACGTATGTGATATTAAAAGTGATGCTGCCTTAGCAAACATCAAAATCCATGTATGTGATGGTCACTGCAGTGAGCTGTGGTGATGATTTCAAGATCATTCGCTCTCACTCGGCCTGTTATGTTACATCTCTACTGCAGAGCTACCTACAGATGGTGTGTGTGTGTCTGTGTGTTTAATCATAGTTTGGGGACATATTTGTTCCCAGAAGTGAGCTAAATAAAATAAAACATCTCTTTGGGGACATCCAGGGATGTCCTTAATTGGAAAACGCAGCAAAAATAATTTCCATAATCAGTATATTCGTCTTTTGTCTGGCCAAAAAATGATATATTCTCAAAACTCAACTCAATTATTATTTTATATTATATTATATTTTGAATACTTAAGGGCAGTTTACACCAAGAATAGTAACTTTAACAATAACTATAGCTATAAAGTTTTAATAATCATTCTAATTCTATGAGAACAGGGACGTCCACACCACAACAGTAAAGACAGAGGAACAATATATTTTTTTTTCAGCTGATGACTGATAAAAACATTGGCAGCCAATCAGAATCCACCCAACTTTAAATAGCTTTAGCATTTAAAGAAGCAGTTGGCAAAAAACAGTGACTGCTGCTGCTTCTGATGGCTGGTCTAGGATCAGTTTTCTCCATAATAATAGCATATTGGTGAAAGAGATTTGGTGTTTGTGCTCTTGAGAGCATCAAAGGTTTCTATTTACAATATGTTTTTCCAGCGTTGATTTCTTGAACACAATGGCCAATCAGAGGTGTTTCTCAAAAAAAAAATTGTCCAGCGCCGATTTCTACACACTTGCAAATCCTCTGCTTATAAGTTAACTTATAACAAAGTGTAAGCATTATGTAGGCTAAATAAGAGGTTCATTGTGCAGCCAGATTCATCGATTATAGTGGAACTTTGTGAGATCATGAAGAACTGAGATGAGTGACAGCTTTTTAGTGATTATCTCTTTCATCATATCATAAACACACAGAAACTCAAAGATCTTCACAGCAACCTATCAAAATAAAAGTTCGGTTTAACCTGAAGACTTTATGAGAAATATATTACTGTTGTACAGTATTTTTAGTGACATCTCAATGTAATAATAATACTAACACTAATACATAATTAATTCATTATTATTATTATTAACTTTATTTAAGGAATAATCAAAAATTTTCTTCCATGTTTTAATTTTAACAGTAAAGCTCTGTTGTGCCGCACTTTGCTTAAAAGATAAATTAAATTAATGTTTTATCCTTCATTTGATTTCCAGAAAAATTTTAATATACAACACAGAATTTCTGGGTGGTGGGAGAAACATTTCATAGAACTGATTCTCAAAACACTGATTATTAAAATGTTATTAATGCAGTAAAATGGAAAAACAGAATGCTTAAAACAGAAAACACAGAATTTGGCAAAAATAAAATGGAATTTAATAAAACAAAGTATTTTATAGGGCCCTAAACAATTAATAATAAAAAAAACTTAATAAATTATTGGTAAATTATTAACGTTTTATGATTTCAATTAATTAGACATGTTTTTTTTATTACTAAAATGTAATTTAAACATTAAAATGGGAGTCCACAAAAATGGAAAAAAACTGAATTTGTGAAAATAAAATGTAATGTATTTCATAGGGCCCTACATTAGGTAAGGCAATGGTTATTTATTTTTAGAATAGGCTGGCATGCAAAATCCACATTCACATTCAGTATGCTTGCTTTTCTCTTCAAAATATAGTGGTTTGTGTACGCAGCCGCTTTAATAACAAATAGTTTATTGGGAGTGTTTTTGCTGGGATGTGTAGGTTCCGTGACATTCTATTTAAATGTGTTTTTAAAGAGGACGCATGATTCCCCCTCCGCCAATTTGTATTGTGCGTTGATGTGGATGCTAATATCATTATAGTTATTGTTATTGGTGTGAACAGGCCTTTATATCTTCAGTATACCTTGAATGTTTCTTATTTTAAAAATGTTTTCGTTTTTAGTTTAGCATAAATCTAACGCCATCCAGTGAAGTAAATTGTTTAAAACCATTTTAACATTTAGTCATTTAGATGGAAAATATTACTCAGCTTAATTTGTGTTTCAGATGCAGTTGTTGTTTGGGTTTTATGTGAGCATCTCAAGAGACGTCCTTTTTCATGGGACTTTTGGTCACGTTGGTCTTTGTCTCTCTCTCTCTCTCTCTCTCTCTCTCTCTCTCTCTCTCTCTCTCTCTCTCTCTCTCTCTCTTTCTCTGTCTCTCTCTCCCTTTCCCTGTCTTCCTCTCCTCCCTCCCATGTGTACTGCTCGCTTTGTTTGAGGCTGTTATTTGGAGCTGACAGAATCAGGACTGAGTTTCAAATATAGGAGGAAGCTTCGCCATGGCCTCGCCAACCAGAAGAACGTCTCCCACCAGCCCAGAACCTCCATTCATTTTCTCCTCTATGTTTTAACCACATTGATTCCAGCGGCACCCTTTATCATTCCACCCACGGCAATGTGGTTTTACACACAGCAGGAGGCATTTGCTTATCTTTACAGTATTATGTCTTATCTGGGTCTTATTATTTCCTTTTATTTTGCCTGCATCACAACGAGGTGGTATTGTTTGATAACCCTGGGCGTATCTCTATGAATGTGTCCGATGGATAAATGATATCCATGATGCAGTGAATCTATGGAGATTACACACAGCGAGGTAGATGATCTATGTGCTGTAAGGGGAAAGGAGAAGCCGGGATGGGTGGGGGGGGGTTGTGTGCTATATTTGGTGTTGCAGTGAAAGCGGGAGTGGGTGTGAACCAACTTCATCTGCCATCAGAGACTCGCTAAGAAAGGGGGTGGTGGTAAACATCTGCACCCAGAGTTGGGTCTTTGGACACGGTAGGAAAAGAGGGTGTGGATGTGGGCTTTTGTTAGGAAGCAAATCAAGTTCCATTTATTTCCAAAACGATGATGTCATAATGGTGGCAGACGAGTATAATGATACGTTATAATATAGTGATTGAGAACGAGCCATGCTTTGTGCGGCAAATAATTATTTCTCTTTATTATTTGAATAAACCCCTAACCCTAATATTTTACATTAGCATATAAGTCATCCCTTATTACCTGATAAAAGGCCAAACAAATAGACACACTTAAAGGGGACAAATTATGCGAAATTCACTTTTATAAAGTTGTTGTCCACAGTGTGTGTGAAAAAAATCAGCCTATAATGGTAAAAATCCACCCAATACTTTTTATAATCCCCATCAATCATTATTAATCTCTCATAATGCGTGGTTTCATATTTCCCCCCTACTCCTACGTAAGAGTAGGGAAACCCTGCCCATTAGTGATGCGCGGGTCCAGGGGCGTAAATCGCGGGGGGGACAGGACCCCCCCAATCTGAGGGCTGTCCCCCCCCCTAAGAAACATGCTGAGTATTGTAAATAATATAACAAGATATACTTAAAATAAATGTGTAAGTAGTAAAACAATACAAACGGAACAAAAAAATGCGTTTTAAGTTTCGAAACATTTCGTGTTTTTCATTACGAATAATAGGCTAATGAACACAAAATTCAAGCAACCCGCCCCCAAATTCTAGAAATTGGCGCTAATTCTAAACCGAAAGTATATGCGCACGGCCGTTCTGTCAGATCTGTGTTGGGTTTTGCTCAATCTGATAATAAGTGGCAGATCAGAGAGCTTGCTGCTGTTGAATATCTTAATATCTGAATATCATAGTATAAAATAATATGTGGAGGACGCAAGATAATTTAATATTTATAATATGACTGCGTGGTGAACCTTAATCGTATCTAAACAACTATCGCTTTGTGTTGTTGGTCAGATAAAATGACAGAGAAAAGAAAAACGGACATTAGATAATTTTTCAGTACACCAAAAAATTTTTGTTTTTTTTTGGTACATCTTACAAGTACGATTTTGGCTGTATTATTTGTGTCCTCTTCAAAAATTGCTCTTGAGAAATTTCATGTTTATTGTCCCTCCCAACTGTTAGATGAAATTTATGCCCCTGCGCAGGTCGGCTTTTTTGAAATTATTTGGCCCGCCCCAGCCCGCGACCATTAAATAGACATACTAGCCATTGTAATGTAAATGAAAACAGCCTTTATTTCTGAAAGTGCTTGGAAACATCGCCCTGTAAACTGGCAACACCATACGATTATTATGAATATGAACCATAAATCAGGTCATAATAACCAGATAATGATAAACATTTTCAACCTTTAATTTTCAACAAAGCAGCGTTTGTATCTAATAGGCTTAACTATTTTTTATTTCAGATTTGTATAGGCAGTTTACAGCCTACGCTACATAACCACTAAACTTTTGTTTTATTTAACACACAGAAATGTTCATAGCGTGTTTACATTCGCTGTGCAAAAAAAGAATGGCGTCCACTGTACCGGGGTTTAATCTATTTCAGCTAGACTCCTGCATCTCGTCTTCCATCTTCACTTTTATCTCTCCGTTTTTGTTGTCGTGGCTGCCGGTGGTGGGAGCTGCGCAGCTTTCATGACGTGTCGCGTGACGCCAAAGGCTTGGGGACATCACGCAAGTTACGTTGCTACGGCCTTCGTATTGTAACCTTATCAAAGAACCTAATAAAATATGAAAATAGATACACCCAAATATTTAATATAGGCTATAGGAATTGCAGGCAACATACATTGATTTTTTTATTGTGTTTTTTTTTTTTATGACCCGCCCCAACCCGCCCGCAAATAAGTGAACATTTCTTAACCCGTCCCAACCCAACCCGACCCGCGGGTTACCTAGTCATTATGACCGCTAGCTTTGCCTAACTGCTGCACGGTTCTTCGAAGAAGAAATGAAAATGCGCTAGCAGTATGTCCGCTGTTTAGCAGTATTTCGTCTCTGTGTGGATGGCGGGCGCCCGCGCACACACACACGTGCGTGACACTCACTCGCTGTCTTTGTCCTCCCCCAGTTTCTCTACCTCTACATGCGTCTTTACAGTCTATGGTCACCATATGAGGTCACGAACGCATAAACCGTCACTTCATGAGAATTTACTGTGTCATATAATGAACACAGAGACTCAAACGTGTTCACGGCAACTTGTCAAAAACAAAGTTTGGTTTAACGTGAAGACATTTTCTGAATATATTAGGCTACTGTTGTAACCTACAGTAGATTTAGCTACTTCTCTATGTAATAATAATACGTCTCTACTAATAATAATAATAATTATGCCTAGAAGGTTGTAAAGAGATTATTTTCTGATTAATATATCATTTTTTATATCCCTACATTTAGTTGTTGCACTTGTTTTTTATAGTTATATTGTAAAACTAAAATACCTTTTTCAGTTTGCGGTGTTAGATTTGTGGCTGCATTTGAAGTTCTTTTTCGATAATAAATAATATTTCTGTCAAATGCATGTCAGATAATAAAAATACTGTAATAAATACAGTAGTTCACTGTATGTATTTGTTCATGTTTTATTAAGGGATAAGTCTGCACACCATAAAATAATTCTAGCAATTCATACAGGGCTAGTAGTGTATACAGCTGTATATACAGATGCACACCCAGGTATCGGATCAGTACTCGGGATCGGCCGATACCCTGAACCCATGTATCAGATTCGGTACCGGGAAGGGAAAAAGGGTATCGGAACATCTCTAATTACAAATGTTCTGTTGTTGGATGTACCAGTGTATGTAGTCTCCTAGACTCCCGGCATCCAAGCCACTGAGGACATCTTAGTTGAATTTCATTTTTGAAGGAAATGTGGTCAGTACAACGCTGGATTTGCGAAAAAGTTGTTTCTGATGGATGGGTCAATGTCAACACTTCATGCTCTAACTTCATACCCAGAACAAGTAAGGATGGCACTTCATATATTGTGAATGTTTGTAAATTTCCTTTCTGAATGATCTTTCTAGAATGCTGTACGGCTAAAGTTACCATAGTCTTTGACTGTAGTCATTTATGTCGTTTTATCCCGAAAACACTCACAGTCTGCATAATTCATAAACGCGCATTTATTTTGCATTGTATAGTGACAGACTTTTTTATGTTCCCATACGAGCACCTATACAACAATTTATAGATTAACAAGGCGGTACATGCTAGTCCATGAGTTGCAATCCACAACTGGTTATTTCTGACATTTTAGAGTGAGATTCGTTTTGTTGTTGACGTAGTATCCGAAGCTCGTGTTAAGGATCCGCCCTCTTCTGGAAGGGGGGCAGGGAGCAACAGCTCATTTGCATTTAAAGGGACACACAAAAACTGCATGTTTTTGCTCACACCCAAATAGGGGCAAATTTGACAAGCCATAATAAATGATCTGGGGGGTATTTTGAGCTGAAACTTCACAAACACATTCTGGGGACTCCAGAAATGTATATTGCACCTTGTGAAAAGGGTATATATTAACATAATATGTCCCCTTTAAAAAGACTTGAATAGACATACATTGTAAGTCATATATAGCAACCACCTAGCAACAACCTAAAACACCAACTGCATAACAGCGTGCTAGAAAACCCCTAACATCCTAGCACTTAGCAATGTGTTAAAAACACTCAGAACACCCTAGCGACCATGCTTGGCACCATCCACAACAACCTTCATGCAAGAATGTGTAAAAATCGAGCTCAAGTTTTGGAACTGAATGCACGCCTTTGATTAAAATGTACAAACACAATACATCTTTTCTTTGTGTTGTTTTCTGTGAGCTAGCCAATATATCTCCATCAAATCAATATCCTTCGCCAAAAAGAGAACAGCACAGTAGAGCTCAATTATCTTTTGTTATGAGGAAGATTAATTACTAATGTTGGATGAATGCTACACAGAGACAACGGCGATGACACACAGCTCACAATAAAATAGCTGAATCTGCAAAAACAAGCCTTCTGTTCAGAGCTGGAGAGAGTTAAATATGCTAATGTCTGCACTTTCTCGCCTTTTTTCTTCTTCTGTGTGCTGTCGTGAATTTAGTCGATAAGGGTGTGTGCGTGTGCTTTACCTCATTCCTCGTCAATATGGCATTGTTAAAACAAAATGTTAGAACACTGGGTAGATGGCACTGATTTTCACTGGGATGCTTTATGGAGCAGTACATGTTTTGAGATTTCCACTCCATGTGTGATATATATGTTTGATTCATTGAGATATTTGATCTTTTTGAGATTATCAGCATCTGTGCCAGATTGGCCGATTAACATAAGTGACCAATGGATAATGCACATTTTCCATTTTCAAATATTGATAGTCAATTTTAAGTAAACAGTTATTTGTGTAAAATTTAAAATAATTGAGTTAAATGTGTATTCAATTAAATGAATTGAGTTAAATATGTTTGCATGTATTCATTTCAGTGAGTTTGTCATTTCTATCATATTTGCTATGTATTATGTACAGTGGGGTTAAAAAGTCTGAAAGCACTAATGTAAATGTTTATATTTTACATTTTTCCCTTTTTTATTATAAATTATATACCGGTATTGTAATTAATATAATGATCCAAAGAGCATCTTCAGTGCTTCAGTGGAAGGAAGAACATCTGACCTTTTCCACAAAGGAGCCACATGGCCATTATTACAAATCGACATTTAATTAGTGACCTAGAAATATCTCAGAATGTAATTATATATTTTTAATTATACAACCCCAATTCTAGAAAAGTTGGGACATTTTGTAAAATGCAATACATTTAAAGCGTTACTTCAGCAAATAGCATTAAGCTTTGTATCAGTAGAAACCCGGTAGTATATTCGAATGATCGTGCTTCCCTCCCTCATGTCCCCCTGAGACGAAAGATTTATGTATTTTATGTCTGGAAGAAAAATAGCGTCATTTAGAGTCATCTGAGGCTTTTTTGGCCAGAGGCTAGAGACTACAACCAGTAGTAGGAGCTAGTTCCGCATGTTTTCAACCCGCCCATAGTGGGTGGGATCTCACTCACAGAATGTAAATGCGCACGGCCGCTCGGCTCGGGCAATCATAACGGAGTGGTGCAGAGCAAAGCAAGTGTTTTCAATGAAAGTTAAGCTTCCATAGGCATGAACTGAAAACGCGCCAGACTGGACACGCTCTGTGAATGACTGTGCGGCCGTGAATAAATGCCCGGGCGGCCGTGCTCATTTTAGTTTCGGTTTAGAATTAGTGCCAAATCGGGGGCGGGTTGCTTGAATTGTGGGTGCATTAGCCTATTATTCTTCATGAAAAACAACAATAAAAAGGTACAATGACAAACTCACTTAAATAGGCGCATTTCGCTTTGAAACCAAATCTTCCGCGATCATCTGGTCTGTCAGCTGTTTGCTCTCTAATGAATGAAATCTCCTGCTGCTGAATGTGCTGCGACTCTCATTCGGCTCGGGCTGTATTGAGCAGACACGTTCAGTTTTTAATTGTAGTGTTGGTTCTCTAACTGAACTAAATTATTGTATTACTTTAAAAAGAAAACTACAGTGGGGCGGTGCTGCAGTGGGCAAGTGATGTAACCGATGGGAGTGACCTCGTAGAGCAGCGAAGCAAGTGCATTCTGGGAGTTGTTGTCTTTCATCCACATGAGCCAAAAATACATTTTCTGGCTTTTCTCGGTCTAGAAGGCACCAACTTCTAAAATAATTTTTACATTACCACTACATAAATGACCCAATTTAAATACACATTCATCTTTCCAGCGGTGAAGTATCCATTTAAGAATCTGTGATTTGTTCATTCTCTTTTAACCTTTATTTAACTGACAAAAGTACCAAAAAAATGTTTTCACTGACCAACTTAATTGTTTTTTTCACCAACACATTTTGATTTTGATAACTGCAACACTCCCAAAAAGTTGGTACAGAGGCATGTTTACCACTGTGTCACCTCACCTTTCCTTTTAATTACATTTTTTAAATGTTTGTGAAGTGAGGATACTCACTTCACAATTGTTGCAGTTATCCATGTGGATTTTTTGCCCAATCTCTCCTGATACAAGACAGCTGTTCAACAGTCTGTGTTCTTTGTTGTCTGATTTTCCTTTTCACGATGGGCCATACATTTTTCAATAAGAGACATATCTGGGCAGCAGATCTACCTTCACATACGTGCAAGTCAGCCATACCGTTTGCTCTGATGCACCCCCATACAATGAACGCAGCACACATTTCCACTGTGTTTTGGACCATCTGAGATGAGCTCGGGCCCAGAGAACTCGGCGGCATATCTGCATTGAACAGATCTATAGCTTTCTCCTAGCGTAACAGAGATTCAAGTTGTATTTCTTGATCCAGCGGCAGACTGTGCTAAGTGACAATGGTTTTCCAAAGTACTCCAGAGCCCATGACTTGTAGTTGTATTTAACAGAGTAGCATGATGGTTTCACTGGATTCCCTGAATCTTTTCACAATATTATGTATGGTAGATGGTGAAAGACCATGCATTGAGAAATATGATCTATAATCTGTTCACTTTTATTTTGCCTCTGTCCCAACTTTTTTGGAGTGTGTAGCAGACATCAAAATCAAAATTTGTTTATATTTACAAAATAAAAAAAACTAATTCCAAATTTATTTGCCCAGTGAAAACATCTGAAATCTTTTCTGTCAGTTAAATAAAGGTTAAATTGAAT
Source organism: Gobio gobio (assembly GCF_949357685.1). NCBI lineage: Eukaryota > Metazoa > Chordata > Actinopteri > Cypriniformes > Gobionidae > Gobio > Gobio gobio. Next base: position 34,810,893 of record NC_137117.1, on the reverse strand, counting down.
TAAAAAAAAATCACAGAATCTTAATTTTATTACATTTTACAAAATGGGAACTGGGGTTGTATTATAGTATGTAATTTAGTGCTGTCAAATTGATTAGTCGCGATTAATCGTATCTAACATAAAGGTTTGTGTGTGTGAATATATATATATATATATATATATATATATATATATATATATATATATATATATATATATATATATATATATATATATATATATATATATATATATATATATATATATATATATATATATATATATATATATACACACACACACACCAATTCGGCATAACATTATGACCACTGACAGGTGAAGTGAATAACACTGAATACCTCTTCATCACAGCTCCTGTTAGTGGGTGGGATATATTAGGCAGCAAGTGAACATTTTGTCCTCAAAGTTGATGTGTTAGAAGCAGGAAAACTGGGCAAGCGTAAGGATTTGAGCGAGTTTGACAAGGGCCGAATTGTGATGGCTAGACGACTGGGTCAGAGCATCTCCAAAACTGCAGCTCTTGTGGGGTGTTCCCGGTCTGCAGTGGTCAGTCTCTATCAAAAGTGCTCCAGTGAAGGAACAGTGGAGAACCGGCGACTGGGTCATGGGCGGCCAAGGCTCATTGATGCACGTGGAGAGCGAAGGCTGGCCCGTGTGGTCGCGATGAATCGATTTGACAGCACTAATATTATAAAACATATATGATTCTTATTGATTATTTTTCTAAAATTTCATTTTTAAATCCTAAAATGTACTGTTAATTTAGATTAAATCGATTTTGAATGACAGATTAGTTTTCCAAACACTTCAAAAATCTAAAAAATTGATTTTGACAACATTGAAACATCAAAGATGTTTTTTTCAAATGATTATGGAATCGTGGAAATAGTAAATGCTGATGTGAGTCTTCAGTATAGCTGAAAAAGTTGTTGGTGGTGATGATGCCAATACACTGTTTGTTAAGCGTTCAGTCATTTTCCCCCAAAGCATTCTGCTCACTGCAGCTCGGCTAGTCCTGAGGTGCTCATTTTCAACCCTCCCTCCATTTTTTTTCTTCTTCTAACAGCTTGTACCGGCTGCTTGCATTTCATTTGTCTCCTGAGTTCCACACACACACACACACACTCTCCCTCTCCCTCTCTCTCTCTCCCTGTCTTTCGTCTTCCTCCATCCCTGCTGTGAGGTTTTAAGGGCAGTCATGACTGCTCTGTTTTGGGTGCTGGATCTTGGTGTTGTTTTTGACTGGCGTTGATCGTTATTGCTCTTCAGAGCGAACCAGGAAGGGCCAGCAACCACAGGACTATGATTTAGAGAGTCCTGGAGTCTCTCTAGAGCTCAGAGAGAATGAGATAGCATTAAAAGCACACCTCAAACCACTGTCTTGAAGAAGGTAGGTGGAATTTACCTGGCTACCTGGATTTTTGCAAAGAGATTATGATTTTGAATGTCAGAGAGAGGTAATTTGTAAGATTTGTTACGTTTTGTAAGATTATTGTTGGTCTGGACCCATACATTTTAGAACCGTCTTTCACTTCATTATTTTAATGGTTATGGAAGATTTTGGTATCGCTTTGAAATGCAAATTCCACTGTGATTGGCATATTTGGGTGATTTTTGTTTTATTATTTATAGTCAAAACATTGACTGCCTCAGGCTCGCCGCTCTTGTGCTGTAGTAATCTGTCACCTAAGAGGCCGTACAGATGAAATCTGAGAGGATCACTATGCCACAGATTACAGTCGTATCTAATGCATTTAATGAATTACCAACATTTGTAGTGTACAGGCTCCATTTTTACCCCAGTGGAATCTGTTGGATATGTGTTTCTTTGGATGGTTTAAAACTGGCTGTGCCCATTAGGACTGTTCAGACCATTGGAGCAGCATTTGATGCCTCACTGACCATAAGCATTTCAGCTCTGGTGTTGCCACAGTGGTTAATTGTACACTGTAAAAGATGATTTTTGACAGTTGCTAAGTTTACTTAATTAAAATGAGTTAAAGCGACACAATTGCTGAACATTTTGCTTCTACTTAATTTAAAGGATTAGTTCACTTAAAAATGAAAATTTCCTGATAATTTTACTCACCCCCATCTCATCCAAGATGTTCATGTCTTTCTTTCTTCAGTCGAAAATAAATGAATTTTTTTTAGAAAAATATTCCAGGATTTTTCTCCACATAATGGTTTTCAATTGCAACCAATGGGTTGATGGTCCAAATCAATGCAGTTTCGAAGGGCTTCAGAGGGCTCTGCACGATCCCAGCCGAGGAATAGGGTCTTATCTAGGGAAACCATCTGTCATTTTCTAAAAAAAAGTAAACATTGAAATACTTTTTAACCTCAAATGAGCGACTTCGGTGTTGTTGTGATCACGTGGGAAAGGTCACGCACACATGTATCAGTACGTGGAAGTACCGCGTAAGATGCAGGTCAATGGAATGGAAAAAAGATGATGAGATGCTGCAAAAGACGGGAGCGCAATAGTTAAAGATGTTCGTCTAGTGCATGTTTACATTGATAAACAATGGAAAAGTAGTGCAGTGGAATGGAAAAACAGTATATTGGATCCATGCAGGTCAAAGGGACAGCAGCCTAATATTTCTGCTACTGTCTATGTTTTTAATGTTAATCAAACAAGACAAAGAAAAAATTGCTCACTGCTCATGACTGAATAGCTTTTGTAACTTTAATAAGAATTAATCTATATTTTATTTATACAATGAAGACTATGCAGTGTTATTTTACATTTGATTACTTTATTCAAATTCTGTACCTGTTTGTTTTACTGTTTATTTCATTTGTGTCTTTGTTCTTTTGTATTTATTTGTGCTATATATATAGTATTTGTTCTTATTTTATTGCTAACTGTTTACTTGTCTTTAACAATATTTAAAATTATATACAAGGTAGGTTAGTCGTCTTTGGTGTCATAACCTTATTTATTAAATGTATTTGTTTTTTTTTATTAATTATTAATTTCTTATTTCTTTTCTTTTATTTATTTATTTTACTTTTTTTGTGGTGGGGCCAGTAGAAAAATCCATTGCGCTTAGCCCTACTTATGAATTATTTTTTAGCATTAACTGAAACTCGGTAGAGGATTTTTAGTTCCCCAGCATGCTTTGCAGCTGGATCAGAACAGTAAATGCTGAAATTAAGTGTTACTTTGTGTGCTTTTGAGTAAAGTGAAAGACCTGTTAAAGTCCGCATGAAACAGAAGTTGCAATAGTCTTTTCTTCCCTACTGTGACATGTATCCGAGTGAAATGTAGGACGGGACTTGATTTTGTCCATGGGGAATTGATCGGATGGTTGAATAGTAGTGGTGTGCTATTGGCCAATCTCATGTGAGTGACAGGTTGCCCCGCCATGATTTCATGGTGACTTCTACATCGCTAAATGTTAGCCTATATTTTATGTTAACAATTAACATTTTGCCACATGCACACTGGCTATAGTATATAATGTTGTAAATCACACTCTACGATATCGTATCACTTTATAAATGGTTTAATTATAAAGGTTTATTTTAAATGACTTTTGTTATTGTGCACATATTATGTGTTCTCCGAACTCTGCGGCTCTCATTCATTTACAGTTTTTTAAGTAGCACATAAATAAGAGCACTTTTGACAAATATATGCTTGTTCACATATAAAGTAGAACACATACTGTACATTAACTTTGCATGTCATATACTGTTTAACTTTCAATATTGTTAATAGTTGTTTCTTGTGTCATCGTAAACCTCTGGCCATTTTCTAGATTCCAAAAGAGTTTTGTTTTAATGGTACACAGGCCATCATCTTATTATGTTTTGTGGGGATTGATGAGAGTGTTATGACTAGCTGAGCTATGTTTACAAAGTTATGGGCTATTTTCTGTAGCTTTTCATTCTTGGTTATCTCTATTCCCCGTTCTGCAGGGTTCAGCCGATTCGTACACGAGCAGACCTTCGGATTCCGACCTGTCAGCGGAGGAGGACCGCGAGGCGTATCGGCGTGAAGCCGAACGCCAGGCCCAGCTGCAGCTCGAGAGAGCCAAGGTTCTGGGCTTTTACTCTTTCTTTGCACAATGGGCAGCAAAAATTCTCCGTCTGTATGTAGCTTTAGAAATGTGTTGGAACAGGGGATCATCCATGCAAATTGGTTCAAGTAACAACATATTCTTAGCATTTAGATAAATATTGTGAACTCAATTCGTTGTTTCTTGATATTGCTGCAAACAAATGTGTTTGCTGAACTAAAAAAAATAGCATTAAACAATTAGCATAATGTAGTGTAATATAAGCCTGGTGCATTTGTTTCCAAGGTTTTCAAGCAGGGGTCTATGAATCTACTGCATGGGGTTCGTGAAAAATACATATAAATAAATGTATTTTCTTACTTGATCACACTTTATATTAGGTGTATTTAACTACTATGTACTTACATCAAAAATAATAATGATGTACAATGTATACTTATTGTGTTGTATTGCACTTTTGCTGCTATTGAGACGGATACGGGTGAGGTTAGGGACTGGTTTGGTTTGGTTTAAGGGTGGGTTAAGCCGTAAGGAAAAGGTCAACAGTGCAATTATTGATTTAAGAAACATGTATGTACTAGTGCTGTCAATCAATAAAAAAAATAACTAAATCACAATCACAAAATATTAATTGTTAATAATTAATTGTTTGTTATAGTTTTCACAGTTAATCTCCAAATTAATGTAGAAACAACTTAACAACTCAAAGTATATTTTAAATATTTGTTGTAATGGCATCTTTTTATGAATGAAGGCCAGTATCACTGACACTAATACTTCTACTGATGTCTCTATGAAAATATTTTTTTAAACATTAATGATAGACATTCAGCATTAAAATATAATTGAAAGCTATATCGATTTCAACGTTTATTAGGCTTTAAAAAAAACTTTTAATTTAAGTGAACTTAAAACAATCTTCACATATATTAATGTCATATTTACCGGTGGCCTTCCTCCCTGTTAGACATATACAGAAATTGAATACAGTTATCAAGCACTTTACAGTCTTAACTACATAAATAATCAATTAAACATAGATTAATCCTTATTAAAGCTACAATTTTCTGTTACCTTTGTTCTTTGATTAACATTAATGACAGACATCTCAGTAACTGGTTTATTAGCCTGCTGTCACTTTAAGATCTCCTGCTGCCGAACATGACATGACATTTTCTCACAACTCTTTAAGTTCATTTAAGACGTTATTTAACTAATTTAAGACTGTTCTTAAGAGAATAGTCGACAAAACTGGCATTTTGGCATAATTCTGTGTGTTATTGTTCATTCAAGCGCAAAAGAGAACTCAATTCTGGCACACGTCTTTCTGTGCATCTTTTGTCTTGTCGCACTTGAATGGTTTAAAAGCATTTGCATGAATAAGAGTGTGATCATATAATGTAACGCTAGCCAAAGGATGACAGAAAAAGCAGGTGCTGCGTTACTTGCGTTAAATATTTTTAATGTGCTAAACTGAAAAAATTAATTGCATGCATCTCATGCTAATTTAGGTTCATAGTAGTTAAAGACACTTCATATAAATTGTGACCTTTTGCTTTATCTTACAACATTTTGTCCCAAATTGTACACAAAAATACTAATAATGGTTCACTTTCATGTAGAATTCATATAAATTCATTACATATACAGTTCTATTCAATTACTTTCTATTTGAATGTACATAACATCACCTGGTAAGCATTATATAATGTAATGTTACCTATTAATTTAATTACTTGCATTAGTTATATTAGATCATTATTTATATAGTTACTATGCAGATCATTTAGTTTTTTAATATTGGGGCCGTGGGCTGACTGAGAGTTTGGGTGGAGGGTCCCTGAGTCTGTAAAGACTGAAAACCATTTATTCAGATTATATAGAAAGGAAAAATGACTGAGTTTAACAAATTGCATGTTTTTAGCATTAAAAATCAGCCTCTCACACACACCCCCACAGCTATGTGATTATTAACATTGCTTTCTCTGGCAGTCCAAACCTGTAGCGTTCGCAGTGAAGACGAATGTGAATTATTGCGGGGCTCTAGATGAGGACTGTCCTGTTCAGGGTGCTGCCATAAACTTTGAAGCCAAAGACTTTCTGCACATTAAAGAGGTGAGATGCACGTACAATACATGCAGACGAACGTGTGGAACGTTCTGCAGGTCAGTCCTATTGGCTAACAATATCCATAATACCATAATGGCTCTTCGTAATTGTGCTGAGTGTGTTTTTTCCTTGTGTTGCAGAAGTACAATAATGACTGGTGGATTGGAAGGCTGGTGAAAGAGGGGGCAGACATCAGCTTCATTCCCAGCCCCCTCCGACTGGAGGCCATGAGACTCAAACAGGAGCAAAAACAACAGAGGTCTCTCTTTCTCTTTATGCCAAGATTATGCACAACTGCATTCTATATCTATTTCAGACATCGTATCCAGAAAAACGTTGGATTACATTTGGATGCATGGAAATGTGCTCATTGTTAATTCATGTAATGTAATGTTAACTACTGGAACCTTATTTTAAAGTGTTATCAAATTTATTTTATGTTAACCCTATAAAACCTACTGTATCTTATTTGATACGCATATTTCTAAGGCATCTATATAATCTATATAATTTTTTGGAAAAATCATGTTAAAATGTGAGTATCTAATAAGATCCATCAGGCTCTTGAGGAACGTTTATTTGTTCATCCTTCAATCATCATTGTATTGTATTGCATTGCATTATATGTTTAGTTACCACAATAAAAACTAAATAGCTTTGATCATAAAAACTAAGCATTTAAATATCCTCTTAATAAGACATAGTATTGGGAGATATAGGGCCCTATCATACACCCGGCGCAATGCGACGCCAGGCACGACGCAAGTGTTTTTTGCTAGTTTCAGCCCGACGCAGTTATCATTTTCACATCCAGCGCCACGTTGTTTAAATAGCAAAACCTGGTCTAAAGTCAATAGCGCATTATTTTAGTGTTATTTAAAGGGGGCGCGTTAGTAATATGCGCCTATAGGCGGGTAGACAATGTACATGTACACTCTGCTTGTTATACACACAGGAATGCGCAGCAGCACACAAACATGCCAAATATTAAAAATAATAGGATTCCTCTCTGGAGAAGCGTTCAGTCTTTCTGCTTGCAAATTCTGCTATATAAATAGCGAATCCGCCATGGTGCAGGCGCAACTGGCTTTTAAAGGGAATGGGAGATGAGACTCTGATTGGTTTATTGCACGTTACACCCAAAACACACCTATGACTCATTAAGAGACTAGGGACAACCCATTTAGACCATGCGCCTGGTGCGCAGACTGTTTTTTCCGTCGTTAAACTAGCAAAAGTGGATTTTAAGTGCACCTGCGGCTGCGCCATGTGCTTCAGACCATGCGCTCAGATCGTTAAAATAGGGCCCATAAAGTGATAAATGATTTTATGTAAGTAGTCTCATTGATTTACTTTACAAACTATCAAAATTTCATCCTACATTTTTGTCATATAAATATCAGCATCTGCACCAAATTGCATATTTTTGCTCAGTTTGGGCCTCTTTTTCTTCCTCGAGAATGAGCTCCATATTCTCTTATTAAAGGAACACGCCAACTTTTTGGGACTTTATCTTATTCACCGTATCCCCCAGAGTTAGATAAGTCCATACACACCATTCTCATCTCCGTGCGTGGCATAACTCTGTCTAACGCACCCACCGCTAGCCTAGCTTAGCACAAAGACTGGAGGTAAATGGCTCCAGCTAGCCTACTGCTCAATAAGTGACACAATAACGCCAACATTTTCCTATTTACATGTTGTGATGTGTTTAGTTACATCGTGTACTATGGACTTATCTAACTCTGGGGGCTACGGTGAATAAGATAGATAAGAAGTCCCAAAAAGTCGGCGCGTTCCTTTAAATACTATATAAGCCATAAAAGCCAAATATTATACTCAACAAAAACTAAACTGTTCGATTTCAGAAATGTCTATTTTTTTTTTACTATTATTTTATGCAGTATGTCAGGCTTTAAAGGGTTAATCAATTGAATATGGTAAAAAATTTTGATGCACATTTACTATTGGTATCAAGTTCAGATTTACTCACACCTAACATTGTGTAAAATCTAATCACCCACCGAATCTGACGATTGAGCCACCTTGTCCTTATGGAAAAGCAAAGTGTCCTCTGATTGCACAGTTCAGAATCTCAGCATATGCAGCAGGTCATGTATTGTTCCCCTACTGTATTGTTTCTGGGAGTTTAGTCTTAATGAAGCTGACAATTCTGGTAATGTCCAGATAGCTTACCAATTCTGTGTGTGAAGGCATGTGGTGTCATATGCTGATTTTTTTTTTCTTTCTCCGCAGGAAAAGTGGTAACTCCTCCTCAAGCCTTGGTGACATGGTATCAGGAGGTTGGAGATCCACGCCGCCATCTGCAGGTGAGAGTGAGTATGACAGGGCCTGGGCTCCATGCTGCTTTGCAGGGGATGTGTGTGGCTGCGAATGCTGCCTCAAATGAGCAAAATATCAGTAGGGCTGAAGATCAGTGAGTTTATTCTTCCCTTGCTTTTGTTCTTATTCTTTCCTCCTCTTCTAAACATAATGCATGGCACACTCTGCTGCAGGTTAAGCATCCACTGTCAAATACAGTAGGATAAAACCCGTAAAAGTTCAGAATACAGTAAAAAATGAGTAATTATCCCTCTGAAATCTTCTGAATACTGATTCTGATCTGTTCTCTCATTTCCAAAAGCCAAACAGAAGCTAAAGCAGGTAGGTGTGTTGATATGGCTAAGTGTTAGATATCGTATAGTATCTCTCTTTGCGATTGGTCAGACTCAGACAGGTTGAAACATATTTGAGCAAATGATTTAATGGGATACTTATTGGAAACCCTCTTTTGGTATCGCTGCCAAAACACACACAAAAGGGCCAAAAATACACTTACAATACTGTTCAAAGCTTTGGAGTTAGTAAGAATTTTTAATGCTCTGTTTCATGCTCACCAAAGCTGGATTTATTTGATCCAAAATACTGCAATATTGTGCAATATTATTACAATTTTAAATAACTGTTTTCTATTTGAATATTGATTTTTTTTTTTTTGTTAAATCAATTGAATGTGTCCTTGCTGAATAAAAGTATTAATGTCTTTAAAAAAATAGTTTTAAAAAATCTTACTGGCCCCAAAATCTTTTAGTTTAGTGAATGAACTATATCGAATGATTTCTATAACAGCACTAGATAATGTAAACAGTAGGAAAGTATCTGAGAACGCTTCATCTCAGAAAATATATATGCATGAGAATTGAATAATTCAAATTTTCGGTTTGTTTGGTTGTACTTGAGGCTGTGGTTCTGTGTGACAGTGCCGTTCTTGTCTTTCTCAATTAGACTGAACACATTCCTCCATATGATGTGGTGCCGTCCATGAGGCCTGTGGTTCTGGTTGGGCCTTCACTGAAGGGCTATGAGGTGAGCGCTAGATATCATACAACCCTCTGAATTTGATTTTGAAATTGGTTGTCTCATGTGTCGTGTCTGTCGACAGGTGACAGATATGATGCAGAAAGCTCTGTTTGACTTTCTCAAACATCGCTTTGATGGACGGTGAGCTCTAAAAGACATCTTGGCACATTTCTCGATTTTATATGTATAAGATATACACTACCGGTAAAGACTTTTGAATAATTACGATTTTTAATGGGTTTTTTTAATGTTTCTTTTAAAGAAGTCTCTTCTGCTCACCAAGGCTCCATTTATTTGATCATAAATACAGTAAAAACAATAGCATTGTGAAATATTATTACATTTTAAAATAACTTTATTTTTTAAAATGTAGTTTATTCCTGTGATCAAAGCTGAATTTTCAGCATCATTACTCCAGTCTTCAGTGTCACATGATCCTTCAGAAATCATTCCGATATGATGATTGATGCTCAATTATTAATAATGGTTCTTATTATTATCAATGTGGAAAACGTATTTATTTGAAATAGAAATGTTTCTCACATTATAAATGTATTTGGGTCATTCTATGCTGAATACAAATATTTTATTAATTTTACTTAACCCAGACTTTTGAATGGTAGTGTATCATGGTTTTCAACATTGTTAGTAATAAGAAATGTTTCTTGAGGAATATTTCACAATATTACTGTTTTTACTGTATTTTTTATCAAATAAATGCAACCTTGGTAAGCATAAAAGTCTTCTTTCAAAAACGTAAAAAAAAAAATATTTATTCAGTGTATGTGTTTGAATAATCGCCGTTTACTCACACTCATGTACTTACAATGAAAATTAATGGTGGCAGCGTCTGTCAAGCTCCAAAAAACATTCATAAAAGTAGTCCATACAACTCATGTGATTGCATTTCATGTCTTCTAAAGCTTTGTACGAGGAACAGACCTAAATTTAAGTTAAGTTATATAAAATAGAACTGGCACATCATAATGGATTACTATGGTGGAGACAGGATTTTCAGTGACCTGCAATCTTTCTTTCTCATCATTAAGTGACTAATGGATTGTTATGCTGACAGGATTTCTATAACCCGGGTGACCGCTGACCTTTCTTTGGCCAAGAGATCGGTTCTCAACAAAAGACCTATCATGGAGCGGTCTAACACACGGACCAGTTTGGGTGAGAACATCAACTCCCTAAACACTTGCTATACTGTACAACCTTCAGAGCTCAACAATAAGATAACATCAATTGCCCAGTTTTGGAGATTGCATACTTAAACAGTTGCTTTAATGTGATGCGCTGAAATCTGTTGTTGCAAATGATAAATGCATAAAATGTAATATGTTACCAAGTTTACATTATCTAGCTGGTTAACAAGGTCAAAATTGTGACAATAGGTATAAAAAAATGTGAAAAAATAAAAACCAGCAGACAAAATCTATGTTGTTGAACTCTGTACATTAGAGCTTTTGAGCATTTTCTCCTTCTGTTTTCTCGGGCTTCATGTTTTGTGGGTGCTGTTTGTCTGTTTGTGCACCCAGCGGAGGTACAGAGTGAGATCGAGAGAATATTTGAGTTGGCCAAAACCCTTCAACTGGTGATTCTGGATGCAGACACCATTAACCATCCAGCGCAGCTAGCTAAAACCTCACTAGCTCCCATTATAGTGTATGTCAAGGTCACCTCTCCAAAGGTGAGTCTCATGATCACGTGTGTGCACTATTTCATGGAATAGCTTAATATATATATATATATATATATATATATATATATATATATATATATATATATATATATATATATATATATACATACATACATACATACATACATACATACATACATACATACATACATACATACATACATACATACATACATACATACATACATACATACATACATACATACATATATATATATTCATTTCAAAAAAGCTAACAGTTTGATTCTCATTCGTCCTCTCTTTCTGCAGGTCCTGCAGCGGTTGATAAAGTCGAGGGGTAAATCACAGAGCAAACACCTCAATGTTCAGATGATGGCAGCAGATAAACTTGCTCAGTGTCCCCCTGTAAGTTCTTGAAGTTTAAACGGACACACACACATAACAGAGCTGTTTAAAATACTGTAGATTCAACATTAGCATGGGCGTCGGAACCGTAGTATATGGGTGGGACAAGACCCACCCACTTTTTAAGACCAATGATATTGGGATATAGACGCTTTATGTCCACTCTTCGATTATTTTCTTAATTTTTCTGATATATGATTGGAAAAAGGGAGTAGAGCGATTTCGGCAAAATGCAGATTCGAATCTTGGGTCAATTTGGGTCAAAACTTTCTGCTGTGTGCCTTACCCCTATACTATTGGCACTGTAAATAATTCAGTGTCTTCTGTAATTTTGTCTGACGTTTAGTAAACAAGGCGGGCTATTTGCACTTAATGTAAATGGCATCTACTCCAGTAAAAATGTTCTGAGGGAGGACCCACCCACATTTTTTTTGCTTCCGACGTCCATGAACATCAGTGTTAGTAAATGTTGTCAAGATCCACCCTCACAAATATAATTGGATAGTTTTTTTAAGTTTTTTTATACAATATGTCCTTTATAAAAGGTACTTGAAAAGCTCTTAAAGAGCTAGGCTGCCATAATACATTATGGGATGGGCCCTGGTATATCATGTAAACTCATAAATGAGTAATGCATGTACAGCAGAAGTGTCCAGTCCTGCTCCTTGAGGGCCACTATCTGCTCTAGCTCTAATTAAACACACTTGAACCATCTAATCAAGGTCTTCAGGATCACTTAAAACTTCCTGGCTGGGTTGACGGAGCTAAACTCTGCATAAGCAGGATTGGACACCCCTGATGTACAGCAATGTCTAGACTATAAATCCAAAATATATATTTTCTAAAAACTATTATTATTTACTCTCCCTCATTTTGTTCCTAATACATATGACTTTCTTTCTTGTGTGGAACATGGAAGATATTTTGAGAAACTGGCACGGGTTGCTCCTTTACATGCAGTTGCAATGACTAGGGACTGTTGAGTTGTAAGAAAGTCACTAAAGCCCCATACAAGTATGACTCACAAATCCTATTCAATGATCTTTGTCATGAATTGGTTGATCTGGTTCACAAAACCAGATCTGAACGATTTGTCTCATGAAATCTCACCAATGATAGTTAGGGCAGATGTCACAATTTTCAGTGAATTACATTTGTTGTATGTTTGGTTTCAGAAAACTTGAAGTATAGCATATGCAGGACTTGTATGGTGCTTTTGCTTCCTTTTTGAAGCTTGAAAGTACCCATTCATTGCAATTGCATAGAAACTAGTAGTTTTTGGAAATAAACCAGGGTGAGTAAATGATGACAGAACTATTTAAAATCTATGCCATAATTGAGCTGTTTTCCTCTGTTTAAATAGACCTGATTACCAGTCAAACTCTGACAGCCCTAAAAATTTTACTCAAACTGTCAATGGCTGATATATGATTGCAAGTATGAGAACTGCAGGTTTTCATTTAGGGCACATCTGTCTGACTACATTGTCTTTTTATTGGAAATTAAGGTAAATTTGTGTCTCACATTGTTAGCGAACTGGTGTAATTTTAAATGTTTGTTCTTCATTCTCACTTGATTGACTGCTCTTCAACTGTTTAAGGAAGCCCCATGCGTTGCTTAGTTCTAAACTAAACTTATTTAGACTGGCCTTGCTACAGTTCTACTGATGCAAACGCTTGCTTTTCCAAACCACATTCTGACAAAAGTCATGTTGCATGTTGTTCCATAGAGCCATTATCCTACCTGTCGCTCAACGTCATCTCCCATCACCTGACCACCATCATAAGATATTTTATATAATATCTTCTAATTCCATCCCCTGCATGTCATCTTCTCCTCCACCCTGTCTCCCCATCAGGAGATGTTTGATGTCATTTTGGACGAGAACCAGTTGGAGGACGCCTGTGAGCACCTCGCTGAATATCTGGAGGTCTACTGGCGTGCCACTCATCTGCCAGGCACCACCCCTCTTAACCCCCTATTGGAGCAAAATCTGATGACCCCACCCTCGGCAATCTCCAGCCTTCAGGTGAGGTGTCTTTGTGTGGATGGCCCGAAACATTTAAAGAGTTTTGTATATTAAAATATATAGGAGAACTATATGTTAGGTCTCATGTGCCTTTGGCTCTCATGACAATCAAAGCAGCTTCACAAGGAGGGATTGCGAAAATGGTGCAATGATATATCTATAATCATAGATATTCAATATATCCTTCTATATTTAAAAATACAGATGACTACATTCTTGAAAAGGAACAAGTTTTGTGTTTTGACCTAGTTAGACCAGAGGCCACTAGACTTGGTACATTGTGTCCTCATCGATCAGCCTGGAAAGTAGTTCAGAGACTATGCTAAACATAATCATTGAGAATATAAATGCCATATGTATCAGCTTTGAGAAATATACCATATATTTGTGATGTGTGGATTCATGTTTGCATCCACCTTTTCAAGATCCTATGAAATGCATTTAATTTCAATTATACAGCTGACCTCAAAAGTCAGGATTTACAGTTTCACAGAAAATGGTTTTAGGTCACAGCTGATTTTCGCTGGTGTATGGGACACAGTTTTAAAGGTAGACAGGCACTGTGGAACTTTGTTTTAATACATTTTTATTTTTAAATAAAAAAGACTTAATAAAGGCTGACTTTTGGAGCCCCTGTATATTCAAAAAAATGTCACTCCAGTGACAACTGTTCTGCTTTATCATTTCATGCAAGCAGTAATTGGTCAGTCCTACTTTGCATTTAACAAAACAGATCTATAATTTAAAAAAAAATATATAGTGATCATAGAGTAAACATTTGTCTGGTCTGTCTTTTCCTCCACTCCATATTTTCACTCTGTCCTTTAGTTGTCTTGGGTCCACAAATAATTGTAATATTGACATGTTGTAAGTCTCAATCTGTCTGTTCTGTGTCTCATTCATGCCTGACATCTTTGCAGTTCTCTGAAACACAGGAATTAATTGAATGAACGCTTACAAACCTGCGGTGAGTAGGTGAGACAGTCAATCTGCCTTCCCCACTCTGACTGTAAATCAAAACCCCACCCTGATACTCTTTACATCCTCCAATTTCTTTAAACCCTCCAAATGGAAATGGCCATCTGGTATCCCCATTGGGTAGAAAAAGAAAATCATATATGCAAATATATGATTTTGTTATGTTGTTGTTGGTAAGACATTTTATAGTTTTTATGTTTCAATGTGGCAATGCCATTTGCCCAGTTGGGTAAAAGGTAGTTATACAAAAGCTTTATGTTTAAAATTATGCAGGCCTTAAAATGCCTTTAATGTTCAAGAAAACTCCAAAAGCACATTCAAATGTCCATTGAATTCACATTTAAATGTTCTTCTTAATATGTAATCAGCACATCTTATGGTGTAGGCAGCTTTTCTAAAGGTGTAGGCCTTTAAACTTGTAAACTTCAAGGTCTGTACAGCATTTGTGAAACATAAGAGTGAGCATCTCACACATTCACAGAAAATAGCTTACTTCCTTTTTAAAGCTGTAGGCAGCATCTGTAAAGCTGTAGGGAGTGTATCCTGATGTTAGCAGCTTTTCAAAAGTTGTAGGCAGTGTTTAGTTATAGACAGTTATAGTTATAGGCAGCATTTCTAAATGTGTAGGCAGCATTTGTAAAGCTGCAGAGAATGTTTGTAAAAGTGTAGGCCGCACTTCTGAAGTTGTAGGCGGTGTTTGTAAAGTTGTAGGCAGTATTTCTAAAGGTGTAGGTAGAATTGTCAAGCTGTAGGCAGTGTATCCTAAGGTGTAGGCAACTTTTCTAAAGGTATAGGCAGTGTTTGTAAAAGTATAGACAGCATTTGGTATGGTTTAGGTATGGGCAATGTTCTAAAGGTGTAGACAACTTTTTTCACTTGTTTCTAGTGTAGGCAGTGCTTTTAAGTTGTTGACAGCATTTGTAAGGGTGTAGGCAGCATTTGTAAAGATGTAGGCAGAATTTGTAAAGAGGTAGGCAGCATTTGTAAGGGTGTAGGTAGCATTTGTAAAGATGTAGGCAGCATTTGTAAAGAGGTAGGCAGCATTTGTAAAGAGGTAGGCAGCATTTGTAAGGGTGTTGGCAGCATTTGTAAAGATGTAGGCAGCATTTGTAAGGGTGTTGGCAGCATTTGTAAAGAGGTAGGCAGCATTTGTAAGGGTGTTGGCAGCATTTGTAAAGAGGTAGGCAGCATTTGTAAAGAGGTAGGCAGCATTTGTAAGGGTGTAGGTAGCATTTGTAAAGATGTAGGCAGCATTTGTAAAGAGGTAGGCAGCATTTGTAAAGAGGTAGGCAGCATTTGTAAGGGTGTTGGCAGCATTTGTAAAGATGTAGGCAGCATTTGTAAGGGTGTTGGCAGCATTTGTAAAGAGGTAGGCAGCATTTGTAAGGGTGTTGGCAGCATTTGTAAAGATGTAGGCAGCATTTGTAAAGAGGTAGGCAGCATTTTTAAAGATGTAGGCAGAATTTGTAAGGGTGTAGGCAGCATTTGTAAAGATGTAGGCAGCATTTGTAAAGATGTAGGCAGAATTTGTAAGGGTGTAGGCAGCATTTGTAAAGATGTAGGCAGAATTTGTAAGGGTGTAGGTAGCATTTGTAAAGATAGGCAACATTTTTAAGGGTGTAGGCAGCATTTGTAAAGATAGGCAACATTTGTAAGGGTGTAGGTAGCATTTGTAAAGATAGGCAACATTTGTAAGGGTGTAGGTAGCATTTGTAGAGATAGGCAACATTTGTAAGGGTGTAGGCAGCATTTGTAAAGATAGGTAACATTTGTAAAGATAGGCAACATTTGTAAGGGTGTAGGAAGCATTTGTAAAGATAGGCAGCATTTGTAAGGGTTTAGGTAGCATTTGTAAAGATAGGCAACATTTGTAAGGGTGTAGGCAGCATTTGTAAAGATAGGCAACATTTGTAAGGGTGTAGGCAGCATTTGTAAAGATAGGTAACATTTGTAAGGGTGTAGGCAGCATTTGTAGAGATAGGCAACATTTGTAAGGGTGTATGCAGCATTTGTAAAGATAGGTAACATTTGTAAAGATAGGCAACATTTGTAAGGGTGTAGGAAGCATTTGTAAAGATAGGCAACATTTGTAAGGGGTTAGGTAGCATTTGTAAAGATAGGCAACATTTTTAAGGGTGTAGGCAGCATTTGTAAAGATAGGCAGCATTTGTAAGGGTTTAGGTAGCATTTGTAAAGATAGGCAACATTTGTAAGGGTTTAGGTAGCATTTGTAAAGATAGGCAACATTTGTAAGGGTGTAGGCAGCATTTGTAAAGATAGGTAACATTTGTAAGGGTGTAGGCAGCATTTGTAGAGATAGGCAACATTTGTAAGGGTGTAGGCAGCATTTGTAAAGATAGGTAACATTTGTAAAGATAGGCAACATTTGTAAGGGTGTAGGAAGCATTTGTAAAGATAGGCAACATTTGTAAGGGTTTAGGTAGCATTTGTAAAGATAGGCAACATTTTTAAGGGTGTAGGAGGCATTTGTAAAGATTGGCAACATTTGTAAGGGTGTAGGCAGCATTTGTAAAGATAGGCAACATTTGTAAGGGTGTAGGCAGCATTTGTAAAGATAGGTAACATTTGTAAAGATAGGCAACATTTGTAAGGGTGTAGGAAGCATTTGTAAAGATAGGCAACATTTGTAAGGGTTTAGGTAGCATTTGTAAAGATAGGCAACATTTGTAAGGGTGTAGGTAGCATTTGTAAAGATAGGTAGCATTTGTAAGGGTGTAGGTAGCATTTGTAAAGATAGGCAACATTTGTAAGGGTGTAGGAAGCATTTGTAAATATAGGTAGCATTTGTAAGGGTGTAGGTAGCATTTGTAAAGATAGGCAACATTTGTAAGGGTGTAGGTAGCATTTGTAAAGATAGGCAACATGTGTAAGGGTGTAGGTAGCATTTGTAAAGATAGATAGCATTTGTAAGGGTGTAGGTAGCATTTGTAAAGATAGGCAACATTTGTAAGGGTGTAGGTAGCATTTGTAAAGATAGGCAACATTTGTAAGGGTGTAGGTAGCATTTGTAAAGATAGATAGCATTTGTAAGGGTGTATGAAGCATTTGTAAAGATAGGCAACATTTGTAAGGGTTTAGGTAGCATTTGTAAAGATAGGCAACATTTGTAAGGGTGTAGGTAGCATTTGTAAAGATAGGCAACATTTGTAAGGGTGTAGGTAGCATTTGTAAAGATAGGCAACATTTGTAAGGGTGTAGGAAGCATTTGTAAATATAGGTAGCATTTGTAAGGGTGTAGGTAGCATTTGTAAAGATAGGCAACATTTGTAAGGGTGTAGGTAGCATTTGTAAAGATAGGCAACATGTGTAAGGGTGTAGGTAGCATTTGTAAAGATAGATAGCATTTGTAAGGGTGTAGGTAGCATTTGTAAAGATAGGCAACATTTGTAAGGGTGTAGGTAGCATTTGTAAAGATAGGCAACATTTGTAAGGGTGTAGGTAGCATTTGTAAAGATAGATAGCATTTGTAAGGGTGTATGAAGCATTTGTAAAGATAGGCAACATTTGTAAGGGTTTAGGTAGCATTTGTAAAGATAGGCAACATTTGTAAGGGTGTAGGTAGCATTTGTAAAGATAGGCAACATTTGTAAGGGTGTAGGTAGCATTTGTAAAGATAGGCAACATTTGTAAGGGTGTAGGAAGCATTTGTAAATATAGGTAGCATTTGTAAGGGTGTAGGTAGCATTTGTAAAGATAGGCAACATTTGTAAGGGTGTAGGAAGCATTTGTAAATATAGGTAGCATTTGTAAGGGTGTAGGTAGCATTTGTAAAGATAGGCCACATTTGTAAGGGTGTAGGTAGCATTTGTAAAGATAGGCAACATTTGTAAGGGTTTAGGTAGCATTTGTAAAGATAGGCAACATTTGTAAGGGTGTAGGTAGCATTTGTAAAGATAGGCAACATTTGTAAGGGTGTAGGTAGCATTTGTAAAGATAGGTAGCATTTGTAAGGGTGTAGGTAGCATTTGTAAAGATAGGCAACATTTGTAAGGGTGTAGGAAGCATTTGTAAATATAGGTAGCATTTGTAAGGGTGTAGGTAGCATTTGTAAAGATAGGCAACATTTGTAAGGGTGTAGGAAGCATTTGTAAATATAGGTAGCATTTGTAAGGGTGTAGGTAGCATTTGTAAAGATAGGTAGCATTTGTAAAGATAGGCAACATTTGTAAGGGTGTAGGTAGCATTTGTAAAGATAGGCAACATTTGTAAGGGTGTAGGTAGCATTTGTAAAGATAGGTAGCATTTGTAAGGGTGTAGGTAGCATTTGTAAAGATAGGCAACATTTGTAAGGGTGTAGGAAGCATTTGTAAATATAGGTAGCATTTGTAAGGGTGTAGGTAGCATTTGTAAAGATAGGCAACATTTGTAAGGGTGTAGGAAGCATTTGTAAATATAGGTAGCATTTGTAAGGGTGTAGGTAGCATTTGTAAAGATAGGCAACATTTGTAAGGGTGTAGGTAGCATTTGTAAAGATAGGCAACATGTGTAAGGGTGTAGGTAGCATTTGTAAAGATAGGTAGCATTTGTAAAGATAGATAGCATTTGTAAGGGTGTAGGTAGCATTTGTAAAGATAGGCAGCATTTTTGTAAGGGTGTAGGTAGCATTTGTAAAGAGGTTGGCAGCATTTTTGTAAGGGTGTAGGTGGCGTGCTACAAGGTGTAGGCAATGTTTCTAAAGGTGTAGGCAGCTTTTCTTAAAATGTAGGCAGTGGGTCTTAGGGTGTAGACAGCATTTGTAAAGCTGTAGGTTGTGTATCCTCAGGTGTAGGCAGTGTTTGTAAAAGCATAGACAGCATTTGTAAGGGTGTAGGTGGCATGTCTCAAG
This sequence comes from Gobio gobio, assembly GCF_949357685.1. Lineage (NCBI taxonomy): Eukaryota > Metazoa > Chordata > Actinopteri > Cypriniformes > Gobionidae > Gobio > Gobio gobio. The sequence goes on along the minus strand of NC_137117.1, from coordinate 34,791,472 downwards.
GTGTTGGGAAGCGTTTCTAAAGCTGCAGAGGTTTGTAAAAGTGTAGGCTGCATTTCAAAGCTGTAGGCAGTTTTTTTAAGTTGTAGACATCATTTATAAGGGGGTGGGTGGTGCATTTCAAGGTGTAGGCAAGGTGTTGGCAGCTTTTATAAAGCCAAAAGCATTTGTAAAGGCCTGTTCACACCGGGACGATTTTCGCACGCGTTTATCGCCGACGTTTAACGCCTCGGGACTAAACAATGGGCGCCAATGTGAGTGTTCACACCGACGCGCAAAACGCCAGGCGTAAAAGCGTCATTTTTAAAAAAACGCCTCGGGTTCGTTTTTTTATTTTGACGCGGCGCGTAAAAAACTGTCCAACCAATGAGATCGGCGCTTTTGTTCACGTGCCTGGAGCTGCTGAAGTGACAGTAAAACACGACTTGGTGGCGCTCAAGCACAAAACAGTCTTGCCGAGCACACATTGATACGACGAAGAAGTAGTAAGTAGACAAAGAAGAAGATTAACTGCTAATGCTGCTTGCTAGTTAGCAAAAAGTGTGTGAATGGTTTTGTCCATATACATAATATGTCTATGGTTTTGGCAAGCACGTAAATACTGTCTCTCTTCTCCTTCTGTGTGACAAGCGAGTGTCAGAGGCTTAAAGTGCCGCAGCACCATCTTGTGTACCGGGAGCGCATCGACTGAATGTGCACGTTCACTCGGCGCAGCGCCAGTGAAAATCGCTTGGGTGTGAACACTCAAGACGCGCCGAAAAACGGCACGAAAAACGCTGGCGATAAGCGCGCGCGATATTCGTCCCGGTGTGTACAGGCCTTAAAGGTGTAGCGTTCCTACGGGTTGGAGGTTAGAAATGAACTGTGATAAATCTGGCACTTTCTAGCTGTCTATTTCACTCCTTGAACTTTTTCTGTCAAATGATGTAAACTCCCATATGGCAGTGCAAACTTTCCATTTGACAAGGCCTACTTTTTCCTATGATTTCTATTGTGTTGTGCACCTACCCCTCTACACTTTTCGCTTAATTTGCTGTTATCAGATTGAGCTGCACACAGTCGTCTCAGACTGTTCTAGTTTTGCACCTTGCTGATTGATATTAACACCATAGGCCCTCCATAAGATGAGTTCACAAAGCAGATACAGCGGCCTGTTTTGCTGCGTTATAAAGAAACACATTGGTTTTATGACTTTGGGAAACAGGCTGTATCTGACCACACAGACGGATGCTTTGTGAATGTGACAACCCTTCTAACTTCCCTTTGAATGCAACCTCCTTGTTTCTAAAACTAACCCGAATCGTTTTGCTCCAGAGAAAAATGCGTAGCAATCTATAATACATAGATGTTTGGTCTCAGCAACCAAAGAGGCTTTGTTCAGACGGCCAACAAAATGATATATAGTCACATGACTCAAAACAATTCAGCCTGAACAACATCTGACAAACACAGATGATGATAGTTTGGACAGTAAGTCCTAAAGACAAGTCCAATTTGGTATGAACAAAGCCATAGTAACCAGAAATTTCCGTATGTCATTGGTGAGACTTCTCCCCACTTCACTGCACATTATGTGTTTGGTATTTGTGTTTTTATTTTGTGTCTAAATCTCCTAAATGAGTCATTTTTCTTTGGAGTGAAACAGAAAGAGGCAACGTGACCTCGGTAAGGTTTAGAGTGTTCATCTCTCTTTTTCTCTCTCAGAACCAGCAGTTGTCGCCCGCCGGGGGTGGAGGGGGAGTGGAGGAGGAGGAGCAGGGGGAGCAGGACAGCCTCATGCCCTCCGACGAGGCCAGTGACTCTCGCTCCCTCCGCCGAGGTGGCTCTAGCTCCCTGCACCCCCCGGAGGACGAGGAAGAAGAGGAGGAGGAGGAAGAAGAAGAGGAAGACGAATACGAACCCCACCGCCACTCTCACCCGTACCGGGACGTGTACCCGCCCAACCGTAACCACCCCGGTGGTATCAACAGCACTAACGGACATGAGTCGCAGAACCGACTCCTGCAGCAGCGAGACTCGCAGGACGGACACAACCAACGACACAACCGCCAGCGCGTGAGAGCCTGGCCGAGAGACAACTACTGACCGTCCACGTGCAGGAGGAGTCTGGAGGAGAGGGTTGGGTCGTGAATCGGGGTGATGGGAATTGGTGAGGAACTGGAAATGCACAATGCGTGTGTGTGTATGTGTGTTGGTGGATGAAGCTGCCCATGAAAATATCCTGTTTTCTAAGCTTATGTGGTCGTTATCGTTTGAGGCATTGCACTACATTTGCTTTTAAAAGACAGGCAGCTTTTCTCCTTTAAGATCAAATGCATGTTCATATCGAAAGAATATTTGAGCTTCCTCTGGAAACCCTTACCCCACCAGAGTCAAATATTACTTTATTATTTTGCGTATTATACACTCTCCCTTAACCTAATGAGCACAGAAGGCATTATGGGAAAAGGAAAAGCACTTTTATAGCATGGGATGTGAGTCACAATGAACGATGTTGTAGCATTTTGTTGCATCTTACTTTAATGGCTTCTTTTTTTGCTAGCGCTCTTGTAAATGTGAATATTACTCACTATTTTGTTGGTTCATGCCCTCTATCATGGAGCCTGTATGCACTAGTCTTATCATTATCAGTTATTGGTAGACCTCTGGACGTTATTCAGGCAACTGACATTTCACGGTCACGTTCACAGATGTAGCACACATTGGCGCTTGCACAAGCCCCGTGTAAATGTGGTATATGTAGGAAAGGAATTCAGGGTTACGCTCTGCCGTCGTAGAGTAAAAATATTATTGGGACTATAGTCTGGGTTTGCACATGAGGGGAATTTCAGCTCCAGAATGAAGCGGAGCAGTCGATCTTCCTGCATTTCCGTACTGCCGCATAAAGAAAGAACCTAATTAGGTCAGTGTCATCGGTTTCTTTTTCTGGGAAATGAGAAGGACTGAAAAGTGGATTTATTTTATCACCCAACAGTGGCCATATGCTGGCTTTTTTTATAGAAGTACTGTAGATGAAGCTTACCAGATTTGGTGTCCGTTTTGGGATAGTCATGTTGTTCCTCTGCGACTTGACAGTTGAAAGCTGGTCTAGAATACATTTGCAAGTCGTCAATTGGTTTGCCTTAACAGAGACAGTATAAGTAAAGAATAAATGAATGATGAGAAATCATAACACTCAAAATGGCGTCTTTCAGTGAATCAAAGGCATCCTGATCTGTTTTGTCTAGAATATGCATGCACATTAGCTAAATTTAGAAGCTAAATTGAAATTTTTGTAGGCTATCATTGTTTTTGGGTGATTTTAACATTTTTTGAAAGGTTGGCAAAGCGATATCCCCATTTTAAGTAGGTAGGAGTTGTACTAGCATTACCAAAATGGCCGCCGAGTGAACTGCCTCAGAAGGACTTTGTCTTTACCAAGAAGAACAAAGATCTAACTAGCGAGTGATCTTCCTCTGTCCTCTGTTTCTCGCCACTCTTTCCTCTCCAAGGCTCTGGGCATCTAAGGGGGCGGGTTACTGTGGCCAAATTTAAAAACACAGCGTCACATTTTGCTTTGACGACACGTTGACTGCTAGCCAGTTTAATGACCTTATTGGTGATTACATTAGCATAAATCAACCAGGTTGTGTTAAGACCAAATCCAAGAACGTTTCTCCCTTTTCTCATGACTCTAGACTCGGATGTTACCTGTAGCAGCTTAGGCTAAGGTTTATCCAGTGTAGGACAATTCAAACTGGCCTTAATACGTACCTGTATATCTATACCACTGCATGTCTCAAATACAACTATTTAGGACTATTTGCACATTAGGGTTGAAACAGGACTTTTAGAAAACTTTAAGTATATAAGAGTAGAAAAATCTACTCGTTTTTTTTTTGTTGTTGTTTAATTTAAAATCTGCAACAGAATATTAGTAACGCATCTAAGAATAGCTAGTGTGTATATATATCGAATGAAATTTCACCAGATCCTGAATATAATTCTTTAGAACGTTACTTTACTTTGTATTTATGGATCTGTATTGTTTTTAACAAATGTTGCGATGTTTACAAAGTCAGGATTGCTCTCACTCAGAGATTGTTGACGTGAGACGCATTGAAATATATGTAACGTCAGTTGTTGTATGGTTATAAAATGTCACATAAAGTTGCAGTACACTCTCATAATGATAAATTAATTTGTTGTGATGGCCTCTAGATTTCCGTACATACCCACACCTCACCATCCAGCAAGAGAAATCCTTATTTTTCACCTTTCTGATTGAATGCATTGTTTATACCGTAGGATCTGTATTAAAGTATGATTTCACGTAGACTACACCGTTTTTTCCAAACATGCACAGAGACTTGAGTGAATGTATAGTTGCATGCCTTAACACCTCTTGTCCTCAGAACTACTGTATTGTCCTCCATAAGGACGGTGCTAAATTGACTGTCCCTCAATTGATTGTGTTGCGTTGATTGTACTGGATCCGTACACTCCCAGAATGCACTTTTAGAAACATCCACCCTCATATTAGATTGTAAAGACTTGTCTTATCGACCCAAATTGATGCCTAATCTGAAGATCCTCATAGCATAATCATGGAGTTGTTTATGTCTGAAATACACCGAAATCCAAACAGGCGAAACAACGCCTACATGGTGAATGCTAAGGCCTGAAACATACTCTACGCAAGTGTGTGAACGCAAGTGTTTCAAGCTAAATTTTTCAGACCACAATTCCCTTCAAACTGTTGCTTCACCATAACAGTTCACTCTGACCCAAATTGGGGTTTAAACAACCCAGCATTTTTTAAATATGGACAAACCCAACTGTTGGGTTACAAAATGTATTTAAAAATGTAACCCAACCATCCATATTTGACTTAATTTTGCATTTGTTGACGTGAAAGAGAAAACGTACTATAGAAGAAGAGTTTATGCTAATGTACGCTATAGTGCCCCTTGTGGCAATATTAAGAATCTACTGCAAATTATGTAGTTATATGCATACACATTCACATACGGAGTATGTAGAGTATGTATCAGGATTAAAAGAGTCTGTTCATGCCATATTGAAGAAATCACGCAATTACCTTTTAACAGCCAACGTCACGCATTGATCTCAGGTCATTAGACAAGTCGCTGTATCTCTTGCCTTTCTAACGTAAGATCAAACTGACGTAGATTGTATGTCGCAGTCCTGGACATTGTGTTTACAGCGCCGATCTTGAAGCAAAACCTTGCATAGGCTGATTAGAGGGTCATGGGAAATGTACATGTTCTGGGGTGTGGAAGTCAGGGTAATATTCCACTTTAACAAACGCCTTGACCAATCGTCTCTTCTAGTGTACTGCATCTTTATTTGCTATCAACATGTCTCACTTTAATATATTGTTCTATATTTAAAAAAAACGAAGAAAATCAGAGCATGACTGAAAAAAAAATTCTATGCAAGTGTTGCATGAGATCTGATCGTTTCTTTCTGATCTACTTTAGTATTGCATCGATTCTTGTTGTAAGTATTATTCTATTTAGTAAGACAATTCGCCCTCTTTTATACTGACCACTGACAAGGGGATTCTGCCGCACAGTTCATTTTCTTTGAAAAGCTCATGGGCTTCAATACCTCCACTGTTGTTATTTTTTTTTATGTTAACGCTTAACCATGACACATATTTGGATTGATGTAATAAAGGAAAGTTCCGAGTTCAAGTTAAGCTGTACTGACAGAATCTGTGACATGTTGGTTATACCACAGAAAATTATCATCCCTCTTGTTTGTGTGCATACAGTAATAGACTTACAATGGAAGTCTAAGGGGTAAGGCATTACACCCGAATAAATGATAAACCCTTTCTAATGTAAAGCCACAAGACTCAAACTTTATACATAGACTAGTGAAATAAAATTGCTTACTAACCTTGTCTATGTAAAGTTATATCTAGTCATGATCATGTAAACTTGGTTATTATTTAGAACTGATATAAGCTGCACATTTCTGCTTTTAAACCCTCCAGAGTGTTTTGCCATATAGACATCTATTGTAAATCTGTTACTGTACGTGAGATTTTTGGGAGACATGTCCAAATTATTTTCTGTGCATTGTCAATAGAACCTAGTTTGTTTGTTTTTTTTACCTGGAGCATTCCTTTAAACAGCATTTATCAGGACCAGTAGGATATGAATTGAGCTACTTTTATATAAGGCAAGAACTTGCATTGTTTTGACTGATATTGAGAAAAGAAACTATGTGTATTATCCACAATGCACAGTGTAAAAGAGCTATATGGTGGGATGTGTACTGTATAAGGTCTACTATTTTAGATTTGCATGTCTTAATACATGTAAATGTACATGATACATTGTTTTTTCCCTTATCTGTTATGGCATTGCATTGTTTTCTAGCGGACCAATACAGCATCCATAACAAACGCAGATTTTTTTTTTTCTTTCTGAGGTATTAAGAAGCACAATATTTACAATGGGTATAATTTAAGTCCTTTGTCTTCGAATCTGTATGCAATACAAACATGGAAAGAAAACGCCTTAGAACATTAACACTTCCTCTCCTGTGTAAGTAGAGAAAAAGATATTGCACTATTTTTTTTTTCTTTTTCTTTTTTGATGTCTTCTTTGTATCGCAATAAATGCACTAGGTAGAACGATAATTGCAATGGACATTGAATTGGTCCTCAGACGTGATGTAGGCACACACTCTCTCTTTCTCTCTCTCGCGCCCCTTCATCTTTCTGATAACATGGAAAATAAAATCCTGCCTGATGCTGTATATGCTTTCTATTTAAAGAAAATGCCACTAGTTATAATAAAAAAACAAAACATTTTATGTACTTTTAACACTCCAGTTGTGTCTCAAATTGTTTGATCATTGCTGTTTTTGCATCACTGTTGTTTTGTCTTATAAAGCTGTCAACCATATTCAACTACATTTTAATACACATTCTTGGTTTTATTTAGTGCCCGTTATTCATATCGTAATATTTCAACTAAATATGTAACTTGTCAACTAGCCCTCTTCATTTTACATCCCTCCCCCATCCAAATACCATGAGGTTTTTGATGAAAACATTCCAGGACTTTTCTCCATATAATGGACATCAATGGGCTCCAAACGGTTCAAGGTCCAAATGACAGTTTCAGTACAGCTTCAAAGGGCTTTAAACGATACCAGACAATGAATAAGGGTCTTATCTAGCGAAACGATCCGTTTCTGTATTCATTCTGTATTCAGATGTAGACATTATAAATACATTTTTGGGTAAAGTTTTAGCATTTTTAGTTAGAATTTTGAGCATTTTTAGGTTTTTCTGAGTACTGAAGCTTTGTTAAATGTGAACCACAGAACTCCTCGAATCCAGTCGTGTGTGTGTGTGTGTGTGTGTGTGTGTGTGTGTGTGTGTGTGTGTGTGTGTGTGTGTGTGTGTGTGTGTGTGTGTGTGTCTGTGGTTCACATGCGACAAAAGTCCTACGGTCCTACGGACCACTCCGATGATCACACGATGAACAATTTTTAAAAAATGTGTTTCGGGATAAAATGACCCGAAGGAAGGATGATGGTTAAATATACTAATACACTCATATTACTATGAATTGGAGGAAGTGCAATGCGCAAAATGGCGGAATGAGTCCCACCCCTCGCAATCAGGGTTTACTCACCTCAGTGCACTGAGCAAGCACTTCAGCTCATACTTCCCAGATGTGAACACAAATGCCTGGGAATGGGTGGGGCATCCTTTGGCCCCAGCTGCAACAAGTGGCCTTACAGAAAAGGCAGAAGAAGAGCTGTAATGGTAAACCGATTTCAGCAGGTGCCTCGTGCTGATTTTTGGCCCTCCCTCTCACATGAGTATCCTGAACTCATCCAAGGCCATGAGAATATTGCTCCCATTTCCTACCACTTACCTATGTGAGTCATCATTCTCCATTTTGGCTGCAATGAAGACTAAGTACAGGGCTCGTTTGAATGTGGAGAACGAGAGTCTGTGCCTGTCAGAATAAACAAAATGTGTTGAAAATGTGAAGGGGAGGCTCACCCATCTCTTTAGTTTAGGTGGGCTTATCAAGTGAGTTATTGTAAAATGTGAGGTACAAATGTGATTTAGCCTAATGCAAATGAAAGATTTCTGAAAAGGCTTAAATTACCATGATGTGTTCTGTAAATTTTGTGATTTGTTCATGATTTTGATTCGTTTCCACTATTGATATGAATAGGGAGCAATAAGTTAATTTGCAAAGTTTCACTTGTATAGGAAAGTCAGCAGTAGTGCAGCGCTAAAGTGGTACATGTTGGATGTAGATACAACATTTGGCAAAATATAAATCAAAGTTCACACTGCCTCCCTGTGGTCAAATTCCAACAGCTCTTATGTTCAGCGTCTCTGCCACCAGTCTATGCAACGGTTTCATTCTCACTATGTCACTAAAAGTTTGATTGGTCTGCACCAGTAACACATTACAATAAATTTCTATAAGTAGCATTAGGTGTTATGAACAACAACAAACAATAATAGTTCTTTACGGCCTTTATAATTATTGGTTAATTTAAATATATACACAATTGCTCATAGTTAGCTCTTAATGCAGTGTTCTGGGCCACAGCCCTGCAGAGTTTAGATTCACCCTTAATTAAACAGTCAATCAAGTCCTTCTGGCTTTTGAAAACTACAGATATGTTGGAGCAGGGATGGAAGTAAACTCTTCCAGGAGTTTGATACGTTATTATAAGTGTTTATATTTTAGACTGGGCGAGATGGTTTTTGCGGGAAATTGCATACATACGTCACTTGCACGTGTGTGTCTCATCATATCCGCAAATAGAGAAAAGTTGCTCCGGCTATACTTTGACGCATGTATGGTGTGGAAGTAAAAAATGCCTCCCTAATATAAACTGCTGCCGGTAATCTCTTCCCTTCAAATTGGAAGCTATTTTGTCAGCATGGCCTGTTTTTGGAAATAGTTGTTTAACTGTTCTGAGGCGAGCTGTCAAGGTGCTTCACTGAATGACGCCGTTTTTCTTGCGGGTCTATTCACTGTCACAGTGAATGATTTGCTTGGGATATAATAAGAGAATAAACATGTCAAAGCAAATTCTCTTCTATGTTTCTTCTTGTTAAGCGGCACTTTGTGGTGATCTTTGGTGTTATCTCTATTATTGCAACCGCTAGTTTTACAAGCGGCAAAGAAAAAGCTGAAACTTTGTGTCCATGCGGGTGAATGATCTCTTGCATGGATCCTCATCCTTTGTGAAGTGAAGTGTGGCCAAGTACTTGGAATTTGTGCTCTGCATTTAACCCATCCAAGTGCTCACACACAGTAGTGAACACACACCGTGAACACACACCCGGAGCAGTGGGCAGCCATATTGCTGCGACGCCCAGGGAGCAGTTGGGGGTTCGGTGGCTTGCTCAAGGGTCTCACCTCAGTCATGGTATTGAGGGTGGAGAAGAGCGCTGGTTATTCACTCCCCCCACCAACAATTCCTGCCGGACCTGAGACTCGAACCCGCAACCTTCCGGTTACAAGTCTGACTCTCTTACCATTAGGCCACGGCTGAGCAGGATTGTACATCGCTTGGCTGGGGGGTGAGACCCCAGTGAACCCAAGTGTTGTCCTCACTCCTGGCAAGGTTGCTAGAGAGAAGAGTGGGTTGCGACCGCTAATAAAGGAGACCCCTGGCTTTCTCCTCTGCCTGTGGAGGAGATTAAACAGCCCCTGTGTCATGCATCTGGGGTGAATTTATGGATGAAGTCTACCCTGGACTGCTTCCTCTTGTTGGAACCGTAACAGAGGAAAGAGAGGAGGACAATGATATAGCTATTTCTTGTCTATTGGAGGAAGAAGGAGAGGTGGATGATGACGCAATCTTCCTGCCGAATCCCTCGCGGCCAGGCAGCGCGTTAAGCGAAGGGTGGTCCTCTCTCCCCCACCTCTCTCCTCACTACTTATCAGGCGGCGCTTGTGGAGGATATGGGGAGGAAAATGGATGCTGGGACACCAAACCCTGCTCTCTGGGAAGAGATCTGGGTTATTGCAGATCTCAGCCTGAGAATGTGCTCTGGGCGTGGTCTAGAGCTGTGGTTGCAGTATGGACCTGGCAATGGAGGGCAGGCAAACAAGCTCTCTGGTTGTCAGACAGAGACTGCTTGAATGCCCTTTTCGAGGCATTGGTCACTGCTATGCGACAGCAGTGTGATTTGAGGAAACGGGAGGGTGAGGCTTTCCAAACTTGCCTCCCAAAAAACCCTGGTTTTGAAGCCCCCAAGATGAGTGGTCAGTCAGCCGTCAGGGTCCCCGGACACAGTTTAAGCCAGCTCAGCTGAAAAGAAAGCCTTCCTTCGCAGTGGCTGCGGCTAGACACTGGCCAGCAAACCTCAGGGAGGGAAGAAACAGCAGGTAACTTAATTTGTCCTTCTCTTCAGAAAGAAGGGACGAGTAAAAGCACTCGCAGTGTATCTGTCGCTATCCTCCCTCAAAGAGAACGGTCATTTTCTCCCCCTCCTGCCAAGAGAAGGGGTTGGACATGGGAATTCTTCACAGAAATATCAGAAAGTTATGACCAGTTCAAGTCTAGAGTTGGCACAAGTTGGGGCAAACTACCCCTTTTCAACAGTGTGCTGGAGTCAGAAAGCCTGTTTATTGGGCAAAAGAGCAATTTGGATTGTGTCGCAGAGGGACAGCCATTGTGGCTTTTACTCCCTGTACTTTGTCATTCCCAAGAGAGGTCTCCGTCGCATTCTGGATTTGCGGAAGCTCAACAAACACCTCAGGAAGTACAAATTAAAAATGATCATGTTGAATGTCATTTAATTTGTCCCAAAGACTGATTTACGTCAGATGCACATTTTCACAGACATCTACCCAGCACACAAAACAATTCATCAGGGCACAGCCTATGAAATTTTGACATTAATTGAACTCTACCTGTCTGACGATGATGAGTCTCTCCTCCGCGACTCCTCCGCCGCTGCAGAACCCCTGGCTACATCGCGTAGCCGTCGGCTGGTCCAAACTGACACTCACATGCCAAGACACCAAGGCCTCCCCTCTCCCCCGCCAGAAAAATGCCCACCTTCCTCCCCGGCAGCCTCTAATTCTCTACCCCATTGAATAGTCCCTGCCAAAGAAAAATGTATAGTTCTAGGACTAAGGTAAGGACTGATTAACGCAGACATTCAAGCTATCAAAAAACTATCAAAATCTGTGTGGCAATAAAATGACCCATGGACAGCACGCAGATGCAGTTACATGTAGCGAAGCTGTTTATTTCAGACAGTACACTGAGTTTTGAACAAGGGATGAATCTGAAATCTAATTAATTCTATTGCAAAATAAAGCCACAGAACTGTTGCACAGCTGACTCACTGGACAGTGCTGTTCAGGAATGACTGATTCTTTGAACGAATCTACGGGTTGATCTTTGGTTGATCAATCAGCGGAAAGAGTCGTTTCATGCTAGCCTGGATGCCAGCCGAACTTAGCCCTGCCCACAACATTTTTACTCGGGCAGTTCGGTCTGGACTTGATCGGTAGAGAAGTAATTATGCCCGAACAGAAACTGTTCGGACCAATTAAATTGTCAGGGCGGGCTTTAGATGATGATGGACAGATGATAAACAGTAACGTAATCATCCACGTCATCAAAGGCGCTTGGGTTGAATTTGTTCTAATCCTAAACGGAAAACTTGTTCGGAAATGCATTCACATTTACTATTTCTCTCAGAAATGATGATCGTGTTGGTAAGTACTCTGTGTATCCTTAAATTATTTTTTTACAACACCGGCAAAGATCGTTTACACTCATCTTTTTCTTCTAACGTAACTTATTCCAGCGTGCAGACAGGGTTGCCAAGTTTTTACAACAAAACCCGCCCAATTGCTAACGTTCCTCAAAACTAGCAAAAAACACGCCCAATAGCTTTCCATGGGGGGTTCTCCGGGAAAAAAAGGCATTTGGGGGGTAAAATGTGTGTTATTTTGGCAGGGCTGGCAGCTAAAAATCGCATTCCTGCGTCTGTATATCACATAATTGGGGTCGCTTCAACCCGTGGACTTGGCAACACAGTGCAGTTGAGTTCTGTTGACATTTGACAACTAACGTTATGAGTCGCTCCGTTGCTCTGATTGGTTGTAGGTCTATCCAATTGAGGTCTTTCCTGGTTCGGTTGAAACACGCCCCATTATCACAGCCCAACGGAGCAGAATCAGACTCAAATTCTGACTAGAATTGAGTATGACGACGTCAGGCTAGTTTCATGCTAGCCCACACGTGGAAATCGAATATTCAAGCCTTTTATCCATTTTCTATCCCGGAACCTAAAAATATAAAATCAAACCGAATTCTCGTTTTTTGTTTTTTTTTAATGAAAAATGAATGAGCCGTTTTCTCATATTTCAACTTTCAATATTAAATCAAAAATCGACTGAACGAATGATACACGGATTGTGGACCTGATTCTCCTGTCTCAACTAGTAAAGCAATATGCGTTTACTTTTGTTCAAACAACATTTAACAGTTTCATGTTGGCTTGTGAAATCTTGTTACTTTTTTGGCATTGTAACTTAAGTAACTGGATGTTAGATTATCATTACAGATTTTAAACAATCTGCCATCATCAAGTCAGTAAAATATATTCAAATGAACTTCAAATGACATTATTCAGTCTAAAGGACTTTATTATTAATCCATAAAGTGAATGAACAGTTTCTCATCCTCTGACTGAAATGGGGTATCTACAAATGCATTAATGAATTAGTATTTTTACACAATTTAAAAATCACGAACAATTACACAATGTGTAAAAAACAAAAGAGGTGTACAATTTTACGCTTTACCAACTGTCCATCTGATGGTGTCATGGGATGATTTCTCTCTACCTCCATTTTATTACGGAGTTCTACACTTGTCAATGGTTTATCTGTCAGAAAACTGTGATTTATGATCCCATGCTTTACTGGGCGCCTCTTATGAAGAATATGGAGAGAAGAAACTGCACAGTCACAAGATGCACAAAAGAAAAACAACAACATGTGTAAGTGGTCTGCCTCAGGCAAAGATGGTCTCCTCTCTCCTCTTCTTGGTAAGGATGGTGCCAGGCTTGTGCTGGGCTTCTGGGTGATTGGCCAGCTCGGGCGGGCAGGTGGACACTGGGCTTTCTAAGATGGCCTGCTTCAAGTCGTAGAATACAGTAGAGTCTTCTTTGGTCAGGAAGGTCATTGCCATTCCACTCTTTCCAGCACGACCCGTTCGGCCAATACGATGGATATAGTCTGAGAAAAGCAAAGTTAAAAGATTAATCCTCAAAATGGGAACGGGAAACAGGAAGTCCCCTGATATAACCATTCAACAGTTCTAAAGGGAAAAGGTTTAATGGATAAAGTGACAGAAATGATGTTGGACTCACCCTCGATGTTCTTGGCCATGTCGTAGTTGAGGACCATGGAGACATCGTGGATGTCGATACCTCTGCCTGCCACATCTGTGGCCACCAGGATGTCCTTAGCTCCGGCCTTCAGGTTGGACAGGGCGAACTCTCTCTGTTCCTGACCTTTACCACCATGAAGTGTACAAGCATTGTACTGCAGAACAGAGGAAAAGAAAGATTGGGAGTTAGTGACTGAAAGTTATTTCTATAAAGAATTACAGACAGTAATAAACACTGTGCACTCACTCCCATCTTCTCCAGAGACTTAGCCAGCACATCACAACCCTTCTTTTGGTTAACAAAGATGATGATGGGTGGCTCGAAGCCACTTGCCAAAACTTCCAGCAGCTTCTTCCTGTTTACCACACAAGAACATTTGCAAGAAAAGGTTTAGCACATTTCTGATGACAACTTCCACTTGAATACGAGGGGATACCGTTAATGTGTGCGCTCTGACCTCTTTTCGCCCTCGGACATGAGGATGACCTTCTGTTCCACTCTCTCGTGTGGTTTGCCTGCAGAGCCGATGTACACCACCGCAGGCCGTCGGAGGTAACTTCTGGCCAAACGCTCCACTGCAGGAGGCATAGTGGCCGTAAACATGACCGTCTGAAAAACATGAGAGGAGACGTGCAGATTAAATCGGATTAAAAAAAGGGGAGTCAGAGTCATTTCCTTTTTAAATCATGACTCTGTTACCTGTCTGTATTTGTGTTTGCCTGACTCAAAGTTCTGCATCATTTTTTCGGGGTCCTCAGCATCATCGGTGTCTGGCTTCTGATTGGTCACAGGAATGTACTCCAGAATCTTCTGGACGTCGGGTTCAAAACCCATGTCAATCATTCTGTCGGCTTCATCCAGTACCACATATGTGCACCTGCTCAGGACGAGGTATCGGTTTTCCAACACGTCGATCAAACGACCAGGTGTGGCTATGACGATCTGAGAATGAGGAAGGAAAACACATCAGATCTACAACTACAATGAGGTTATCTACTACGAATATAGACATCGACCAGTGTTATTTTAGCATCACTAAATATAGAGATACTATTGCTTTTCTTATTAATTAGTTTTGATTTTTGTATTTTCTGTTTTAATTTTTGTTAGTTATTTTACTATATCAAGTTAACCTAAATGAAAATGTTGCTTTGGCCACTAGCTGAAATGTTAATTTATGGTTTTAGTTAAGTATAACAACCCTGACATGAACAGCATCAAAAATAATTAAATATAAATAATTAATAACAATTGGTTATTGGATGGTATTTTACTCCTTTACTCTCACCTCGCAACCCATCCTGAGTTTGAACCCTTGATCCTCTCTGGATATTCCACCGATAACGGCTACTGTCCGGATCCCCAGGGGTTTGCCGAATTTAATGGTCTCCTCCTCAATCTGCTGTGCCAGCTCACGAGTTGGGGCCAGAATTACGGCATAAGGTCCCTGGTCGGAGTCCTCAATCCTAGAGTCAAACACACAGAGTTTCCCACATTTGATCCGATTCCTCAGAAAATGTGTTGGCATATAAAAGTGTGACAGAGAGCTCACCTGTCAATCTTAGGTAGAGTTGTGATCCAGACCAACAAGGGAATGAGGAAGGCGGCGGTTTTACCGCTGCCAGTCTCAGCCACACCAATGATGTCACGGTTCTGTAGACCAATAGGAATGGCCTGCCTCTGGATAGGTGTAGGATCCTGATAAAGAATGAACAAGAAAATGTTTTTATTATATACACACACACACACACACACACAACACATTTACATGGATGGATGCTATACATACGCCTTTTTAAACATTTGCGGAACAATCTAATCATGTCATGTTTTGGAAGCATACTGACCTTATAGCCACACTTTTCGATGACCTCCAGAATGTGTGGCGGCAGTGAGTACTCCTTCCAGTTGCGGATGGGGTTGGGGATCTTCCCTCCTTTGGTGGTGATGCTGTAGTCCTCTCTGAAAATTCTCCAGTCTCTGTCCGTCATCTCATCCAGCTTCTTCTGAGACCAATGTCTGTCATCCCAGCGCTGCTTGGCCTCCTTCTTTCGGACCTTCTTCAGCCTCAGTCTGTGAAATGAAATGCATAAAAATGAATACCATACCCATTAAAACTGAACATTTTCCATAAGCATTAGCTCTCCCATGTGTCAGTTACAACCCTGTAATTGGGTGTTTTTAATAAAATAAAATAAAATAGCTATTTTGTGAAATATTACTACAATTTAACATAACTGTTGTCTATTTGAACATAGTTTAAAATGAATTTACTCAAAGCTGAATTTTCAGCATCATTACTCCAGTCTTCAGTGTCACATGATCCTTCAGAAATCATTGTAATATGATTTGATGCTCAAGAAACATTCTTATTATGATCAATGTTGAAAACGGTTGTGCTGCTTCATATTTTTGTGCAAATCATTTTTCTTAAGACTTGACATATCAAAAGATCATTTATTTGAAATGGTAATATTTTGTAACTGTCAATTTTGATGATATAATGCATCCCTGCTGAAATTTAATATTAGTTTTTTTTTTTAATTCTTACTGAGCCCAAACTTCTGATTTGTAGTGTACATACAATCCACTAATACTAAATGAAGTGTGTGGATCTTACTCCTCTTGCTCTTTCTCTTCAAGGGTCCGCCTCTTCTCCATCAGGTCTCCATAGAATCGGGACTGGTCTCTCTTCTGCTGCTTGAGGTCGATGCCGGCGATGAAGCCTCGGCCGTACAGCTGAACTGAATGCTTTTCTTTATAGCTAAACACATAAACAGTAAAATCTGTGTTCTTAAGCTATTAACCAGCTCCTCTCTCACATATACTACATAAATATGTAAAATGAGGCCGTCATGACCAAATGCAATGCAGTAAAATATACAAAATAATGGACTTTCATGTGCAGTTATTTGAGGCGTCTCACATTGGGTTGTAGTCGGTTGATGTGTCTTCAGACGCATCCCACTCAAAGACAAACTTCCTGTCATTCAGATGGCGCGTACGCCGCCGTTTCTTCATCCCGCCAAGATAACGCTCCTAAAGAGAAAATAAGTATCAGTTCACCATTCATCAAAAAGACACATAACCACCTAATGCACAGCAGGGACAGAGGAAATGCATGGAAAGACGATATTCTGACGGCAGAAACGGCTCTAAACATTTGCAAATTAATTTATCTGTGGCCAACATTTGCTTTACTTAGTCCCAAAGGCATATTTAGTAACAGTTTAGTCAATCGTTATCAATCTTAACACTGAGTCATCCATTCGATTTGTTCAACCGGCTGACTCATTCAGGAATGAAGGAAATGGCTCTCTTTATGAATGGGTCATTGAATCATTGATTCACCCGATTGATTCGCCCAAATGGCGGATTCATTCAGAAATTAAACACTGCTGTGTGTTGCTCCGCTCTGGCTTTATAGGTAATATTTCCTTTGGCAAAATTGAGCAAAATCAGACAATATTGTGTCTGAAATATAACACAATATTAACTTCTTATTTAACTGTTGTATGAAATCAACATAACATTTGTACTCTATCTATTCGGGACAAAAACAGCACTCGTGTAATATTGCTTAACTAAATCATTATATAAATATAAGTCAAAAACTCAAATGGGGCATTTTTGCCCTGATATCTTTTAGGTTTTTATTTTATTTTAGAGTCATTCTAACTGCATGGGCTTCATCACGCCCAGCTTCATGTTCGTCATTAATCAACTGTATGAAAAGTACGATGAAACACGTAGGTCTGGGGTGGGACAGATGTGTTAAATGTGTTTAACACATTATTTTTTAATTAGTTAAATCAACAGCCTTAGTTTAAATATTTAATTTGCTTTTAAGATAACTCTCAGCCAAGAAATGATCTAAAAGATTGGTTAGTGTTTTCTCCAGCTGAATAAGTGAGGACCGTGTAAAGCTCATCACCTTAATGGCCTGCAGCTCTTTTCCTTTGTCTTTTTCTTCTCTAATCTTCTGCCGCCCATCATCCTCATCATTCCCATTGTTCTCTCTTTCCATGCGCTCCCTTCTTTCCCGCCGTTCACGCTCCTGAGGATCCTCTGCAAGTCAAAGCAAGATGATGAGAATAAAAGAGAGACCAAAAGTGGCATATAGTCAACACTCAGGAGCACATTACCATATAGATGGCCTCAAAGCAAACAGACTCCAATATTAAAAGTACAACCATGTTTCTACAGATGCTAATATTTGTTCTAGTCTCTCACCAAGCATCTTTCTGCCAATGTCCTGAAATACTCTTCTTTTCTTCCTCTCCTCCTCCACCTGTCTGCGGCGCTCCTCTGTCTGCTGCTCTCTCCGCTTGATGGCTTCAGCTTCTCGCTCTGCTTTGGACAAGAACTTGGGCTGCAACAGGAGGATGCGTTTAGGAAAAAAACAACAACAAAAAAGGAGTACACAATTTGCATAAATATATAAAATCTGTTCACCTTAGACTCTGCCTCTTCTTCTGCTTTCTTCTTTGCAAGCAGCTCTTCGAGAGAGAGAGGCTGCACCTGAAATAGTGCAGATTGCAGTAAAGTCAGAAGTGTACACAATATGCAACCTTCAAACATGAAATGTCTTTTAATAGGGCACCTTCTTTTTCTTCTCATCTTCCTCGTCTTCCTCTTTTTTCACATCTCTATCCCTCTTTATTTTCGAATCCTTGGATTTTGGAGAAGTGCTCCTGAGAGGAAAAATGCAAACATGTGTCAACATTATGACACAACATTATGACAACATTATGTGTCAAAAATATGTCAACATTTATATTATATATATTTGAAAAAACAAACATTGCAATTATCTTTTATTAATTTTTTGTTCTTTATATTGTATATCAGTGCAGTATAAGTGGTTTTCAGCAGTGTTTAGAACAAGCAGTGTGTGAAATGGGCGACTTGTGTCAGACGTCCAAAAATGACAATTTACCAGAGCCCGTTTAACAAAAGCATCTGTAACCTTAAACTTTAAAGCCCGTTCACACCAAGAACGAGAACTATAGACAAGCATAACGATAACCATATTAGCGTCCCGTCCACACCAGTGAATGGTGATGCTGTTTATTCCAAGCGTGTGCTTGTCTGCCGCTTTAAATGCTCAAGTGCTTTAAAGCAGGATGGATTCTGATTGGCTCTCAATGTTTTTTTTACATTTTTTAGCTGGATAAAATCATTCTGAAAGTGATTCCTACGATATTGTTTCTCTGTGCCGTTACTGTTATAGCTGTGATGTGGACTCTGCTATTGTTTTATATTTCGAACTATATTGCTATACTTATCGCCCTTGGTGTAAACAGACTTTAACTGCCAAATTGTTATGATTATGACTTCATCAGCAAAGAAGAATAGAGAGCAAAAAACAAAAGTGAATGATAGGGACCATCGAACACTAAGAAGGATTGTCCAAACAACACAGAACAACTGCATCAAAGTGACAGCAAACCTCAGTATTCACCCTGAAGACCAACAAAAAGTTTCCACAAAAACTGCCAGAGAACTTCACAAAAGTCAACATTATTTTAAAAAGTCTTGTGCCAAGACTTTAGGACTTTAGACCCCCCCCCCCCCCCCTCGTCTGCTTCAAGGTTGGACGTGTTGTGTGTTCAGAGATGCTGTTCTTCGGTTGTAGCGAGTGGTTATTTGAGTTACTGTTGCCTTTCTATCAGCTGAACCAGTCTGACCTCTGGCATCAACAAGGCATTTACTCCCACAGAACTGCTGCTCACTGGATATTTCCTCTTTTTCTGACCATTCTCTGTAAACCCTAGAGATGGTTGTGCTTAGGAATGCATGATATTATTGATAAACGCTTAAAATATAAAAATCAGCATCAGCCGATATGAAAAAATGATGCCGATATGCCTTGCCGATATGATAACGTGTTGATATGCGCCTGCAATAAGTGACGTACCTAATAAAGTGGCCGGTGAGCGTTCTCACACACACACACACACACACACAAGAACTCACAATATTATTTTTTTCTCCTGGCCCATTCGCCGAGTTCAGATTTGTATATCTATTTTCACCAGCTCCACCATATTTTGTAGCATCATATTTTGTGATTTTTTTAATAGTATCAATGTTATAATTTCTATAGTATATTATCTTAGGTAAAAAAAAAAAAGATAATATAATCGTGGTGTCATTTAACCCTCCTGTTACCCTCAAATCGAGTAACATTTGTTACCCTCTGGGGTCAATTTGACCCCAGCAATTTAACTCTCCAGAATATGATTTTTTTTAAACAAAGGTTTATGTCTCAGGTCATTTATGTCTGACAGCATATCTGGTGGGCCCTGGAACCATTTTGATACCCTGTCATTCACGGGGTGTGTGTGTGTGTGTGTGTGTGTGTGGGGGGGGGGGGGGGGGGGCATAATAACGTGAACTACTAGTGGTTCTCGCAATACTACAGGTATGGTTTGGCTAGGTAAGATTAGAGCCCTAAATCAGAGGGAAGTTGTTTGAATGATACATTGAATATATAAAATTATTATAGCATGTTATAGTGACCTCAATAAAACAACCTAAACAAATGGGTGTAAAATATGACCCCAAAGAACACAGATGCTACAAAATGTCTACAGGACATTGGAAAAATATCATCATGTTAATTTTATGTTTACAGAGTTGTCCCCGTTAAATTAGGAAAAGTCATTCAATCGAAAGCAAAAAAAAAAAAAGATGTAAATTGTGTTTTTACAGACGTTAAACATTGAATGGGGTCAAATTGACCCCAAAGATAATAGGAGGGTTAAATCAATGTTCAGTAGATCTAAAAAAAAAGTTACAATTTGCAAGCATCTTGCAATGGTTCAGCCCTGAAAAGGTTTGTGAGGCGAGTATGATTCAAACCTTGACTTCTTGGACCGGTCTTTGTCCCGTCTGTCCCTGTCTCTTTCTCTGTCTTTGCGGTTCCTGTCTCTGTCCTTCTCTCTGTCTCTTTCTTTGTCTTTTTGACGACGATCTCTAAAAACAGATAAAGAGCAGTTAGCGTTAGATTACAATTGCATAATCACTGACATGAGAAGAAGAGCATATAGGCCAACACACCGGTCTAGAGATTTGGATCTGCTGCGAGAGCGCTTGCGTTCACGGGACCGGTGCCGTTTGCGGTCTCTGCCCGGAGATCCCTTACGATCCCGGTCTCTGGAGCGAGACCGACTGCGCTTGCGGGACTCCCGTTCCTTCACTGCGCTGTCCAGGTCCTTCTTATCATTAGAGTCACCAGCCATCTGCGAAGAAGAGGACAGCGAGGCCATATGCATCATGAGGAGGAGCAGTGACGCATGTTTCAAAGACAAGTCGGTCGATGTTTACAGCGAAACTGATCACAAGTAACGTTACAAGACCATTGGAACATATCGCGCTTGCATTTGGGAGATGTGTGTTTTTCCTAACACTGTGCTAGATATTTTATATTGTTTAGCGAAATTTAGTCACATTGCATTAAGTGCAGTCTTTAAAACACAGCTAAAATATGCAACTATACAATTACACGTGTAATATATCTAGGAGTTTTAATAATATAATGTAACTGCACACTGAAGGCGCAGCAGTGAGCACAGCAATGGCCTGCTCCCTTCAATAAACACAACCTTTAGAAACCAGAGAAAGACTATAACGAGTAAAAACACGCTATTAGGAACATCTTCAACTGTGCTGTTACTAAAAATAGAAGAAAAACTTACTATAGGGATCAAAATCAAGGCGCTTGCGAAGCCTGTGCGTTTCACTAAGCAGCCATTTTGTTTGACGTCAACAAATGACAGACTTCCTGTGAGGGGTTGTGGGGGATGTAGTCAAAAACTACTTTCAAAAGCCCTGGATTTGGATTTGAATAATAATAACAATAATAATAATAATGTAAAGGAGGATCCTGTTTCCAGAAATGTATTTTTTAATGAATTCATTTTGTTTAAAACAATAACCAAGGCACAATTCTGTAATATTTTAAATTATGTAGCCATACAGCAGTTGCAGCTGATTTAAAAGTTGGCATGAAATAGAAGACAAGTTACCAAGTTAGTGATTAAAGATTACGAGGGCACATAAACTAAATTAATAGATACATTAATAAATATTGTGCACGGATAAACCATTTAGCTATAATAAACATATACAAAATTGTACATTTTAATTTCATGGTGATTTTGATGGACTTCCTGTGAGGGATTATGGGGGATGTAGTCAAAAGCTACTTTCAAACGCGCTGGATTTGCTATAATAATAATAATGTAAAGGGGGGTCCTGTTTCCCGAGATCGAGATGTATTTATGTTTTGCTTTTATGTATTCATTATGTTTAAAACAATAAACTATAATTCTGTAACATTTTAAATAGGCCTATGTAAAAAAAAAAGTAGTAGTTTATGAGGTAAGAGTTAAGGCCCAGGGTGATTAAAGATTACGAAGACACTAAATAAATAAACAAACAAACAAACAAATAAATAATGTGCAGGGATAAATCATTTAGCAATAATAAACATGGCTATGTTTTCGTAAAAATGTCCATTTTAATTCCATAGTGATTAGGCCTACTTGCTGGGTTGCAGATTGGGTTGTTTTTAACCCATCAACATGTGAAATTGAGAGAAAATCACCATGAAAGGCGTCTATTGTGCATATGCTATTCAGGGCTTGGCCACAGGGCAGATCAGTTTAACAACTGCTTATTCTGGAAATGTGCGCGCTATAGTGAAGGGTGCTCTGTTGCTGGGAATAATAGGCTATATGGCCAGCGGAGGGGGGGCTGGAGCGCACTTGGACAGTGCGTTATGGAAGGTGAGCAGAATGAGTGCAGATCGTGGACACGAGCGCGAGAGGAGCGCGCGGATGGAGGCGGGGGTTCGGCTCGGGATGCGGAGTGAGGAGGAAAGACTCCAGACTTTCCACAACTGGCCCGAAGATGCGCCCGTGAGCCCCGCTGAGCTCGCCCGCGCTGGCTTTCACTATCTGGGATACGGGGACACGGTGCAGTGCTTCTGCTGTGATGGGATCCTGAGGCACTGGGTTCACGGAGACACTCCGCGCGGGGAGCACGAGAGGCACTTCCCCACATGCGGCTTAATGCTGGGCAGGGATGTGGGTAATGTTCCGCGGGGCTCGTCCGACTCTGTGGATGGGCAGCTCTTGAGTCAACTGCAGCGGCTGACCGTGGACGAGCAGGTGCCGCCCGGGCAGCCGGTGAACCTGGAGATGGAGTCAGAGGACAGCAGGTTGTCCACCTACCACAACTGGCCCACAGGAGCCTCAGTTCAGCCCGACACACTGGCGCGAGCTGGCTTCTTCTATACAGGTCCATCTCATGCTAGGGTGTTTTTTTGTGTGAAATGAAACTGAGATGAAATTATGAACGGGATTGTATGTGGTTTCGATTCGGACCAGGACCAAAACTTAGTTAGCTTCTGTTTTCTGCGCTCTCAGTCACGCGCACGGCAGTCATGCGCGCTGTGAATGAACGGAAGGAACGAGAGAGCCCGCGAGCGCAGGGCAGCCAGCAGCGCGTGCCGCTCATTATTCTCAAACCAACCAATAGTGTTTGTAGCTACTCATTATGTAAACACTCTACATAATGTAAAAAGTATGACATTATTATTCTAATAAAATATTCATAATGTAATTATGATGTTATTACTTTTATTGAGAATTATGTAATACACATTTTTACATTATAAGAAATATATTACATTTTAAACTCACCAAAAACATGTCACATTTAAATTATTGTAATAGCTTTTAAAAACATACAAATGATTAATATTCCCTTACAGTACATTTTCAAAAATCTAAATCCAGTCTGAAACTACCTGCAAAATGCAACATATTTAATATTCATGCCATTATTAATTATTATTATTATTATTATTATTATTATTATTATTATTATTATTAAATAAAGCATTGGTATTATTCCTTTATCTTAATCCGGTTTTAACCTGCCTATGAAATCCAGTAGTAGTAGTTTAAAGGTGCAAAAGTTCAGATTTTATTTATTTATCTGGATTTAGATTTTAAAATGTACTGTAAAGGAATACCAATGCTGTTTAATAAACATATAATAATTTCATAAATATTTAAATGTTGCATTTTGCAGGTAGTTTAATACTGGATTTAGATTTTTGAAAATGTACTGTAAGGGAACACTAAAAGCCAATACAATAATGAAAATATTACATGTTTTTGGTAAATTTTTAATGTAAATATTTTCTCATGATGTAAAAAATTATTACATTATGATTTCAAGATTTTATAAAATTTTTGAGCAAATAATTATATTATGAACATTTTATTATAATAATAATGTGATACTTATTACATTATGGCCAGTTTTTACATTATGTGCAGTTATTACATTATGAGTTGCTGCAGTGTTTCTGTCTATTGCTTATATAAATAATATGCATTCAAAATTGCTTGCTTTGTTTGCTCTTGTAACGTACTGCTCCGAGACTCAAAGGTTGAGGATCCAAGCGCAGTATTTATTCAGAGGGTAATCCACAATCGTAGTCAAAAACAGGCAAAAGGTCATACACAGGCAAGCAGTCCAAACAGGCAAACAAGGCAGGAGAGACAGGCAAACGGGTAATCCACAGGGCAAACGGGTAATCCACGGAACAGGCGAGTAAACCAAGAGCAGGCGACAAGAAACCAGGAAGAATGCTCAGAAATGCAGTATTACACTTAACAAGACTTCGCAGTGAATGACAGAGTGAACATGGTTTATATAGGCTGAAGTAATGAGGTAAATGAGACACAGGTGTAAACAATGAGTGCCGATGAATCCGGGCAAAGGATTATGGGTAATGTAGTCTTTGATGGAATGACAGTCCGGGGTGGAGTGCCCTCTGGTGGTAATCAGGGGCACACTCACTGGTGAATCATGACAGCTCTCAAAGAACGATATAATTAATTCTGTTAAAGGGATAGTTCACCCAAAAATGATTTGTCATAATTTACTCTCACCCGCAAGTTGTTCTAAACCTGTATGAGTGTCTTTCTTCTGTTGAACGCAAAAGAAGATTTTGAAGAATGGGTTACATTTTATTTTAAGGTGTCCGTGTTACAGTGTAATTATGCATTTAAGCCTAATTAACTACATGTAGGCCTTCTTCCTATAGGGTTAGGATTTGGGTTTGGTTTAGGGTTAGTTGCATGTAATTATGATATTGTTACATATAGCGTTGTGATGAAAGCTCACGAAGACAAGGAAGAACTGGAAACAAAAAACATACATGTTACAGTACACTGTCAGGTAAACTGGAAGAGAGACAGATGAATCCAATAGTGATTAAGCAAACTCTTTTATTTTAGTACTCGTTGAGAGTATAAACAGAAATAGTCCATAGACTACAGTAAACACGATGACATCGAGGCAGGAAGTAGATAGCGATATCGTCCAGCTGATCCTCATGCGGTACAGGCAATCCTCAGGAGAAGACACAGACTCAAACTCGTAGAACAGGCACGGGTGGTGACGCAGGGAAGCAGCGGACAACCCAGATCGGTGGAATCCAGAGACCGGAACGGAGAGAACACTCAGGAACCAGAGGGGAACAAACACACACGACCAGCACCGGGAAACAGCCTGAAACGATCTGACAAACAGTGAGGGTGAGAGGCAGGTATATGACGGCTGGTTAATGAGGTGTGGCCGGTGGAGGTGATGAGCTCTGTAATCAGAGACCACGCCCCCAACACAACCGCACGAACATAGAGAGAAGGAGACAGAGAATTGATGAACCGTGACATACACCCCCTCCCAAAAAGGAGTGTCCTCTTGCAGTGACTAGACCAACTGAGGAGGGAGGGGGCTCTGAAGGAGGACATAGAGAAAAAGAAAACAATGAGTCCGATGAACATGATATTGTCCATGGAGGAGTGAAAGGTGGGAGGAGCCAGGAGTAGGAGGAGCCAAGATGTGAGCCAGGGACCAGCCAGGACGAGGCCCCAGGGTGGAGTCGAAGACGGGAGGTGCAGCTGTAGAAGGAGGAGACACAGGTGGAGATGACCAGCTAATGAACCCATGCAAGGCCGATGGCACTGGAGACCGAGGTGGATCCGCGGCGACAAACGTCGAGGTGGAGACGGATACCCAGAGGACAGAGGCTGAGCCGGTGGGACAAAGGACGGAAGCGGAGCAGGGGGAAGGCAAAGCCAGACAGAGCCAAAGTTGCAGGCAGGTCGACCAAGGTGAAGCCAGAGGGACGAGGGAGCCCGGACAAAACGTATGGCCAGTGGATAACGGGGGAGCCGAGGTAGGGAGCAGCCAGGGTGGAGCCCATGTGTCGACATGTGGTGGTGGAGCGAAGGGCACAGAGGCTGGAGACGGAGCCTGGGGACCCTTTGTGCTGGATGGAGCTAGTGGCTGTAAGACACTGGGCAGATCCTCAATGTCAGTCGGAGATGCAGAGGGGCTGAAGGACAGCAGCTGGGCTAAGGAACTGGCTGATTGAGGGTGTGGGAGATGGAGGCTGGGTGGGCATTCTGGAGAGACAGGGGGCACTGGAGAAACAGCAGACACTAGAGAAAGAGGGGGTGCTGGAGAAACAGCAGACACTGGAGAAAGAGGGGGTGCTGAAGAAACAAGGGACACGGGAATAACTTCTCCAGAAAAGTCCATTAAAATTTTGCCTCAATAATGTCCTTCAGTTCCTTTGAATACCGTCCTGAATCCTCAACTAACACACCCACCGTGCCGGGGTTGTGTGCGGGGCTCTCCTCCCAGTCCTCAAGCTCCACAAGCCCTCCCTCAGCGATGCACAATGTTGCTGGCTCACGCTCCTGGTCAGACTCTAGCAGTGGTCCGGGTTCCAGGGCGATGACTCCTTCCGACCTCTTCTCTGGTTCGGGCTCTTCTATCACGGCAGGCTGGTCTCCACGGTCTGCGGTGGACACAGGAAACTCCATCATGCCGGTCGCAGTCAGTGGTGGAGGGCTGGTCTCTGACGGCAGTGGAGTGGGACTGGTATTTTCAGCAGGGCTGATGGTAGAAGGCGAGTTGTTATTTGCCAGTACCCACTCCACGAAGGTGGCAAAATCCTTACGAGGACCACCCCCTGGGAGGCGTGCCCGGGACACACAGAGCGGGCGATCAGGATAGTGCGTTAGGCACGCCAACTAAATCCTTGGTGTGTGACTCCAGGGAGCGGCCCTTCTGCTCCAGGCATAGCAGAGCAACTGCAGGATTGTCCATGGTGACAGGGAGAAGGAAAAAAAACAAAAAAGCCACAAACAGTCTTTCTGTTACGTAACGTGGTGATGAAAACTCACGAAGACAATGAAGAACTGACAACAGCAACTTTAAAGGGTTAGTTCACCCAAAAATGAAAATTCTGTCATTAATTACTCACCCTCATGTCGTTGGACACCCGTAAGACCTCTGTTCATATTCGGAACACAAATGAAGATATTTTTGTTGAAAGCTGATGGCTGAGAAAGGCTTCAGATAGGCCTCCATTGGCATTCAGTACACTTATACTCCCAAGACCGATAAAAGGCACTTAAAATGTCGTTACAAAGTCCATCTCACCACAGTGACTCTACAATAATCTTACGATGCGACGACAATAGTTTTTGTGCGCCAAAAAAAATCAAAATAACACCTTTATCCAGCTTGTTATTGCCTTCCGCGTGTGCCTCCACGACACATGCGTGAGAATATGACGTAGCGCCGGGGTTCGGGAATCCATGAAATGCACACTCTAACCCCATTTTGAGCACTACGCTGAGACCTAAAGCACGATCAATGTAGAATCCAACAGCTGAGATACGCGCGTCTTCCTCTGATTGTAAACAAATCACTTCTGGGTCATCTGTCCGAACGCCGGATCTGCGTCATATTCTCGTGCATGCGTCGTGGAGGCACACACGGAAGTCGAGAACAAGTTGGAAAAAGGTGTTATTTTGATTTTTTTTGCGCACAAAAACTATTGTCGTCGCATCGTAAGATTATTGTAGAGTCACTGTGGTGAGATGGACTTTGTAACGATGTTTTGAGTGCCTTTTATCCGTCTTGGGAGTATAAGTGTACTGAATGCCAATGGAGGCCTATATGAAGCCTTTCTCAGCCATCAGCTTTCAACAAAAATATCTTCATTTGTGTTCCGAATATGAACGGAGGTCTTACGGGTCTCGAACGACGTGAGGGTGAGTAATTAATGACAGAATTTTCATTTTTGGGTGAACTAACCCTTTAATAACACAACTCAGGAAACTATCATAGCAGGCACATAAACCATGTTAACATCAACGAAGACGGACAAACACTGAGGGAGAACTGAAGGCTAAAGACGCAAATTAGATTATTAACAAGACAGGTGAATGACATAACTAATTAGACAGACTAGTGAAAACAAGGTCACAGAGACTGAATGAAGGGGGGAACACAATACATACATGTTATAGATATGATATGATTATGCCATCATTTATAGTTATTAAGAATATTACCAGACAGTTCCTCTTCCACAATATTTTCTTCCTACTTTTTTGCTACCGTCAACTGTCTGGTTCCATACATTATTCAAAATATGTTATTTTGTGTTCAGCCGAAGAAGAAAGAAACTCATGCAGGTTTGGAACAAATTGAGGGTGAGTTAGGCCCCGTCCACACGGAGACGCGTTTAGCTGTATACGTAAAAAAGTTGTACCGTATCAGCGTTTCGTCCAGATGGATCCGGCGTTTTAGGAGCATGAATCCAATATTTTTATTAAACCGGGTCCCAGAGTGGATAAATCTGAAAACGACACCCTTGTGTTCTCGTGTGTACAGCCAATCCGTACATTTTGTGATGGGGTGATGTTCTCCCACCACGTCCCGCACAGGAAAGACTAGAAGGGATAAAACTACGGGAACTGGGCATGCGCACATCAATATTGCATCATTTAATTACTGTATTTGCATTATTGTAAGGGTAGGTTTAGGGTGCAGGAGTTCATAAAACACAATCTGGTAAGTAGCACATTTATTTATTGTTATTTTATTGTGAGATTTTGCCTCACTTCTGACTGTTGCTGTACCCCTTCTAGCCACAACTCTTCTTCTCTGTTTTTAGTGCATTTCTGTGGCAGAATTACAGCGCCACACACTGGCCTGGCATGTATACTACATCGCTTTGAGTCGGTTTCAGTGCTCTCGTGTGTACTCGGATATTTCTTGAGATGAGGGGAAAAAAGATCGGATAGGGAAAGTTCTGGCTTCGTGTGGACGAGGCCTAAGTGATGACAGATTTTTCCCATTTACCTTTAAATATAAAGTGTATTGAAATAAAACCTATAAAATACATGTATGTTCATAAAAACATTCTCTTCAAAATTCTAAACTTTTTGACCACTTTGAATGTATTACTGATAAAGAACATTAAGTTGGAACTCGAAACTGATTAGAAATGGCAAAAAGTATTGTATGCAGTTGTCTTTTAAATATACATATTCTGTATAGTGTTGTTTAGAAGATGGTAGGCCTAATAATTGATCTTCGTTTTCTAGGTCATGGTGACAATGTGAAGTGTTTCTTCTGTGATGGTGGTCTCAGGAACTGGGAACCAGGTGATGACCCTTGGCAGGAACACGCCAAATGGTTTCCACAGTGAGTGCTGGGTTATTTCTCTTCTATTTCTACTTTAAACAGGAAATTTGTATCCCACATTAATCAATGAGTACTAAAGGGCATATTACAAACATGTATTGTTATATTGATTTTAGTGCATGTATGCGCATATGTATTAATTTGGTCTTTCATGTGCTTCCAAAGATGTGAATTTGTGCTTCAATCCAGAGGAAGGCAATATGTGAGCAATATCCAGCAGTCTTACTTCAACATGAACGAGAGGGTGGTAAGTAATAATGATACATCTAACAATCAGCTTATGGTTAATTTAACAGCTGATTGCTTTGGATTTAAATGTTTTATTTTCTTTTTAAGGGTGGATCTCTGTCATCAACTGCATCAGGTGAGTCACGCCATGAATTCTTCTAAAAGTGTAACAGTGCAGGGGTTTTCATGTTTAAAAGCTAAGGACCACCGAATATGATGATCTTCCTACAAGTATAATGGCAGTAAAGTATATGTACAGACCCATTTATACTGTGCAAACAAAATAGATATTAGACATACATTCACATAATGGAATACACACACACAAAAATTTCATAATGCAATACACACACGCAGCGGTTTTAATAGTTTTCGCAGATCCGTGTGAGCAGGGATTGTTTTGACAACGTTGTTGTCTGTTGTCTGGAAAGCGCAAAGGAAAAACGTTTCCATTTGTAGTACATTGTTGTCGTGTAAACAGGTCAAACCAAAACCTCATGCTACAACATATTTGTTTTTTTATTTCTTACTTCTGTTAAAATACATATGGCATATTACAGCTAGTATATTTTATCTCAAAGGCCCACGAAAGTGCCTTGAAACATGCAGCATTATTCAATGTGTTGACGTAATTTCCACTGAAGCAGGAAGACAGGGTGGGACTTATCGAACAGATCCTCCCCCTTTTTTAAATATCCAATAGCATCTTGTTTATGTCACAGCTCAGCCAGAGCCGTTGAGCTCAGTAAAGCCATAGTTTCCTCCTAATCTCTAACAGTTTCTCCTCCTAATCTCCTCCATATCGCTTTAAAATACAGCATTCACTGCAGAATTCAAAAGTTATTTATTTATTTCATGGGGACTTTAAATTTTCAACGAGCCCTTAGCTCCCTCTGCGGCCGTTTGGGTGTCAACAGGTCCCAGTTTGAAAACCCCTGCCTTTATGGATTCTCTGCAATCCTAATGTCCTGTAAAATGTCTCCATTGCTGTGAGTGGTGCTTGTGTTCTATGGATAAACAGACTCATATGTGTGTTTATTACACGGCTTTCTGGAATACTTGATTCTGATTGGTCATTCACAACATTCAGCAGTCAGATATTTCTGAATAATAACCATTGTCCATGACACAGTATAACTTACTGCTTGTCCTGGAAATACATGTTTCCTACATAGCTGTGCTCATGCTCTGTCTCTCTGGAGTAAAACAATAAAATAACTTCAACTCAAATCAATATTTTCTGTATTTATTTTGGGGGCAAAGAGCCGTGTAATAAGCAGGATAATATCAGGGTTGTGTTTTATGCTGCTATACATTTTTTGTTCCTCAGGAGTTGCTGTTATTGTTCCAGCTCTCACAATTTTCTTTTCACCCAGGCAAATGACCTTCTCTTCTTCTCTGTCCTCACCAACTGTTCCTTTTATTCAACTAACAATGATGATGATGATTAGTGTTACTCTAACGTTTAGTATTTTGTGATTTTTTTAAGCTTTAAATCGCTGTACGCTGCTGGCAAACAAACATACCTGAACTGATTCTTTGCATAAATCTTCCTTTTCTTCTAAGAGTGTGAATAGGGGCTTTCGCACCGGGTAGGAACTCAGTGATAGGAACTAGCCATCAGGTGGTTCTAGGAACATTTTCCTGGTTGCGTTTGCGCCGCCATTAGGAATTCTGAAGTGACGTAAGCCGTTCTTGTTGTTGTGACTTTTATTTTGATGGCGTTGAGAACGTCAGAGCCTGAGCACACAGATCTTGCTTCCTCAGTCTTCATTGGTTTACAATCTGTTTAACAGTCCTGTCTAATACATTATTAAATTGAACTATTATACAAAGAAAGTATTAGCGTTTGCCGTGTGGTTGATGTCCAAAGTCGCCAGCTGAGCAGAAATACCTAATCATGTTTCACTTGGTCCGCTCAAATTGCGTTGGATTTTCTCTTTAGCGTAAAGGTTGAGCATCTTCCATCTATCACTGTTTTCCATGTTAGTAGAGTTAGTTCGTGGAGTAATAGGCTATAATCTGTGTTTCCACAGCTTTTTAAAAATGGCGAGTAGTTCCTATGGAGTGGTGCAGGTATGACGTGACTTTGTAGGCCAACTGGCAGTTAGCATCGTACTAGTTCCCTCGAGAAAAACCCAATAGGATTTTCCCATAGGCTTTTGGATTATCGCAAAAAGGTCCCCGACAGCCTCTGTAGTCCCATTTAGCTATATGTTAGCAACCGCCTTTTACAAGACACGTAACAGCTTCAAAAAAAACCTGAGTGGAGTAGTACTGATGTATTTTATGTCGTAGAATAAAACATGAAAGTGTCTTGAGCTCGTGTTCACCACAGTCCTTATTTCAGTCATTTTACCAAAATCCCATTAAAAAAAAACAAAAGTGCTAAAATGCTAACCCGTTTCCGCGTTTTGGCCTACAAAGTGAAGTCATACCTGCACCACTCTATTGTGTTGGGTTAGACTCTACTCTGAAGCAGGAGCTAATTTAGTTCCCCCAAAAGGTGTTCGTAGATCTAAAATCATTCCTAGTACTTAGGAACTATGAAAAGGTTCCTCGCGTGCGAAAGCCCCTAATAATATATTGTACACCCAAGCTCTGCTTATACTAAGTTCTACTTGTGAGGACCAATAAAATTACATTTTACATTAGGCAAATTACTACACCCTTAAAGACACCTTTGGCATGTTTGTGTTCCTGCTGGCAGAGGTGTTGGGTGGGCAGAGCTCAGTGGCGGCAGCCATGTTGTCTCCTGTGGTGCAGGCGGTGCTGCAGATGGGCTTCCAGCGCTCACTAGTGGAGAGCCTGGTGCAGTCGCGCTACCTGCTTACCGGCTCACACTACACCTCAGTCTCTGACCTGGTGACCGATGTCCTGCAGGCCGAGGAGGAGGAGAGGCAGACGGGGGAGCCCAGACCAGGTGTGGAGCACCCTCTGTTTCCAAACTCATCCCTCCATCAAAACAGAACAAACCTATATTTCATACCGTAAACACGTTAACATGGTGTTTAAATGATGCTGTAGAAGAAATGATTTAAAGGCATAGTTCATCCCAAAATGAAAATTCAGTCATTATTTACTATTTACCCTGGTTTAGTTCTAATGCCACATGCCCTTCTTTCTTTTTTGGGCCACAAAAGGAGAAATAAAAAATGTTCTGCTCGCGCTTGTCCATATAAGGGCAGTGAACAGCGACTTCACAGGGAACGTTCTCAGAACGTTCTGGCAAGGTTCTCTCCAGTGATGTTAATAGAACATTGAGAACATCCTGAAAAAAATTATTTATATATCCTTCATGAAACACTTTTTTTCTGAAACATTCTAGGGCCAGATTTACTAAAAGCTTGCGCCAGCGCAAACCCACTGTCAGGATTTACTAAAGACATGCAGTCAAAAATTAGCGCCGAAAAAGCGTGGACACAGTTATTGTTGCGACTGACCTTATTGCATATGCATTTGTAGGAGTTTCCCTTTTTGACACAAAATTTAGTGGAGGAGAGTATTTCAATGATTCACGCAAAGTTAAATTTACTAAGGTTTGCGCTCGTCAATCAGCTTGTGATCTACATGTTTGCGTCATTAGGCCTATTTACCGCCCCAAAAAAGCACATCTTAAACCCTCATAATCAAAATACTTAAAGGATTAGTTCACTTTTGAATAAACTTTTGCTGATAATTTACTCACCCCCATGACATCCATGATGTCCATGTCTTTCTTTCTGCAGTCGAAAAGAAATTAAGGTTTTGGAAGAAAACAGTCCAGGGTTTTTCTCCATATAATGGACTTCAATGGGCTACAAACGGTTCAAGGTCCAAATTACAGTTTCAGTACAGCTTCAAAGGGCTTTAAACGATACCAGACAATGAATAAGGGTCTTATCTAGCGAAACGATCAGTTTCTGCGAGAAACCGAGCAGTATTTATGCTATTATTTTACCTTATCAGACGAACACAATCGTCTCTGAGCTCCGCCATAACTTCCGGCAAGTGAGGTCAAATTAGATCGTGGTCATAGATGTATACGTAGATGCCTCATTAGCGACTGCACGGATCAGTAGAATGAGGCATCTACAATCGATATATCTATGACCACGATCTAATTTGACCTCACTTGCCAGAAGTTATGGCGGAGCTCAGAGACGATCGCGTTCGTCTGTTAAGAGGTAAAATAATAACACTCAAAAAGTAAATAAATGGATTATAACTACTGCATAAATATAATTTAGTACCATAAAACCCTTAGTACCATAGTACCCTTAAAACACAAAATATGAATTAAAAAACATTATCAAACTAAAATATAGCCTAGTACAATCATTTTATAAAAAATAAAAAAAACAGTACACGTGAACAATACCCGAGTGTTAAAAAAAAAAAAATTGTTGGTGAAAATACTAACGTGCCTAAGACTTTTGCACAGTACTGTATATTAATAGCCACGTGTTGTTCATTAAAAAAATTTAATAAAATGATATGTGCCGTTTTCCCTCCTCTAATGTGTGAATGGTTTTTTCCCTCAGAGACTGTGGAGAGTCCGAGAACGTCAAGAACGCAGGTCTCAGTCAGGGAGAAAGGTCCATATTAACACGCTCTCATTGCACTTATAATGTGTGTGTGTGTGTGTGTGTGTGTGTGTGTATCTTCTTCTTCTCTCTATCTAGTAGCCTCTGGGATGGAACAGATCATAATCATCTTAATTGACCCAGGTTGAGTTGAAATGTCAGTGTATTTGTGTTTTTCAGTGCGATCAGATCTGAGTCCAGAGGAACAGTTGAGACAGCTTCAGGAAGAGAGGACCTGTAAGGTCTGCATGGACAAGCTCGTATCCATGGTCTTCATCCCCTGTGGCCATCTGGTCGTCTGCACAGACTGCGCAGCCAGTCTGCGCCACTGCCCCATATGCAGGGCGGTCATTCGTGGGAGTGTGCGTGCATTCATGTCCTGAAGAGACACACATACATACACAGCAACACACTCTGCTGCACCACTGTGTTATTAGCAAGAACTGTACTGCATAGTCTTTTAAAAGTGATTCTGGATATATAATGCTGAAAAATACTATACAAATGGTGTAATCAGCTTCTAAATCAGCATCAGTGTTCTTTA
Source organism: Gobio gobio (assembly GCF_949357685.1). Taxonomy (NCBI): domain Eukaryota; kingdom Metazoa; phylum Chordata; class Actinopteri; order Cypriniformes; family Gobionidae; genus Gobio; species Gobio gobio. The sequence continues at coordinate 34,757,112 of NC_137117.1, read as the reverse complement.
AAAAAGACTTATTGCTTGATATATGGATATACGTTAAAGCTACAGGGCTCCAAAAGTCCACTTTACATCCAAAGTTGCAATATGAAATACTCATGAATTTCAGAATCTCTTCGTTTTTTCCCTTTGATTGAATGACAACATCAGTTCATCTGTGAGAACATCTGACCATCTGCACAAAAATGTATTTATTTGATTTGTAATCTTAAAAAAAGGACAGGATCTAAATCAGAAATCCTAAAACCATTATTCATTTTCAGGTTTAAATCCCAGATTGTGGACTTTTGGATCCCACAGAACATTAAAATGTTTTCCATGCTTGTAAGTTCTGGACAACAGGTTGATTTTGTGTCATGCCAAAGTAAACAGCTTTTTGAGAATTTAAGAACATATAAAACTGAATTTATGAGAGATTATATTGTATAATAATCTGTGTATTAACACATTGCACTTTTATTTTCATGAATAAAAATGATTTGCATTGCACTTCTTTGTCAGCGCTGCTTCTGTTACATATTAACTGAAACTTGCTTAAGATGAGAACATAGAAATACTTATGTTTTAATCTTTACAGATGATGATAACAGTCGAATGTAAGTTATGCGTTAAGAAAACATTTGTGAAGAATAAAGTGCTTCTAGACAGATGCCGCTTACCGCCGGTCCTCAAGTTTGATTGGCTGAGCTCCGCTACAACGGTGTTGAAGAAGTAATGCAGCCTTGTCATACACCTGTACTAATATTAAACCATTATGTGTTTCCTAGTTCAGTTTGAATGGTCGATTCATGGGGGCTTGTGCAACATTATGAGTTGCTACACAATCTAATAGCAATTTAAATGTATTTATTATCAAACGTTCAGTCTAAGAGAAAATCGCATGCCTTTTGTCAATCATTATAAATTATTCATGTGAGGATCCCTTCTGATCAGCTTAGATCAACACTTGTCCAGTCTGGTCCAGACTAGAAGTGCTAGTTTGGTGCTGTTATAGCTGTTATAGGCTTTTTTGAACATGACAATATGTTTTAAACTTCACAGACTTCACTGAATGAGGGCCGGTGTGCGCATGTGCGTCAAACTGATGGACATTCTGTGTAATGAAGGATCCACTGGAGGCGAGTTGAAGTGAGAACCCAAGTGCAGTTTAATTATAAGTGAAAAAAACAAACAAGGAATTGACACGAACACAGACTTGACACATGAAATCACCACCAGTGGGTACATATAACAAATCTAGACAAGGGAACATGGCAAACATGAGCGCTGCGTCCGAAACCTGGAAAATGCTGCCTTCGGAGGACACATTTCAAAGCAGGAAGGCACCAAGGCACGTCCGAATCTAATGTTCGCTTCACTTCCTGTCTCCTGAGATACCTTCATCTGATCGATTTTTGAAGCCAGCGTATGTGTATCCTTCGCTGCCTTTGACTTCCCACAATCCTGTGCGTTCCATTCTGTGACAGTTGAGCTGGGGAAAAAGAGGGGTCCCAAAGTTGCGTTTGCTGGTCAGTTTGTGTGTAAATGTAAGTTTTTTACCAACATTTTCTACTTCTGATGTCATTTCTAGCGAGAAATTACTAATGTAGTAATTCAATATTTGTTTAGTTCTCACCAAAGCTCTCTCTATTTTGCTGTAGATCATTAAACGGTTACACTGACTAAGAAGTCTGTCCGAAATCAGTTTCATGAGGTGCCTTCATGCACAAACGCTGCCTTACAAGCCATTGTCTGATGAGGCAACGAGTCACTGCCTAGGTTTTCGGACGCAGCCGAGGGCTTAAAGGGCCACTTCAGCGCTGGGAAGATAAAGTGTATTTAAACTGGGTCATTTATGTAGAAGAAATGTGGCTGTCATTCTCAAAGCGTGTCCAATTTGGTGCATTTTCTGATCGCATATGGAAGCTAAACTTTCATAGGAATTCATTGAAAAGTTGAAACACACAAGGACTAATGACTAAACAAGACACACCTGTGAACAATCAAGACAATGAACCAATGACAACATGACACAAGAGACTAGAGAAGCACATGATAAGATCACATGAGGGCAAGAGGATCACATGACTAACAGGAACCATGACTGTGATCAACTTCAGAATAAAAGACATGAAACATGAACAGGAAACAAAACCAAACACACGTGACACATTCTGCTACATTAAATATGCCTTTTATTGACTGTAAGGTATAAAATACTAAATTTGTATAATTATGAGAGCAGTAAATGTAAAGGGACTGTTGTAATGGTAATATAAAAATAAGATTAATAGAATGACTATTTTTAGATCAGTAGATGTGTGTGTGTTTAGTCTGTGCTTTTGTTTTTCTGTTTTACGGTGGGCAAGTTTTAAAATGTGTTTTTATTTGAACCGTTTTGCATTTAATGTTCAGCACTGGCTATAGACACATTCTCTACATGTGTTAGGCTTTTATTTACACATTGCTTTAATCATTGTCATGATTTTTATAAATAATGTAAAAAATACAATAGATATATAAATATAAATATTCATTAGTTGATCCTGGGTCTCTTGTTTTGCAGGAAGGGTTTAATTTAACTTAAGCTCTGGGTTTAATTTCTTGTATTTTCTATTTATTAATTTTATTTCTGTTCCTTGTCCTTGTAATAATAAATATACCTCATTATGCTTGTTTACACTCTGCAGTTCAATGACTTTCACACACCGAAACTCTACCTCATCGTACAATATGTTAGTTATTGTTCTGAGCATAATAAATGTATTTAGTTTATAGATGCTTCTGTGTGTCTGTCTCCGCCTACTGGACTGTTTGTATTTTTACTGACCTAGTTTCAAAAAGAGAAAAACAAGCACATTATGCTAGTTAACACTGCCTCAGACTGTTCTGGGCTGGATTTCCCAAAACCTTCTTAACACTACGTCGTTCTTAAGTTATACCTTAAGGTGCACCTTAACGTTAATACGTGTTTCCTGAAACGATCTTAGTTAAGAATACCTTCTGTAAGTCCTACTTTCGTAAGGTTGGTCTGGACCACTCTTAGCTATACCTTATCATTATTGACAGTTCATTCCACTAGTGGCCACCACTGTGCAAAAAGCTTCTTTACATGTCAGTCCATATGAATATAATTCTGAAGTTGTAATATACTGTACACCCAGTGTTCAATTAGGCTAATTTAATTGTTTTGTTTTTTTATGCAAGGATTAAAATTGTCATTACACTAATGGTTGTTAGCTTTTTAATTATATTATCCAAAGGTACATCAGCTGGCAAACCATTATGGAGTCTATTTAAAGGGAATGATTGTGGAGGGGAGTTTGGTCAAACTATGGCAGCGATACAGCGAATATTTGTGCTAAATCAAAGATTTTATCTCCGTCCGCGGAGCCATTTCTATGGTCACTAGTTCATCCGTGAAAACTTTAGTCCCCTGGCTACCCTGTCCAAAGCTGCAATTCAAAATTAATTTTGCCTGCCACTACAGCAAATTCAGCAGCTTTTAGATCTTGTTGGTCCGACTTTTTCAAGACAAACTCGACGGAGCAGCCCCGAAATTCAGCTGCCGCCACTCTTCTCGTTCTTTCTTTTTTTTCCGCTGTAGCTGTTGATTATGTTTCGCGTGTTGCGCCTTTATTGAGTAGGTCATCCAATAACCGAAATTAGTGATTTACACCAATAATGCTATGCGGGCAATCAACTCTGCTTGTGGAGTAAATGAAGACTATGGTAAAATATATTATGATAATATAAATGGCATACTGCCCGTTAGTGGGTTGATGCATGATACCTTTGGGCATAAGAGGTTGCAGGTTCGCACAATCATTTCAAAATTATAGAAATTATCCACGGTTTTGAATTTAGTTTGCAATTTGGATTATATTTATAAGATCTCACGAGTCCTGATAAATGCAATTTCAACTATTTCTGAAGTGCTTCTATTATAAAGAACCCCGCTGTCTCACATAACGCAGTTAAACAGCCCCTGCATAGAGTGAATCATCTATTTTTGAGTCATTGATAAACTAATTCAGCACCTGGTGACGTCGCACTTAAGAAGGTATACCTTAAGCAACCTCCTGAGATATAGTTCGGGGCACGCCTAGAAATGGGATACCTTTAGTTAAGTTATACCTTTAGAGTCTTCGTAGCGCGCTAAGAGACAACGTTATCGGGAAATGCAGCCCTGCGCTCTGTCCCAATGTTTTTTCCCCTTTGGTCTATTGAGGTACACACTACGTGTTTTGCTACTCTGGAATAGCAGATCTCTGGCCCATTGGGCTCTGGTTTCAGCTGGTGCTGCGTGTTCAGCTCCTCCAGCGTCTACACAGAGCTTCACAGAGCGCAGCAGACACTGATCTATATTTATGACAAATACAGTGTGTCTATATTTGTGTAGATCAGTGGGAGCAGAGGATGTAAACTGTAGTTGATGGTCCACTTCTGTAGGAGATCAGGAAGCTCTCTGCAGTTCCGGTGTCACTCCTGCTCACCCTAAACACATAATCAAAGCCGTTTATCTACACTATCCTAACAATACAATCCAAGCCATGAATGCTGTGATTCAGATAAGTGTAATGTCACTGGTCACCTGTTCACTGCAACCAGGGATGGACCTCAATGTCGTCTAAAGTGGGACGTTCTGCCGCCGCGTCCCTGAGACACCAGCTGATCAACTGATGGCACTCTGTTACACACAACACAGTCTTCAGAAACACAGACCAACAAACTCATCTTGGGTTTCTACCTCTGAATGTTTGCTATCTCTTGCCTGTAGACAGCTCTCTAGGGAAGATCAGTCTGCTTCTCAAGGAGATCCTGTCTGCGGCTATGAAGGGGAAGCACAGGATGTTATAGAGCGTCACCCCCACAGACCAAACAGTAGCCGGTCCTGCGTGATAGCAGCGCTGATTAAACCACTCAGGAGGGGCGTAGTCAAAAGTACCTGAGAGACACAAGAAGACCAGAAACATCCACTGAATAAACTCCGGTCCAAACTAATTCTCTCACCCAAAGTTCACAAACATCCACAGAGCGTTTCCACCTGTAACGCAAACCCACCTGCAAAAGACGTGTAGGCCGAGTCCTTCATCAGCGCTCCACAACCGAAGTCCAGCAGCTTGATGTGGTGTGAAGCTGTGGAGATGAGCAGGTTCTCTGGCTTGACGTCCCGGTGCAGGACTCTGCGGCTCTCGCAGTGCTTCAGAGCGGAGATCAGCTGCACCAGCACTTTCTTGGCCAAGCTCTCATCCAGACAGCCGTTCTCCTCGCAGAAACTCTGCAGATCTTGGCAGGGAACTGGCCGTTCCAGGATCAGGCTGTAGCGGGTGTCACGCTCAAACCACTCCACGAGCTGCAGGACGTTGGGGCAGGTGGGAGCCGAATTGACCCGGGCCATCAATGCCACCTCCAGAGGCAGCAGACCCTGACCTTCCTGCAGGGACAAATGCTCCATTATAGCCAGCGCTGAGCGAAACGGAGGAAACAGAACAACAGATTCACACTGGAACTTACATCTTTCAGCATCTTTAGGGCCCTGTCCTTGGAGACGTACTTGATGGCCACCTGTAGACGATAAGCCACAGTAAATCACACCTGAATTTACTGATATCAACATTTATAAAGGCTGTCTGAACAAAGGAGGGAAGAAAATGTCTTACTGGCAGTCCGTCAGACCTGCGGATCCCAGCATACACGGCGCCGAATCCGCCCTTTCCCAGCAAAGGGCCCTTCGTATATGCTTCTGCAAAACATACGATCAAAGAAACGTCTTAAGAGAAAACATGTTGCAGTCTCTAGAGCTGTACAAAAATCATAACTTTAATGCAGTCCTTACTTCAAACAGCTGAGGAATATTTTTAATGACCAATCATTTAATAATTGAGCCATAACTTTTTAATATGAGTCTATTCTGACCTTTGCGAGAGCGTTTCGCAGGTGTTTTAAATGAAGTGGATGGACTTCCATCGTCTGGTTCCTCCCGGCTGCCGCTCTGCCCCTTCCTCTTCCTGTCAGCCGGACCTGTGGACACAGACACAGCCAAATCAGAAGGCAGGGGGGCAAAATAACCTGGTAGTTCCTGGCTCAGTGTCGGGTCTGGCAGCGGCTTCTGATCCTGGTCATCCGAACTGATGATCCAAACCTCCTGACTGGAAGCAGCTCTGCTGGATCTGCAGCGGCCTGGAGCTGGAATATTTCAAACATTAGAAACTGTTTTTTAATATTATGAATAATTAATGTCAGTGGTTACAACAAATTGTTACTTTATTTTTTCAACTTTCTATGTTAATGACAAATAATTGATTAACTGAGCCATAAATTTTTTAATATGAGTCTATTCTGACCTTTGCGAGAGCGTTTCGCAGGTGTTTCAAATGAAGTGGATGGACTTCCATCGTCTGGTTCCTCCCGGCTGCCGCTCTGCCCCTTCCTCTTCCTGTCAGCCGGACCTGTGGACACAGACACAGCCAAATCAGAAGGCAGGGGGGCAAAATAACCTGGTAGTTCCTGGCTCAGTGTCGGGTCTGGCAGCGGCTTCTGATCCTGGTCATCCGAACTGATGATCCAAACCTCCTGACTGGAAGCAGCTCTGCTGGATCTGCAGCGGCCTGGAGCTGGAATATTTCAAATCAAATAATTAGTCATATTTTAATAATAATCAATTACAAATTGTTCTTAGAGTAACTATGAAAGTTTATTTCATATGCAAGGAATCAAATACATGTGATCACTTAGCCCGGGAAATTTAGGGATCAAACGGGTTACTCGCACAAGTTTCTTCACATTAATTTAGTCAATTATTGTACAACATCACACCAAAGAGTATAGAAGCCCAAGAGGCGAAACTCAATAGAACGCTCCATAGCAACCGTTGCCCCATGACGTGACGGCGCGGCCGCCATTATGGGCTGAAAACTGATGGAAAACGCCGAAAAATAATGGAAGTCAATGGCACTGAACCAACTTAACATAACAAAAACTTAACATAACTTAATTTTTTCTGGCCGTCATATCTAAATATGAAAACAATTTCAAATACATTAATGAGGATGACCGACGTTAAATGACAGAAAATGTTACGTCTATATGCTGGTTATGAATGGCCTAATTACCCTTAGGAAAATAGTATTTTGGGACAAAATATTACTATAGTACTATAAGACTACTATAGAAATACTATAGCGGCTCTAGGATATTAGAGGTATTACAGAACATAACATACTTCTGTGATATTTTCTCTATAATATTTTAAAGCTGCTATAGTAGTCTCATCGTACTTCTATAGTATGTCCCAAAATACTACAGTATTCCTATAAGATTCCTATAGTACTTTTTCGTAAGGGTGTGCCCCCACCGAATCGGCTTCATTAGCCTACCACTTACGGTTTGCAAAGATACAATTATAAAATTACTGCAAACCTTTAATCTATCAATATTTATGTTCTATTATGCATTTTCCTTGTTATATGAATAACAGATATTCATTAAATAATATATAGGCAGACACACAGTAATAAGATATTTATTCAAATGTTGATTTTTAAATTAGTGAACATCACCATATATATGATTTGGAAAAATAAATAAAATAATAAATAAAATAATAAATTAACATTTCTAGAGACTTTTACATAGAATATCCCACAAAATATTAACAACTTGTTTTTCAACATCTTCAGTGAAAGTGCACACAGTGAACGTTTCAATGGCAAGAACAAAAACAAAATCAATCTGTGAATGTCCTATTACAGCAGGGTTGCCAACTTTTGAGATCAGGTTGGAGTGAGATTTTCTTTTCTTTTGGGGGGGGGGGGGGGGGGTACTTAACCAATTACCGTAGGATTATATCGATTTCAGTATCAATTCATAGCCTGCTGTACATATAAGGAAATAAGGATATGTACGTTATTAACATTTTTAAATTTCCCATTTAAAGAAATCTAGTGTTTGATCATATCAAAATATTTATTAAAATGCAAAACTGCAATACTTTTTTGAGCAACTAGATTAGATACATGTATATTGATTAAAGAGCCATAAAGGCACCAGTGGGTAATGGCATTACAAATGGAAATTATTCTTTTTCAAGCCACAAAATGACTCTAATTTGCCTCTTTGAATAAGAATTCTCTAATTCAACCTTAATACTAATTGTAATATAAATAAGAAAAATATTAGAAGAAAAATATTTTAAGTGGTCAGGACCATAATTATTGCACAGATAGTATTTAGAACCAAAATATCTCAAAATATTCAATTAATATTTTTGAACTAAAATATAGAACATTTATTCAATTGAAAAATAGTTAAGGTGTATGGTCACATTTGACCATCAATGTGTATGAGTGTATGAGGGCTAAATACAGGAAAAACATTAACATTAATGTTAACAATGTTGCATCTCCATCACTCTCTATAATAAAACGATCCTGTATGGTTGACGTAATAATCAATGCACACTATGCTGTACTGTTTACCAAAACTTGCTGCAAACACCTGAAGTGGAGATGTTGTGTATCAAGCCATTCAAATGCATTGACACAGCGCTAGAAGTATTGAGAGCTCCGTGGAGCACGTGACCGCGCGCGCACCCGCGAGATGAGATGTCGCATCTCCGTTTTTCAACACTCTGGCTTTAACTGTTATGCCAATTAGCGCCAAAACGCTATTTATTGTTTGAATTTCGCATTAAAACTTAAACAAATCTAAAAGCTTAGACTTTGTTTAATATCAAAAGCAGGTTTGGCAGTTTGGCGTGAGATTAAGTTGGGCAGCGTGAGAGCGTGAGACAGAGCCTGAAAGCGTGAGTGTCACGCCAAATGCGTGAAAGTTGGCAACCCTGATTACAGGCGGAAAGGTACAAAAAAGATGTGCAATCTAGCAAGTGCACACATGAACTATAAACAGGACTAAAATGGAAGTGGTGTCATAAGATCTCAGTAATTAATCAGACACCACCATCTATTGTGTGTGCATTTGTGTATAATATTTGCAATTTATTGCAGAACACTGCTTGCGTTTTGACCAAACTTATATTCATCTTCACAGTTGTGACTGGCGCGCTAACGAGTTCAGCAGCGCCATCTACAGACTGTTACCCATAACACAACAGAGTTTCGCCTCTTGGGCTTCTCTAACTTTACTCTTTGATCATACCATAACCCATACCAATCAACAAATACAGAAACAAAAATAAACACTCACCTCTTCTTTCACCCATGAGCGCCATCGACATCGCCATCGTCCTCCAACCTGTAATAGAAACAATACAAAATACAATACAAAAAAAGAGAATATAATACAACCTTCTTCAGAAATACCCCTCCCCCCAAAAAATAATCAAATCAAATAAAAAAACGAAATAAAACTCCAAACTCCGTCGAAAATTACAATAAAATAAAATTGTAATCAGAAATAATATGAACTCTTCCAAATAATAAAAGTCGATGGAAAGAAAATATCTTCCGATCTCCTTCTAGAATAAAAGCCTCCTCAAAACTCTTTCAAACAGCCTCAAAATCTCGAGATTTGCACAGGAAACAATCTGCAAGCGTGTCGGTGTCTCGCCTTCGCTCAACCAACAAACAGCGAAGGGTTTCACTGTTTATATTTAAAGTTCATATTCACAGGACGCGTCGCTATAGCAACTAATATGAGCACGCAAAAACACAAATAACGTCGCGTGCGTGAGTGCAGTTACGCTCTCGGTTTTGTACTTGTTTTTATAATTCCTGGAATTTATCATTTTCAAAGCCTTAATTATTCATCATAAGAAAATTGAGTACAATTAATGAATTCACAGTTGCAATTGACACCCCTTCGATTCAAAATATAGACATTTGATTTAAATGTAGCCTATTTCTTTGATTGGGACTCTATTTAATTTACCTAAAATTTAGAAATGTATGTATTTAAAATAGCGGGGCAAACTACATAATTGTTTGCTGTCCATTGAAGTCAAGCTTTGACGTTTTATTTTATTCATAAAGTTTAGGCCTATTTTATTTCGATGTATGATTTTGTTTTATTACCATATAGCCTACATTATTCCTAACCGTAATATTTCAGTCCGAATCGTCACATGACATCGCAGATACATTTAACTCTTAATAACTTAAATAATATGTGTTCATAAACATTGAGAGATGGTGCTTATGATCATTATACATCACGAACGTCATCACCCGTTCCTTCATTAGTAAAATCATATTATGGGCTTTTTCGTTTTGTTTTGGGCTCGTTTATTAATTTGAATTTTTTCACCCCTCGACTACTAACCGGTTTGATTCACAGGACTAAATTTAGAATCACTCATGTAATTTTTTTATTATTATTATTAAATGCATAAAGGAACAATAACATTAATTTTCATCATTGTCATACCACGATAAAGGAATAATAAACCAATGTCCTTCAGTCAAGATTAAGTTCAAAGTCCTTAAACACAGACACTGTTCTCGTAGCTTTTACGTTTTTAGAAAACTCAATGGATACAAAATACATCTCAAGTTTAAATCTTTTAAAAAAAATTAAATTTATTTATGTGGTTTTTGGCTAACAGAAAAATAACATTTACAAAATAAATATAATTTTTGGCTAACAGAAAAATAACATTTACAAAATAAATATAATTTTTCACCTTAATCAAAACCAAAAATTACATTTTTATTAATTAATTAATATTAGGATTCACGTAATATTTGATAAAATCCCAAATATCAAACCAAAATGTCACTGATGTGTGAGAGCAATTCCAAAATAAATGTAAAGTAGATTAAAGTTTCTCTAAACAGAAAGAACTGAGGGTATTAATGTCATTTTTAAGTGTTTTGAGAGAGCACTTATCTGGATAAATAACTATGAATTTATTTAAAAGTAATTTATCTCATTTTGTTGGTTATCAGATTAGAATCATTGATATGCAAAAACACACATGAGGTCGCGTGAGCGAGTGCACATCCAATGTCAACACATTTATTGAACAGTTACAATAATTATACACACAACAGTTAACGTAAATATTATAATTATAATCCGTGAATGCTTCGTGTCCAAAATATTCATCATTATAGCTCAACTAATAGAGCAAAACCTCGCAAGGCACTTACAGTCTAACCCATAGTAGCCTACTGCTTCTGTCCAAAATGCGTCCAAAAATGCTCAAGGGAGAATAAATCGGACATCATCTTATTGTAAACTCTAGATTTATATTTATTTTGGAATTGCTCTCACACATCAGTGACATTTTGATTTGATAAACAAGTACAAGTATGTAGTTTGCCCCGCTATTTTAAATACATACATTTCTAAATTTTAGGTAAATTAAATAGAGTCCCAATCAAAGAAATAGGCTACATTTAAATCAAATGTCTATATTTTGAATCGAAGGGGTGTCAATTGCAACTGTGAATTCATTAATTGTACTCAATTTTCTTATGATGAATAATTAAGGCTTTGAAAATGATAAATTCCAGGAATTATAAAAACAAGTACAAAACCGAGAGCGTAACTGCACTCACGCACGCGACGTTATTTGTGTTTTTGCGTGCTCATATTAGTTGCTATAGCGACGCGTCCTGTGAATATGAACTTTAAATATAAACAGTGAAACCCTTCGCTGTTTGTTGGTTGAGCGAAGGCGAGACACCGACACGCTTGCAGATTGTTTCCTGTGCAAATCTCGAGATTTTGAGGCTGTTTGAAAGAGTTTTGAGGAGGCTTTTATTCTAGAAGGAGATCGGAAGATATTTTCTTTCCATCGACTTTTATTATTTGGAAGAGTTCATATTATTTCTGATTACAATTTTATTTTATTGTAATTTTCGACGGAGTTTGGAGTTTTATTTCGTTTTTTTATTTGATTTGATTATTTTTTTGGGGGAGGGGTATTTCTGAAGAAGGTTGTATTATATTCTCTTTTTTTGTATTGTATTTTGTATTGTTTCTATTACAGGTTGGAGGACGATGGCGATATCGATGGCTCTCATGGGTGAAAGAAGAGGTGAGTGTTTATTTTTGTTTCTGTATTTGTTGATTGGTATGGGTTATGGTATGACACACAGCATCACACACAGTAAGAAACTTTTGAACTGTAACGTCCTAATATTCACGGAAACCTGGTTAAACAGCGGAATACCGGACACCGCTATCGAGCTAGCGGGATGCCACACACTCCGGGCGGATAGAACATTAGATGGCTCTGGGAAGAGCAGAGGGGGTGGATTGTGCATTTATATTAACAAAGCTTGGTGCACAAACTCTGCTATTGTTGGGAGTCATTGTTCAGCTAACCTGGAGTTTCTCATGGTTAAATGTAGACCGTTTTATCTACCGCGGGAGTTCACCTCCACTATTATCACAGCAGCCTATATTCCACCCGATGCTGATGCCAAGCTTGCTATGAAAGAACTTCACGCAGCCATCAGTAAACAACAGACTGATCACCCGGAAGCTGCGTTTATTGTTGCAGGTGACTTTAATCACTCAAACTTAAAGTCAGTGCTACCCAAGTTTCACCAGCATGTTTCCTGCCACACCAGAGGAAACAAAACCTTAGACCATGTTTACACAAACATGGCCGGAGCTTACGTTGCGACACCCCTCCCCCACCTGGGACAGTCAGATCACCTCTCTTTGTTTCTCAGACCCAAATATTCACCCCTCATCAACCGCGTGAAGCCATCAATGAAAACCATCAAGGTGTGGCCTGCGGGGGCAGACTCCACACTCCAGGAAAGGTTTCTAAACACAGACTGGAGTATGTTTGCTTCTCAAGCCACCAGTGGCGCTCACACGGACATTGACTCCTACACCTCCTCAGTATTGGATCATATCAATACCACCATCGACAGTGTTACAACCCAGAAACAGATCACCACATACCCAAATCAGAAGCCTTGGATGAACAGGGAAGTACGACTCCTGCTGAAGTCACGCAATACTGCCTTCAGATCAGGAGATGCACAAGCCTACAGCGCATCCAGGGCAAACCTGAAGAGGGGCATCAAAAAGGCCAAGCACTGCTACAAGCTTAAGATTGAGGGTCACTTTTCCAACTCTGACCCTCGACGCATGTGGCAGGGCATCCAGGCCATCAGTGACTACAAACCCCCCCACTCCACCCCCGCAGCCACTGATGTCAACTTCCTGAATGAGCTAAATTACTTTTATGCTCGTTTTGAAAGAGACAACAGAGAAACTGCCACCAAGCTCAAACCCTCAGCTGACCACCCACCAATCACACTCTCCACCACAGATGTCTGCAAGGCACTGAGCCGGATCAGCGCGCACAAGGCTGCTGGACCAGACAACATCCCTGGACGTGTGCTCAGGGCATGTGCGGAGCAGCTCGCTGGGGTTTTTACAGACATTTTCAACCTGTCTCTCGCCCAAGCAGCTGTACCATCATGCTTTAAACGCACTTCCATTGTGCCAGTGCCGAAACACTCCAGCCCGAGGTGCCCTAATGACTACCGCCCTGTAGCACTCACACCCATCATTATGAAGTGCTTTGAGCGGCTGGTCCTGGAACACCTAAAAGACTCTATACCATCCACATTGGACTCACACCAGTTTGCCTACCGCAGCAATAGGAGCACAGAGGATGCAGTTTCCATGGCACTGCACTCTGTGCTCACGCACCTGGACAATAAAAACACTTATGCACGCATGCTGTTTGTTGACTTCAGCTCAGCATTCAACACTGTCATCCCATCCAAGTTAATTGCCAAACTTGGAGACCTGGGCATCAACACTTCAATGTGTAACTGGATTTTGGACTTCCTAACTGACAGACCCCAGAATGTTCGATCAGGATCCACCTGCTCCACATCCATCACTCTTAACACTGGTGTACCACAGGGCTGTGTGCTAAGTCCGTTTCTCTACTCCCTCTTCACCTCCGACTGCAAGCCTGTGTATGGAACTAATTCCATCGTCAAGTTTGCGGACGACACTACGGTGATTGGTCTCATCAGCAACAACGATGAGACTGCCTACAGGGAAGAGATCCAGCACCTGGCCACATGGTGCGCTGATAATAACCTGCTCCTCAACACCACCAAAACGAAGGAGCTCATTGTGGACTTCAGGAAGGAGTCAAGAGGCACACACGACACCATCCACATCAATGGAATGGCTGTTGAGCGTGTCTCCAGTTTCAAGTTCCTGGGGACCCACATCTCGGCGGACATGTCGTGGACGACCAACACCTCCAGCCTGGTCAAGAAGGCTCACCAGCGCCTCTTCTTCCTGAGGACACTGAGGAAGAATCAGCTCTCCTCGGCTATCCTGGTGAACTTCTACCGCTGCGCAATAGAAAGCATCCTGACCAACTGTGTGGCAGTGTGGTATGGGAGCTGCTCTGTTGCGGAGCGCAAGGCACTGCAGCGGGTGGTGAAAACTGCCCAGCGCATCACAGGGACTCCACTGCCTGCCATCGAACACATCCAGAGGAAACGCTGCCTGCATCGAGCTCGCAGCATCCTCAAGGACTCCTCTCACCCAGCCCACAGACTGTTTTCTCTCCTGCCCTCCGGCAGGCGTTTCAGGATCCACCGGACCAGGACCAGCAGACTTAAGAACAGTTTTTTCCCCAGAGCTGTCTCTTTATTGAACTCAAACCCCCGTTGATCCACTTCCCTCATAAACTGATAACTCTCCTACCTCACATCCACCTTCACTTTGTTATTTGCACTACTGACTGTTTATTACAGTAACAACTGTTTACTTATGCATTCTGCACCACCATACCGTAACTGGATTATGCTCATCTGCACTGCCGACTGTATTTACAGTAACAATGTTTACATTTGCATTTTGCACCGTACTTCTAACTGGAATATGCAACCACTTTCCACTGCACTTTTACACTTTCTTTCGGATAGCTCTGTCCATAATTTATTGTACTAACTTAATCCACTGCTATATTCCTCATATTAGCCTAACATATTATTGTATACCTCTAACTGTAAAATTCTGTTCAAGTAATAACCGTCTGTATATTTATTCATAGTACATAGTCACCTGTAAATTCTGTTTATAGTAATAGCCATCTGTATATTTATTCATAGTACATATTCACCTGTAAATTCTGTTTATAGTAATAGCCATCTGTATATTTATTCATAGTACATATTCACCTGTAAATTCTGTTTATAGTAATAGCCATCTGTATATTTATTCACTGTATATATTCATCTGTAAATTCAGTTCTACTTATAGTAATAACCATCTCTCTACTTATACATATTTATATATATTCAGAACATTTTTATGTCCTGCACTTACGCAACCATTGTATATATCCTGCACTTGCTGCTATTGCACTTCTGGTTAGACCTAAACTGCATTTCGTTGCCTTGTACTTGTACTTGTGTAATGACAATAAAGTTGAATCTAATCTAATCTAATCTAATGATCAAAGAGTAAAGTTAGAGAAGCCCAAGAGGCGAAACTCTGTTGTGTTATGGGTAACAGTCTGTAGATGGCGCTGCTGAACTCGTTAGCGCGCCAGTCACAACTGTGAAGATGAATATAAGTTTGGTCAAAACGCAAGCAGTGTTCTGCAATAAATTGCAAATATTATACACAAATGCACACACAATAGATGGTGGTGTCTGATTAATTACTGAGATCTTATGACACCACTTCCATTTTAGTCCTGTTTATAGTTCATGTGTGCACTTGCTAGATTGCACATCTTTTTTGTACCTTTCCGCCTGTAATCAGGGTTGCCAACTTTCACGCATTTGGCGTGACACTCACGCTTTCAGGCTCTGTCTCACGCTCTCACGCTGCCCAACTTAATCTCACGCCAAACTGCCAAACCTGCTTTTGATATTAAACAAAGTCTAAGCTTTTAGATTTGTTTAAGTTTTAATGCGAAATTCAAACAATAAATAGCGTTTTGGCGCTAATTGGCATAACAGTTAAAGCCAGAGTGTTGAAAAACGGAGATGCGACATCTCATCTCGCGGGTGCGCGCGCGGTCACGTGCTCCACGGAGCTCTCAATACTTCTAGCGCTGTGTCAATGCATTTGAATGGCTTGATACACAACATCTCCACTTCAGGTGTTTGCAGCAAGTTTTGGTAAACAGTACAGCATAGTGTGCATTGATTATTACGTCAACCATACAGGATCGTTTTATTATAGAGAGTGATGGAGATGCAACATTGTTAACATTAATGTTAATGTTTTTCCTGTATTTAGCCCTCATACACTCATACACATTGATGGTCAAATGTGACCATACACCTTAACTATTTTTCAATTGAATAAATGTTCTATATTTTAGTTCAAAAATATTAATTGAATATTTTGAGATATTTTGGTTCTAAATACTATCTGTGCAATAATTATGGTCCTGACCACTTAAAATATTTTTCTTCTAATATTTTTCTTATTTATATTACAATTAGTATTAAGGTTGAATTAGAGAATTCTTATTCAAAGAGGCAAATTAGAGTCATTTTGTGGCTTGAAAAAGAATAATTTCCATTTGTAATGCCATTACCCACTGGTGCCTTTATGGCTCTTTAATCAATATACATGTATCTAATCTAGTTGCTCAAAAAAGTATTGCAGTTTTGCATTTTAATAAATATTTTGATATGATCAAACACTAGATTTCTTTAAATGGGAAATTTAAAAATGTTAATAACGTACATATCCTTATTTCCTTATATGTACAGCAGGCTATGAATTGATACTGAAATCGATATAATCCTACGGTAATTGGTTAAGTACCCCCCCCCCCCCCCAAAAGAAAAGAAAATCTCACTCCAACCTGATCTCAAAAGTTGGCAACCCTGCTGTAATAGGACATTCACAGATTGATTTTGTTTTTGTTCTTGCCATTGAAACGTTCACTGTGTGCACTTTCACTGAAGATGTTGAAAAACAAGTTGTTAATATTTTGTGGGATATTCTATGTAAAAGTCTCTAGAAATGTTAATTTATTATTTTATTTATTATTTTATTTATTTTTCCAAATCATATATATGGTGATGTTCACTAATTTAAAAATCAACATTTGAATAAATATCGTATTACTGTGTGTCTGCCTATATATTATTTAATGAATATCTGTTATTCATATAACAAGGAAAATGCATAATAGAACATAAATATTGATAGATTAAAGGTTTGCAGTAATTTTATAATTGTATCTTTGCAAACCGTAAGTGGTAGGCTAATGAAGCCGATTCGGTGGGGGCACACCCTTACGAAAAAGTACTATAGGAATCTTATAGGAATACTGTAGTATTTTGGGACATACTATAGAAGTACGATGAGACTACTATAGCAGCTTTAAAATATTATAGAGAAAATATCACAGAAGTATGTTATGTTCTGTAATACCTCTAATATCCTAGAGCCGCTATAGTATTTCTATAGTAGTCTTATAGTACTATAGTAATATTTTGTCCCAAAATACTATTTTCCTAAGGGTAATTAGGCCATTCATAACCAGCATATAGACGTAACATTTTCTGTCATTTAACGTCGGTCATCCTCATTAATGTATTTGAAATTGTTTTCATATTTAGATATGACGGCCAGAAAAAATTAAGTTATGTTAAGTTTTTGTTATGTTAAGTTGGTTCAGTGCCATTGACTTCCATTATTTTTCGGCGTTTTCCATCAGTTTTCAGCCCATAATGGCGGCCGCGCCGTCACGTCATGGGGCAACGGTTGCTATGGAGCGTTCTATTGAGTTTCGCCTCTTGGGCTTCTATACTCTTTGGTGTGATGTTGTACAATAATTGACTAAATTAATGTGAAGAAACTTGTGCGAGTAACCCGTTTGATCCCTAAATTTCCCGGGCTAAGTGATCACATGTATTTGATTCCTTGCATATGAAATAAACTTTCATAGTTACTCTAAGAACAACTTGTAATTGATTATTATTAAAATATGACTTATTATTTGATGTGAAATATTCCAGCTCCAGGCCGCTGCAGATCCAGCAGAGCTGCTTCCAGTCAGGAGGTTTGGATCATCAGTTCGGATGACCAGGATCAGAAGCCGCTGCCAGACCCGACACTGAGCCAGGAACTACCAGGTTATTTTGCCCCCCTGCCTTCTGATTTGGCTGTGTCTGTGTCCACAGGTCCGGCTGACAGGAAGAGGAAGGGGCAGAGCGGCAGCCGGGAGGAACCAGACGATGGAAGTCCATCCACTTCATTTAAAACACCTGCGAAACGCTCTCGCAAAGGTCAGAAAAGACTCATATTAAAAAGTTATGGCTCAATTATTAAATGATTGGTCATTAAAAATATTCCTCAGCTGTTTTGAAGTAAGGACTGCATTAAAGTTATGATTTTTGTACAGCTCTAGAGACTGCAACATGTTTTCTCTTAAGACGTTTCTTTGATCGTATGTTTTGCAGAAGCATATACGAAGGGCCCTTTGCTGGGAAAGGGCGGATTCGGCGCCGTGTATGCTGGGATCCGCAGGTCTGACGGACTGCCAGTAAGACATTTTCTTCCCTCCTTTGTTCAGACAGCCTTTATAAATGTTGATATCAGTAAATTCAGGTGTGATTTACTGTGGCTTATCGTCTACAGGTGGCCATCAAGTACGTCTCCAAGGACAGGGCCCTAAAGATGCTGAAAGATGTAAGTTCCAGTGTGAATCTGTTGTTCTGTTTCCTCCGTTTCGCTCAGCGCTGGCTATAATGGAGCATTTGTCCCTGCAGGAAGGTCAGGGTCTGCTGCCTCTGGAGGTGGCATTGATGGCCCGGGTCAATTCGGCTCCCGCCTGCCCCAACGTCCTGCAGCTCGTGGAGTGGTTTGAGCGTGACACCCGCTACAGCCTGATCCTGGAACGGCCAGTTCCCTGCCAAGATCTGCAGAGTTTCTGCGAGGAGAACGGCTGTCTGGATGAGAGCTTGGCCAAGAAAGTGCTGGTGCAGCTGATCTCCGCTCTGAAGCACTGCGAGAGCCGCAGAGTCCTGCACCGGGACGTCAAGCCAGAGAACCTGCTCATCTCCACAGCTTCACACCACATCAAGCTGCTGGACTTCGGTTGTGGAGCGCTGATGAAGGACTCGGCCTACACGTCTTTTGCAGGTGGGTTTGCGTTACAGGTGGAAACGCTCTGTGGATGTTTGTGAACTTTTGGTGAGAGAATTAGTTTGGACCGGAGTTTATTCAGTGGATGTTTCTGGTCTTCTTGTGTCTCTCAGGTACTTTTGACTACGCCCCTCCTGAGTGGTTTAATCAGCGCTGCTATCACGCAGGACCGGCTACTGTTTGGTCTGTGGGGGTGACGCTCTATAACATCCTGTGCTTCCCCTTCATAGCCGCAGACAGGATCTCCTTGAGAAGCAGACTGATCTTCCCTAGAGAGCTGTCTACAGGCAAGAGATAGCAAACATTCAGAGGTAGAAACCCAGGATGAGTTTGTTGGTCTGTGTTTCTGAAGACTGTGTTGTGTGTAACAGAGTGCCATCAGTTGATCAGCTGGTGTCTCAGGGACGCGGCGGCAGAACGTCCCACTTTAGACGACATTGAGGTCCATCCCTGGTTGCAGTGAACAGGTGACCAGTGACATTACACTTATCTGAATCACAGCATTCATGGCTTGGATTGTATTGTTAGGATAGTGTAGATAAACGGCTTTGATTATGTGTTTAGGGTGAGCAGGAGTGACACCGGAACTGCAGAGAGCTTCCTGATCTCCTACAGAAGTGGACCATCAACTACAGTTTACATCCTCTGCTCCCACTGATCTACACAAATATAGACACACTGTATTTGTCATAAATATAGATCAGTGTCTGCTGCGCTCTGTGAAGCTCTGTGTAGACGCTGGAGGAGCTGAACACGCAGCACCAGCTGAAACCAGAGCCCAATGGGCCAGAGATCTGCTATTCCAGAGTAGCAAAACACGTAGTGTGTACCTCAATAGACCAAAGGGGAAAAAACATTGGGACAGAGCGCAGGGCTGCATTTCCCGATAACGTTGTCTCTTAGCGCGCTACGAAGACTCTAAAGGTATAACTTAACTAAAGGTATCCCATTTCTAGGCGTGCCCCGAACTATATCTCAGGAGGTTGCTTAAGGTATACCTTCTTAAGTGCGACGTCAGCAGGTGCTGAATTAGTTTATCAATGACTCAAAAATAGATGATTCACTCTATGCAGGGGCTGTTTAACTGCGTTATGTGAGACAGCGGGGTTCTTTATAATAGAAGCACTTCAGAAATAGTTGAAATTGCATTTATCAGGACTCGTGAGATCTTATAAATATAATCCAAATTGCAAACTAAATTCAAAACCGTGGATCATTTCTATAATTTTGAAATGATTGTGCGAACCTGCAACCTCTTATGCCCAAAGGTATCATGCATCAACCCACTAACGGGCAGTATGCCATTTATATTGTCATAATATACTTTACCATAGTCTTCATTTACTCCACAAGCAGAGTTGATTGCCCGCATAACATTATTGGTGTAAATCACTAATTTCTGTTATTGGATGACCTACTCAATAAAGGCGCAACACGCGAAACATAATCAACAGCTACAGCGGAAAAAAAAGAAAGAACGAGAAGAGTGGCGGCAGCTGAATTTCGGGGCTGCTCCGTCGAGTTTGTCTTGAAAAAGTCGGACCAACAAGATCTAAAAGCTGCTGAATTTGCTGTAGTGGCAGGCAAAATTAATTTTGAATTGCAGCTTTGGACAGGGTAGCCAGGGGACTAAAGTTTTCACGGATGAACTAGTGACCATAGAAATGGCTCCGCGGACGGCGCCGTCTTTGATTTAGCACAAATATTCGCTGTATCGCTGCCATAGTTTGACCAAACTCCCCTCCACAATCATTCCCTTTAAATAGACTCCATAATGGTTTGCCAGCTGATGTACCTTTGGATAATATATAAAAAAAAAAAGCTAACAACCATTAGTGTAATGACAATTTTAATCCTTGCATAAAAAAAACAAAACAATTAAATTAGCTTAATTGAACACTGGGTGTACAGTATATTACAACTTCAGAAATATATTCATATGGACTGACATGTAAAGAAGCTTTTTGCACAGTGGTGGCCACTAGTGGAATGAACTGTCAATAATGATAAGGTATAGCTAAGAGTGGTCCAGACCAACCTTACGAAAGTAGGACTTACAGAAGGTATTCTTAACTAAGATCGTTTCAGGAAACACGTATTAACGTTAAGGTGCACCTTAAGGTATAACTTAAGAACGACGTAGTGTTAAGAAGGTTTTGGGAAATCCAGCCCAGAACAGTCTGAGGCAGTGTTAACTAGCATAATGTGCTTGTTTTTCTCTTTTTGAAACTAGGTCAGTAAAAATACAAACAGTCCAGTAGGCGGAGACAGACACACAGAAGCATCTATAAACTAAATACATTTATTATGCTCAGAACAATAACTAACATATTGTACGATGAGGTAGAGTTTCGGTGTGTGAAAGTCATTGAACTGCAGAGTGTAAACTAGCATAATGAGGTATATTTATTATTACAAGGACAAGGAACAGAAATAAAATTAATAAATAGAAAATACAAGAAATTAAACCCAGAGCTTAAGTTAAATTAAACCCTTCCTGCAAAACAAGAGACCCAGGATCAACTAATGAATATTTATATTTATATATCTATTGTATTTTTTACATTATTTATAAAAATCATGACAATGATTAAAGCAATGTGTAAATAAAAGCCTAACACGTGTAGTGAATGTGTCTATAGCCAGTGCTGAACATTAAATGCAAAACGGTTCAAATAAAAACACATTTTAAAACTTGCCCACCGTAACACAGAAAAACAAAAGCACAGACTAAACACACACACACATCTACTGATCTAAAAATAGTCATTCTATTAATCTTATTTTTATATTACCATTACAACAGTCCCTTTACATTTACTGCTCTCATAAATATACAAATTTAGTATTTTATACCTTACAGTCAATAAAAGGCATATTTAATGTAGCAGAATGTGTCACGTGTGTTTGGTTTTGTTTCCTGTTCATGTTTCATGTCTTTTATTCTGAAGTTGATCACAGTCATGGTTCCTGTTAGTCATGTGATCCTCTTGCCCTCATGTGATCTTATCATGTGCTTCCCTAGTCTCTTGTGTCATGTTGTCATTGGTTCATTGTCTTGATTGTTCACAGGTGTGTCTTGTTTAGTCATTAGTCCTTGTGTATTTAAAGGGTCACTTCAGTGATTTAGCATTAAGCTTTGTATCAGTAGAAACCCCGTAGTAGATTTGAAATATGGTAATCGGATTGGATCAAATCTTGAAAATGGGTTGTTCAAAAGGGAAAGAAGGGATCTGAAATCTGATTAGATCACGGAATCCAATCCTAGTTTTAATCTGGATCAAGCCTTCAAATTGTTTTGTTCAAAACTTGTTAGTAGGATTTGGATAACTTTGATCCAAAAAAAAAACAGGATCATCCTGATCCCAAAAGGGGGTAGGATTTCAAGGTGGATTCCAAGAAGAAAATGTAGTAAAACTTTAAAACTGGTCAAAAAAATACAACATTTGTATCATATAATACACAAAAACGTATTTTATTTTGCTCTTGATTAGTTAGGCTAATTGTTAAAGTAATAAATTAGAACTAGACATTAGGCTAGCCTTTCGGTAGCCTACAGTCAAAGTAAAAAAAGATTTAGCAATATAAAATAATCCCCAGACAGCTGTAAATATCAAACAAAAATATGATATTTTACTTCTTATCAATTGTAAGAGATGAACCAGTCAAAAGGTTTCTCGGATGAACGCTACGTGAAACTTTTCTGAGAGAATGCAAAAGCATTTGAATAGTTTTTTTCCAAACTCTTTTATTTTTTCCATCACCATGTCCCTTTAGGGGCTCCGTAGAGCACTAGTAATCCACATTTGGTCATCTGAAAAGGTGTGTATCTGGATCTGGTACAAAAGTAAGATGGATTACCTGATCCTGGATAGCAAAACATGGGATTTCCAAATCCAGATCATTTTGATCCAGATGAAATGTTTTGAACAACTGGCCCTAGATGATTCATTTATAATGATTTACAAGAAGAAACATTGACAAAAGGCATGCGATTTTCTCTTAGAATGAACGTTTGATAATAATAAAATACATTTAAATTGCTATTAGATTGTGTAGCAACTCATAATGTAATAACTGCACATAATGTTAAGTTCTCAAAATGTAATACATTTCTAATAATGTAAAACATACTTTATTATGAGCTCAAGTTTGTATTACATTATGAACTCACATACACACTCTCACTCACATTTTAAACTTGTCATAATTGTAATATCTTTTAAAATATAAAAATACTACGTAGTATTCCCTTACAGTACATTTTACAGTACAATCCAGTCTTAAACTTCTGTGGAATTAAAATATTTATGCAATTATTATTATATTTGTATTATACATAAAGCATTGGTATTCCTTTGCAGTACATCTAAAAAATCTAAATCCAGTCTTAGGCCCCGTCCACACGGAGACCCGTTTAGCTTTATACATAAAAATGTTGTACCATACCAGCGTTTCGTAAACAAATCTGAAAAAGACACCCTTGTGTTTTCGTGTGTACAGCCAATCCGTACATTTTGTGAAACGGTGATGTCCTCACACCACGTCCCGCACAGGAAAGACTAGAAGGGATACAGCTTCGGCCACTGGGCATGCGCACATCAATATTGCACCATTTAATTACTGTATTTGCATTATTGTAAGGGTAGGTTTAGGGTGCAGGCGTTAATAAAACACAATCCGGTAAGTAGCACATTTATTTATTGTTATTTTATGGTGAGATTTTGCCTCACAACTCTTCTTCTCTGTTTTTAGTTTATTTCTGTGGCAGAATCACAGCACCACACACTGGCCTGGCATGTATACTACATCACTTTGAGTCGGTTTTATTGCGCTCATGTGTACATGGATATTTCTTGAAATGAGGAAAAAAAAAAGATTGGATAGGGAAAGCTCTAGCTTCGTGTTTTGACGGGGCCTTAACCTTCCTACAAAATCCACCAGATTACTACTACTATTACTATAATAATAATAATTACATAAAATGTATTTTTTGAAAAACTTGCGTATATTAAACTTGAACAAAAAGCGAATAATACGGATGAAATAAAATACTCACATTATAAGATATAAATAAAAGATCTTTGGAAATTCCCTTTAAAATGAATGTTCGTGGTTCACTATTAAAAGTGCTCTAAGCGATGTCACGCGTTTTTTAGGCCAAAACATTTTTTGTCACATACAGCAAACATCTCCTCGCTATCCGCTAGCTGCCTGTCCCCTGAACACACTGTAAATAAAAACTCTTTTTTTTTACGGAACGGATTTTATTGCCGTTCGTCTCCCACCACACGCGTAAAAATCCCCGGCCTAATTACCGGCTGCTTTAGACAAACACCAAGGTCGTGTGGTCATTTAATTGCTGTCCGAATCCACATCTCTGAGTTTTCAAGAATATATCACTTCAAAATTCACTGTTTATATCCTTTTTGACCCCTGCAGAGCACCGTAAGGTTGTGCTTCACTGTAATTTGGATGCATTTCTAGACTTGTATTTCTTTAAATGCTGGCAAGTGTTTACAAGAGCAAAATATTTCATCACCGCTCAAAAAATAAAAGGAAGAAAAGCACGTAAACATTTGAATTGGGCCATTATTTACGGCAGCATTTATTCTAATCATACCAAGCATATGATATTTTATTTACAGCATACAATCATGTTATGGACCACGTGAGTAGCGCGTTCCCCATCACAAAACTCTCCCCTCCACCGTGAATAAATCACAATCCGAATGCTCGAGGTTTTATCACTGAGGTGGCTGCACATTTATTTTTACGGACTTCCATGTGAGAAACAGAGGCGAACGGCACATGACATACGTCACGACCAAACTTTAGCGATTGGTTATGGCAGATTCAATAGTTTTAAACTTCAACAGAGTACCCGCCTTCAAGGAAGTAAACGCTTGTCAATGGAGAGAGGCCAGACTCTCTGTACAAATGAAATGTATGAGAGTCTGGTAGGACCAGGCTGTTAAGTTGCACCAGTGTTATGGACATTATTTTGAACAAAAAAAAAAAAAAGGTGCAATTTTCTCTTTTTTCATTTCAAATTGGAAAACAAACTATGAAACCATACACGGACCTTAATGGAATAGATGCTTACAAGTATCTAAAAAATAAGTACTAGTGCGTTTTATGGATTAAATGTTAAAACGGCGTGCCATATTATTATCCCACAAACGGAGCTCCTCGAATCAAAATGATTCACGAAGCGCTCGAAACACCACGAACGCCACCTGCTGGTCAAACGTGTGTAAGTGCGTCAAAAACTCAACCCATTTGATTTGAATGAAACAATATTCAAGAAAGCTTCATGAAGCAGACAGTGTTTCAAAAGCGCCCACCACTTGCTCACACTCGCAGCGTTTAGACCATAGAAATGCGTTATTTACATAGAAAGTCGATGTGACTGGTGGAGATTTCGCGCGGTTCGTTTCGTTTTACTATTTCATTATCGATTTCGTCAATGATAGCAGCCCCAATAATGTCAGAAACTGAGTTCTGATTGTTTAAGCTAGGGTGACCAGACTATCCTGGCCTTTGACCCGTTTCTTGTTTTACAGCGTTCAAAACGAAAGACCGACAAACGCTTCTGTCTGTGATATGAAGTGCTGCGCGCGCACGTGGACAGTGGCGTCATCAGCGTTCTGATCGCTGATTGGGTACTGTTAGTGAAACGAACAGCAGTTAGCACGCCTGCCGCTGCTGGAACCACTTCATATGATTGCCTGTCTGATCTCCACCTGAAAAGGTGAACTAAACCTAAATATTATACAGACCCACTGTAAACAAGGACCACCAGTGCCACAGGAGAGACCAAACAGAGCGCGCGAGCGAGCATCAGGTATGCCAAACCCAACAGCCAAAGTTACACGAGCTAGTGTTGACATTTACAGTTAGTGCTCTCTCTGTCTATACAGTAGTTGAGTGCAGTTATGCCATGTCATGATGAGTGCACTGATATGATTATTACTTCACTGCAACGTCTTATATTGTGTAGTTCATAATTCATCTGCGAGTCTCTTTAAGACGTAATTAACAAACCTAAATAAAGCCATTTCCCTTGTCTCACAAGTCCGGAAGTTTAATAATATAAGAAAACCTTCTATCTGGAAGTCTGTATCTCCCTTTTGCAAATGTGTGGTATTCATGAAGCATATGTAATGACTACTATGTGTTTCATTCTGACTGTAGATTGTCTGCTATGTCTGTCAAACTGGAGGACGTCCTGAAAGATGAAAACCTGATCAAAAATATCGAAGAGATCGCAAAAGACACAGCACTTTTACATGGGGTGTTGATGCGGACCAAAGAAACGCCAAACTCTCCTGAAGTAAGAGATATATTGTTTCATTTAGACATTTACAAGCACTGTTCATCCAAGCTGCAAAATCCCACAGAGAGCATTTATAGGGAGGAAAGGTTGTCTTGAGGAACACATTCACATTTACAATTGTGTTATATTATTATGTGTATGCATAATATTTATTTAGATATTTAATATATTATTTAATGTACAGTGTATTACAGTACTGGTCAAAAGTTTGGAAACATTAGTATTTTTAATGTTAAAAAAAAAAAGTCTCATGCTCATCAAGGCTGCATTTATTTGATCAAAAATACAGAAGAAAACAGTAATATTGTGAAATATTATTGCAATTTAAAATAATTGTTTTCTATTTTAATATACTTTAAAACATAAATTATTTCTGTGATGCAAAGCTGAATTTTACTCAGCCATTACTCCAGTCTTCAGTGTCACATGATCCTTCAGAAATCATTATTATTATTATTAACAATATAAATCTTTACTATCACTTTTTTTTTTATCAATTTAGCACATCCTTGCTGAATAAAAGTATTATTATTATTTTTTTTAAAGAAAGAAAATATTTCTGTTTTAAATAAATGCTTCTTTTTTAAAACTTTTTTTCATTAAATATTCCTGAAAAATGTATCACAGGTTATAAAAAAAAATTAAGCAGCACAACTGTTTCTGTTATTGATAATAAATAATCATATCTGAATGATTTCTGAAGGATCATGTGACACTGAAGACTGGAGTAATGATGCTGAAAATTCAGCTTTGATCACAGAAATAAATAATATTTTAAAATATATTAAAATAGAAAACCACTATTTTAAAGTGTAATAACATTTCACAATATTACAATTTTTTTTCTGTATTTTTGACTTGTTGAGCATAAGAGACTTAAAATAGCAATGTTTCCAAACTGTACTGTATAAAAGTGTATAATATTCTAAATAATATTTATTTATGCATTCAAGCTACAGTAATGACTGAAACTCACACCACTATAAAGGCAGCGGCAGGCTCTTTTACCCTTCATGAAAGGGCCCTGGTGGCGCTGTAGACCTAACCCAGATCTAACCAAGACTCCTCGATAGCTCATTATCCCATAAATACAGGAAAACATGATTTCAAATGAGCATTAGGATTGAAACACTAACGGACGTCTTGTCACAGAGTTTGCAGTTGATTCCCAGTCACGTCTGGAATTCTGTCTGTCCTATGGCTGTGTTTTGTTTCTGGATTATGGAGAGTTAGTTCTGCCCCGTTGAGTCAATACTGAGCAGAGCCCCCTCGCTCAAAGAATCAGGAGTGACCGAAGGGCTCTGATGGTGGAGATGCGTGCCAAATAAATGTGTATTTGTTGACAGGTGGTGAGTTATGCACCGATCACGCTGTTTCCCACACCGGTGCCCACAGCGCTCTTTCATCAGGCACTGGCAGTACAGACACATTTTAACCGGTTGGTGGACCGGGTGAGCCAGGATCCCACCTTTCTAGAAGAAACTCTGGCCAGGTATGGAACAGTTGCTCTATTGTAGGGTTTTCCTGAACCAGGGAACTGCTGGGGATTTGTGAGTTGATGAAAATCGAATAATTAATGCAGTCATAAAAATGCAAAATCACAACAAATAAATAAAATAAATCAAAATCAAACCCTTAATGTGACCATTAATCCACATCAAACGGGGGATTGTTAAAAAAGGTATGTTAGTAATTTGCAATCCCATCGAGTGCCATTAAAGGCCTTTTATACACCGATCAGGCATAACATTATGACAGGATAACCCTGAATACCTCTTCATCACGGCACCTGTTAGTGGGTGGGATTTATTAGGCAGCAAGTGAACATTTTGTCCTCAAAGTTGATGTGTTAGAAGCAGGAAAAATGGGCAATCGTAAGGATTTGACGGAGTTTGACAAGGGCCAAATTGTCCAAGGCTCAATGATGCACGTGGGGAGCGAAAGGCTGGCCCGTGTGGTCCTGGGAAACCTTGGGTCCTGCCATCCATGTGGATGTTACTTTGACACGTACCACCTACCTAAGCATCGTTGCAGACCATGTACACCCTTTCATGGAAACGGTATTCCCTGGTGGCTGTGGCTCTTTCAGCAGATAATGCTCCTGCCACAAAGCAAAAATGGTTCAGGAATGGTTTGAAGAGCACAAAAACGGGTTTGAGGTGTTGACTTGGCCTCCGAATTCCTCAGATCTCAATCCAATCGAGCATCTGTGGGATGTGCAACAAACAAGTCCAATCCATGGAGGCCCCACCTTGGAACTTAAAGGATCTGCTGCTAACATCTTGCTGCCTGATACCACAGCACACCTTCAGGGGTCTAGTGGAGTCCACGCCTCGACGGGTCAGGGCTGTTTGGCAGCAAAAGGGGGACCAACACAATATCATAATGTTATGCCTGATTGGTATATATATCATTTATTTGTCTATATGTAAGTGTATTTATTTATTCTTTCTTCAACAGCACTATCAAAGTTGACACTTTTACAGCCAGACTTTTCAGCATTTACAAACAAGTTCAACAGGAACATCGACCCCAGGTATAATGATTTCCCAGTGGTTTGTTGATTATACATTAAAACATTTACTTCACTGTTCATGTTCTTTTATACATGTAATGCAGCTGACTTCGTACAAATGTAATATTAATAACCTAATTGTGTATGTTCTTTAGATGCATTTATTTAAACTATAGCTCATGTCTTCCTCAAGTCAATAGTGCTGGGCCTGAATCGCTCCGATTACATGTTGGACCACAGACCAGACGGTGGGACGTCTCTAAAGCAGATTGAAATCAACACTATTGCTGCAAGTTTTGGTGGTCTTGCTTCACGGACACCAGATGTCCATCGGTAAGTCTGAGCTAAATGGTAAATGTAATCTCCGCTAGAGGAGAATTTGTATTAAAATGATGCACTGGTTTACTGAATGATGTTTATTATATAAGGGTTAGCTTCAGTGCTGTGATGAACTGTTTCTCAATCCTGTAAGGCACATTCTGAAGGTCGCAAACCTGCCAGAGGAGTGTAAGCATGTTCTCGACAACAACCCAGCAGCAGGTCTGGCGAGAGGTTTGGCCAAGGCCTGGGAGCTCTATGGATCTGAGAGGTGTGTTAAACATTCTGCCTTTTGTTGGACAAACAGAAAGTTGGGGGTCGGTGAGATTTTGAATGATGTGTCATGTGTCATGTTCACCAAGGCTGCGTTTATCACAAATACAGTAAAATCGAAATATTGTGAGATATTATTACAATTAAAAATAGCTGTTTTCTATTGTAATATATTTTAAAATGTAGTTTATTCCTGTGATCAAAGCTGTATTTTCAGCATCATGACTCCAGTCTTCAGTGTCACATGATCCTTCAGAAATCTTCTAATATGCTGAATTGATGCTCAAGAAACATTTCTGATTATTATCAATGTTGAAAACAGTTGTGCTGCTTCATATTGATTAATAGAAAGAACATTTATTTGACATTATATGTCTTTAATGCCTCTTTTGAAAAATTCTTGCTGAATGAAGTGGTAATTTTTTTTTTATAAATCTTACTGACCCGAAACTTTTGAAAGGTTGTATCAAACTGGAATGTGAAAATGAGTGTTTCATTCACTGCTGGTTTATTATTGTTCACTTTGTAATGGAAGTGATGAAGTGATCATTTCCTCTTGTCTGATGTCTTTTTACAGGGCAGTGGTTATGTTTCTGGTTGAGGAAGTTCAGAGGAATATTTATGACCATCGATATGTAGAGAATGAGCTGTGGAAAAGGTACAGTATACAGTCAGATAGTCATGCTATAATCAGTGTCAAGTTATTTTACATTAGTTAACTACTATACAGTGGCAAGAAAAAGTATGTGAACCGCTTGCAGAATCTGTGAAAATGTGAATAATTTTAACTAAATAAAAGAGATCATACAAAATGCATGTTATTTTTTTATTTAGTGCCGTCCTGAATAAGATATTTTACATAAAACATGTTTACATATAGTCCACAAGACAAAAAAATAGCTGAATTTATTCAAATAACCCCGTTCAAAAGTTTATGAACCCTTGATTCTCAATACTGTGTGTCGTTCCCTGAAGATCCACGGCTGTTGTTTTGTTTTGTGATGGTTGTTCATGAGTCTCTTGTTTGTCCTGAGCAGTTACACTGCCCAATGTTCTTCAGAAAAATCCTCCAGCTCCTGCACATTCTTCAGTTTTCCAGCATCTTTTGCATATTTGAACCCTCTCCAGCAGGGCTGTATGATTTTGAGATCCATCTTTTCACACTGAGGACGATTGAGGGACTCAAACACAACTACTAAAAAAGGTTGAAACATTCACTGATGCTCCAGAAGGAAACGCAACGCATTAAGAGCCGGGGGGTGAAAACTTACTGAATTTGAAGATCAAGGTAAATTATACTCAATTTGTCTTCTGGGAAACATGCAAGTATCTTCTGAGCAGTACTAAATAAAGTACTTTAAAAAAATAAAATAAAATAAGAAACAAAATAAACATTTGGACATCTTCATCCTGCTCAAAGGTTTTTTGAGGCTCCCCGGTTCTTAATGTGTCGCGTTTCCTTCTGGAGCATCAGTGAATGTTTCAACCTTTTTTAGTAGTTGTGTTTGAGTCCCTCAATCGTCCTCAGTGTGAAAAGATGGATCTCAAAATCATACAGTCCCTGCTGGAGAGGGTTCTAATATACAAAAGATGCTGGAAAACTGAAGAATGTGCAGGAGCTGGAGGATTTTTCTGAAGAACATTGGGCAGTTTAACTGCTCAGGACAAACAAGAGACTCATGAACAACCATCACAAAACAAAACAACAGCCGTGGATCATCAGGGAACGACACACAGTATTGAGAATCAAGGGTTAATAAACTTTTGAACGGGGTTATTTGAATAAATTCAGCTATTTTTTTGTCTTGTGGACTATATGTAAACATTTTTTATGTCAAATATCTTATTCAGGACAGTACTAAATAAAAATAACATGCATTTTGTATGATCGCTTTTATTTAGTTAAAACTATTCACATTTTCACAAGTGGATTCTGCAAGTGGTTCCATGTATATAACTCCGTTGTGAAGCAGCCTGTTATTAATAATAAATATGAATAAGTGGTGTTTGTGAAGTAAAGCACCTCTGTTACTTTTTCCTGTGCCCAAGAACTTTTATAGGGACAAAAGTGATGATCCG
This sequence comes from Gobio gobio, assembly GCF_949357685.1. Classification (NCBI taxonomy): domain Eukaryota; kingdom Metazoa; phylum Chordata; class Actinopteri; order Cypriniformes; family Gobionidae; genus Gobio; species Gobio gobio. The sequence goes on along the minus strand of NC_137117.1, from coordinate 34,725,532 downwards.
TTGTTTTATACGTACAGAAACATTCCTGTAATAAGAAGACAGTTTGAAGATGTTTGCAGAACCGGGTCTCTGGATCAGAGCAAGAGGCTCTTTGTGTGAGTGACTGTGATTCAATATCACACCTTTCTCATATATGCAACGCATTAACGTTAGCATACTTGACAGCAATGTTTAGTCAAAACAATTACAGGACAATTTTTCCTCCAAAACTTCCACCCTGTTTGAAATGTAGTCACAACTCATGTCAATAAAGGCCTAATTGTTCAACCCCTGCAGAGATGGCCGTGAGATTGCCATTGTTTACTTCCGTAACGGATACATGCCCCAAAACTACACCTCAGAGCAGGTGAGGACATGGATTTATTTACCTCTTCTCAGAAAGGCATTAGGTGCGATCAGTATGTCTGACGTATGTTTCAGAGCTGGGAGGCCCGTCTGATGATGGAGCGCTCTCTGGCGGTCAAGTGTCCCGACATCAGTACCCATCTCACGGGAACTAAGAAGGTGCAGCAGGAATTGGCCCGGCCTGGAGTTCTGGAGCGCTTCTTCCCTGACGAACCTGAAGCAATTGCTCAGATTCGGGCCACTTTCGCTGGGCTGTACACCCTGGACATGGTAAGGGAACAACATTGTTGACGTGGGGGTGCTGAATCCTGCTTGAGTAGACAGACCATATGATTAGATCCAGCTTTAATGAAGCACTTCAACAAAACTCTATTATACAGTAGTCATTGAATCAACAGAACATTCTAAGTAGAGAGTGAATATCGTCATTTTTCAGGGCTTTGTATCGAAGTTAGAAATGTCATTATCGTGACAACATTACAGTATAGAGATTTATGGATGGATTGCAAATGTGTATTTACACAGGAATCGCTTCATTAACTTTCATACTAAATTTATTCTAAATTTACAAAAGAATGTGAGAACAACAAGTTTAAAGGAAAGGGCGTGCAGAAAGCCCTTATATGGAGATGGTTTGGGTGTTTGTGCAAATTACTAACCTTAGGGACCTGTAGTCAATAATTGTATCCCTTAAAACTCATCTTTGATCACCAAACTGACATATTTAAAGGTTTTTCCTGTGGAAAGTAAATTCTTCATGCCTTAAAATGCTTGAATGTAACTCTACAGCCTTACTTCATTTAGTATATGTGGAACCATGCATATGCAAATTAGCCTTACCTCCACTCACGCACACCAGCTCGGAGACCTGTACTGTTTACTGGAGTAAACACTGTACAATGGCAAGTGGAAATGCTGGTTTAATTCAGCCATATATGTACATGTATGTCTGAACCAGAACCTGATTCAGAAGAAGTGGAAGAGTGAATTATACAGTCTCGTCTAAAAATCGATGTATTAGAATGGTAATGCGTTTTATGTATCACTCTCTACAACGATGGACCTATAACAGTAATTAATGATTAACCTCCTTGACTAGATTTTAAAACGGCTAATAATCTGTTGCTAATGTTACACAAACCATGTTCCCGTTCACCTAGTCTCGCGTAGCCAGACCTTCAGACTGACGGCAGAAGGTCTGGACTTTATCGCAGCTTTCATTGGTCAAGGACCGCCCGAGAGGACTTTTGACTGACATGTAACGCAACCAATCACAGTTCGCCATCTCCGAGTCAGACATCTGCCTTCTAGAAATCCCTTATAAACGCTTTGAACATCATTGAACGTCAGCGGAGAAAGGCATATAGTTCATCATAACATCATAATATACATCACATACATAAAACCGTGTTTTTGAGACTGCAGTTTTAAGGAGAAAATACTCAGCAATGGTGTAACGGTACACAAAACTGACGGTTCGGTACGTACCTCAGTTTTGAAGTCACAGTTTGGTACGGGTTCGGTACAGCAGTTTTACAAAATTGCTTTTTATTTATTTTTATTAAACCGTGTTTGATGAAAAAAAAAAGTGTCTCCTTAAATTAATTAAATTATAACTAAAAGTTTATTGAAGATATTGCTGTAAACTATATAGGGAGCCCTAACTTGCACATTAATAATGAACAGAGCCCAAACTATTAGCCTAAATTCAGTTGCTATTTATTTTTAGGTCTAATAATCAACACTCAAATAACACAGTACGCAAACATGAAAACTTCACATACGGCAGTTTTTGCAAAAACTTATGAATCTAGTTATAAAATAGTTTTTTCTCCAATTCGTTGTTGAAATATAATCCTTTATACACAGTGTCAGGCATTTTTTATGACATACAAGAAATAATCAGGACATCCCTAACAGGTTAAGTAGAATATAATGAATATATAGGCTAATGTAGTGCATATATTTAGTGAAAGAGTTGATTTCTCTAGTGAATAAAATTCTGTGGACACTGAATGACTGCCTGAGGTAAATGTGATGCTACATGACATTTAGTTTACAGCAGTTTTATTGAGGTCTTTCCGCGGTTGAAACACTGATTGAGCGATTACACCACATATCATACGTGACAGTAAGTTGTAATGTATCCTCAACATACCTTCAGATGTTCATTCATGTTTATTCTTTAAGAAGAGATGATCGATCGCGTTCACAGATGATCGCGTTCACGCGGGCGTGCGGGTCACGCTGCCGCTTGAACAGGGATCAGTGATCAGTCACGCCACATTAAAGAGCGTCAAAACGGCAATTTATCATTTGAATTTCGTGATTAAATGGACTGAATACTTAAAGGGTTAGTTCACCCAAAAATGAAAATTCTGTCATTAATTACTTACCCTCATGTCGTTCGACACCCGTAAGACCTCCGTTCATCTTCAGAACACAAATGAAGATATTTTAGTTGAAATCTGATGGCTCTGAAAGGCCTCCATTGGCACAATGCACGGTTCACTCTCAAGACCCTTAAAAGGTACTAAAGACGTCGTTACAAAGTCCATCTCACTACAGTGGTTCTACAATAACTTTATGAATCGGCGAGAATATTTTTTGTGCGCAAAAAAACCCTAAATAACGACTTATATAGTGATGATGATTTCAAAACAAGGCATCATGAAGCTTCAAAGCGTTATGAATCAGTGAGTCGAATCATGATTCGGATCGCGTGTCAAACCGCCAAACTGCTGAAATTTGGCAATTCAAACCGCTGAATCGACTCACTGATTCATAACGCTTCGAAGCTTCATGATGCCTTGTTTTGAAATCGTCATCACTATATAAGTCGTTATTTAGGGGTTTTTTGCGCACAAAAACTATTCTCGCCACAGGGGGTCTTGAACATGAGGTTAAGACCAAATATTTGTGAATTAGACAGATTTTTGGGAAGTTTTCTTGTGAATATATGAATAGTCCACGCAATAGACATGAGTCAGGGTAGCGCCATATTTGATTTTTGACATGAATGAAAATTAGGCTGTGAGGTATTAAAGTACATTGTGTTTAATGGATTGCACTAGTTTGTGTAACTATATACAGATTTCTGTAGACAAATAACGGCATATTAAAAGTTGTGAGTTGTGAAATTGTCCCAGCCTTGTTTTCATCCGCGTTAAATTCAAAATGGCGTCTAAGGTCTATTATTAGTGAAGGAGACCCAATGTATCTGCTGCTTTTTGGCTGTTGTCAGATGATTGTGGACCAAATAATGGCACAGAAATGACGTAAACGTTTATTTTATGTATTTTACTGATTATTATAATATGATAACCTTGGTAGGAACTAAACTTTGAGCAAGTTTGACCGTCAAAAGCAGGATTGAGTACCACTGTTGACTACTCTTGTGAATTCTAATGAAACCTTTTTTAAATGGCCGAGCTGTCTTCCCACAGGGAGAAGAAGGTGATAGAACGGTAGCAATGGCTTTGGCCAATCCGGATCAGTATGTGCTGAAACCTCAGAGGGAGGGAGGAGGTGAGTAATGTCCTGTGTACTCACTCACATATATCACAAACACTTGCTCAAAGGTTTCCTATGTCGCAGGCAACAACATTTACGGCAGTGAGATCTGCGAGGTGCTGGAGAACCTGAAGAACACCAGTGAGAGGACAGCCTACATCCTGATGGACAAGATCCAGCCCGTCCCGGTCCAGAACTTCCTGCTCAGGCCCGGAGTTCCTCTGAGACTGAACTCCTGTCTGAGTGAACTGGGCGCGTTTGGAGCGTATGTCAGGTGGGATCAGTGCCGTTTTAATTGTACAAACATCTTAAAATTCAATGTGTAACAGCTAATCACGGCATCTTTTTTACCCACAGGAAAGGCAAAGACATGGTGTTTAATGAATGCGTGGGCCACCTGCTGAGGACCAAGAGCTCGGAGCACGCCGATGGGGGCGTGGCTGCTGGAGTAGCAGTGCTGGACAACCCACTGCTGCTCTGAACTACAGCACCACCCTCTGGACTGTAGGAGAATGACATATGACTGACCACAGGGGAATTCATCCCATATGATTCCTCTCTGTCTGGCATCTGTTTTATCAAAGATTTAGTGTTGAATATTCCCTGAAGATGATTCATTCAAGGATTAATCTGTTGAAGGGGGTTAGTAGTCAGTTTTATAAAAGATTTTTTAACATGTTTATCTTTTTTCATGTAGATAAATCGGTAACTTGATGTTATTAAACCATACTGGTAACATTTCCATTGTGACCAGCATCTATGGTCAAACAATCAGAAAGTAGTGGATGATTATGATAGTTGTGATGCAATTCAGCTTTAACCAAGACTGTTTTCAACATTGATAATAATCAGAAATGTTGCTTGAGCAGCAAATCAGCATTTTAGAAAGTTTTCTGAAGGATCATGTGACACTGAAGACTGGAGTAATGATGCTTTGCATCACAGGAATAAATTATCATTTAAAATAATATATTAACATTGTATTTATTTAACGAAACAGTGTAAAAAATGTAGTCTTATTTCAAAATCATTACCAGCCAAACTTTTGAACAGTAGTGTGCAGTAATTGTGGAAACATTATGCAAGTCATTTGAATGAAATGTAAAAATGAACCATTGGTTAAGATGTTCTAGGAGCTTTTACTGGAGAATATGTTTTAGAACTGCACTAACATACATACCCTGCACAAATAAAGAAAAACTCTAACTCCAATCAAACATCTTTCTGAAATCCATGTTTATTTCAATCTCCACATTACAGCCACAAGAAATCACACTCTCATCACCAACCAACCAACCGAAGTCAACACCAGAAAAACCTCCATCCTCTCGTTCATTCACTCAACTCTGGACAAGTCACTGTCAACTTCTGAAAAACAATAATGTTCCAATAAAGCAAGATAGTACAACGATGATACAAGACATGCATCAAATCTCAAGCAATGATCAAAGGGAAAGGCCTTGACAGAATGACAAGACCTCCACAGTTAAACAAGGCAGGAAAAGAGAATCGTATGATGTACGGTAAAGCTGTATTGAATAGTGGGATTATTGTGAAGATGCGTTTTGAACACTGAAAAGTTACAAAGAGTAAATGGAGCTTTTTAACATGTTCTTGGTTGTTTAGCTTAATATCCTGGCCGAAAAAGCAACAGGCGTTCAGTGAAGTTAGAATAACGGGGAATAGACAGACAGACAAAGGCTCGGACGAACTAACAAGAAGTCATCTATCGGAATGTGCAGGGCCGGATGAGACCCAATGATCCACATAGCAACGTCCCTCCTGCCTCACAATGATACACACATCATGATCTACACACAGAACAATAAAACGCATCAATGCAAGCGCCATCTGAAAATGAAAACAAAAGGAAAAACACTGAGTGGTTCTAACTACTTGATAAGAAAGAAAAGACAGAAAGGTGTGTGTGAGACAACCGATAAACTCAGATCACAAGCGTTTCATTTTGTAGATTTTACATTCATTGATGCTTCTTTTTCCCCGTTTCCCCTCAGCCCAAAATATACAATGATATTATATTCATTACTTTAAAACAAAAAAAAGGCATTTTCACTCTTATGGTTTTTTCTATTATATTATCAAAGACTTGGCAAAGAAGCCATGAAATTGATGAACGTATTTAACGCGTCACTGTCTGACCGACTGATGCGTCCCATGACTCTTTTTCCTATGAAGAAAAACCACAAGACGGGAGTAATAAATCAAGACAGTGACGTTCCCTAGAAACGAGCCTGAAGGCTAGTCCGCCGTGAAGTACCGCCACGTAAGCTTATAGCTGCGGGGTCAGTGAAAAGACCCCGTCCCTGACCCGATGAAGAGCACGGCGGTTTTGCTTTTTAAAAACTTCAATTTCTGCGTATAAAAACGGTACATAAAAATATACGTTTTGTGCAGTACAAGTTAGTGCAATTACATTTTTTCCCTCTTGTTCTTCTCATTGGCACTTAGTGAAGGTTACGATCATGAGAGGAACGCTCTTTCCTTTCTGACAAAGCTGCTCTAAGCTGTGATTGGACAATATACTTTGATAGACAGATTCGGTCATTTGGCAATTAGGCACTTGCCCAGTTGTTTATTTGAACCGCTTCATTTTGATTACCAGTTTTGTTTGGTCTGAAAAAAGCTAAAATGAGATTTAAAGGGATAGTTCACCCAAAAATGAAAATTATCCCATGATTTACTCACCCTCAAGCCATTCTAGGTTTATATGACTTCAGACGAATACAATCAGAGCTATATAAAAAATGTCCTGGCTCTTCCAAGCTTTAGCCTATAAAAGTGCTCCACACGGCTCTGGGGGGTTAATAAAGGCCTTCTGAAATGAAGTAACGGGTTTGCGTAAGAAAAATATCCATATTTAACATCTTTAATAACCCCCCTGGAGCCGTGTGGAGCACTTTTATAATGGATGGATGCACTTTTTTTGGGCTTCACATTTTTGGTTCCCATTCACTGCCATTATAAAGCTTGGATTAGACATTTTTTAACAACTCCGATTGTATTCGTCTGAAAGAATAAAGTCATGGACACCTAGGATGACTTGAGGGTGAGTAAATCATGGGGTCATTTTCATTTTTGGGTGAACTATCCCTTTAACTAGGAAGGCAAAAAAATATTTGTCAAATGTTTTGACACAAAATGTTAACAGATGAAGTTTGGGTTGGGATTAGAGTTTTTTTTTCAAAGGAATAATTCACCCCAAAATTGCTAAATGTTAGCGTGAACTATTATCCCGTCAAGGGATTTGTCATTCCAAAACATTTTTCTTCAGTGGAACACAAAAGAAGATATTTTGATATTTTTGTCCATTCAGTGAAAGTCAATGGGGTCCAATGTGATGTTTCACAAAAGCAGATTTGGACCGAGGTGAGGGTCACTAAATGATAGACAGAATGTTCATTTTGGGGTGAACTATCCCTTTAATGATACGGATCACATTCACATGTCCAATGATTGTCAGTGTTTCATGGGTTCACTGCAAAAAAAAAGGTATTTTTGTTTTCCAGTATTAATAAATATAAACATTCTTATATCAAGATGCAACATGATTGAATCATCTTGTTTTTTGAAAAAACATCAAGTGAGTTAAGGCTTAAAACAATTGGGGTAACGCAAGAATACTGTTTCTTGTTTTAAATATATTTTTCAGAAACCATGATTTAAGGCCCGTTCCCACCAATGACGATAAATATAAAGATAACGATAAAGATATAGTTCTAAAAATCATTCTCAATATTAAAGAATAGCAGAGCTATTCACACCACAGCGATACCGATAAAGGCACAGAGAAACGATATCGTTGGAATCACTTTCAGAGCGTTTTTTTTTTTTTTCCAGCTGATGAACGATAAAAACATTGACAGCCAATCAGAATCCATTCTGCTGTAATGAGCTCCAGCATTTAAAGCGACAGACAAGCACGTGCTTACAATAAACAGAACGATATTGTCCGCTGGTGTGGACGCTAATATAGTTATCGTTCTCGGTGTGAACAGGCCTTTAAAGGGATAGTTCACCCCAAAATGAAAAGTCGTTAATTCCTCACCCTCGTGTCCTTACAAATCCGTAGAACTTTCGTTCATCTTCGGGACTCAAACTAAGATATTTTTTGATGAAATCCCTCCAACTACGCCAAAATTTGGGCTAAACCACTGCATATGATCCCTTTATGAACTTTTTGAAGTGTCAAAGTGCTAGTTGTGTAGCTGTCAATGGAGGGACAGAAAGCACTCAGATTTCATTAAAAACAAAAGTTCTACGGATTTGTAACGACACGAGGGTGAGGAATTAATGACAGCATTTTCATTTTAGGGTGAACTAACCCTTTAATATTGAGTCATTTCCATTCTTATGCGTCTTGATTTAAGAGTTTTTAGATATTTGTAATGGAAAATAAGACAAAAACACAAAGCACATCCTTTTTGGCAGTGTAACAGCTGCTCGTATTGAGAGGGTCTGTTTACATGAAGACATCACATGATCACCTCCATATGATAAGAGAGCACAGTGGAAGACATCAACATGTTATCAGAGCAAGCGTTTCCTTAACGGGAATAATATCCGTAAGCTGAGCGAGAAGCACATCATTCCTTAGGAAACACAATGTGGCCCGAATTTGCCACAAACACGCCGCAATAAGCAGGAAGGCGTGTTTGTGTGGAAAACACTTGATTTATGGATCACATTAGACTGGGATGTCCTGCTGGGATGACGGTTAAATCTGAAGCGTGGATGACTAAAGTGCCCGCCATTGAATTAATACTGTGGACTGACAGGAATAAACCTCATAGCTTATAAAGAGGCAGTTGATCTGTGAGGGACAGAATAGTTTGGGTGGGTTAGCGCAGAGAGAGGCCATTTTACATTCCTGCACTACAACTTTATGCCGCTGAAGTACACAGAGCTCTCTCTCTGTAAGGCTCATTCTTGTTTAGAGGTATTACTTTAGCAATATGTGACGAAACAGTTCTTGACTATTTGCCGAAACGCGCCACTTCCAATGCTAAACTGCACTCTGCTTTATCGTAATAGAAAACTAATGGCCGTTAAAAGTGCTTGTAGGCAAAACAAAGCGCCGAGTCCAGAAAGCTTAAATGACGTCCATAAATGAATTGGAGTTTCTCTGTGTAAGAGGGTTAACTGTTTAAAATACTCAATACCCAGTCAAATAGCTTACAGAGTTTTTAACAGTTGTGTATAAAGTCTGCCACACTTAAAATCGTGGAAAATCGTTGGCTGTGTTCCACAGAACACACGCCAAACACGAAAGTAAAATAAACTGCCTGAAAAAATCTGCTTTGAATGTTTCATTTCTGGATTACTTCTGAAAAAGTAACTTGTTTTTGCCTTTATATGCAATGCAGCAAAAGCCAATAAGCTTTTTTTTTTTTCAAAGTATTTTCCTCTTTTTTGCTTTTTATCAGGGTTTTTTTTCTGAATAAAAGTCTTATTGTTCCACAACGGAAGCAGTAGGAAAAGAGCACCCCCTTGTGGCCTGGATGAATTAGTGACATTTAAAAAGGCCACACGCCTCAGACGGACCCCATCTCTGCTCATCAAGTCCCCTGTGAGAGTGTGCAGGAGATATCGGTGCTCAGTCCGTGGAACGGGCGCAATAAAAGAGCACGTTTCGAAGTAGGATAAAGCTCAGTCAGTGAAGCGCTGGCAGGCCTTCTTCCAACGGCACGCTGTGCACCACAGGTCTCTCTTCTCCATGCCGTACACCTTTCGGCACTTCTTGGCTTCGCCACGCGGTTTCCTGGGGAAATATTTCACATAGTTTTTTCGGTTAGCTGTGATGCAAAGCTCCAAAATCATCATGCAGCCATGAGCCCGGCGGACGGGTTACCTGGTTCCAGTGGTGGCTTTGGAAGCGGAGGTGTTGTTGGTGTGTGTTTTGCTGACAGTGGTGTGGTTAACAGGTTGCCTCTTCTCACCGATGCTCACAGTGCGGATTTGAGTCATCGGGCCCTGCAAAGGCATTTCATGTTAAAGGTGATCTAATTAAACAAAGGTGAGGTGAAGACATGCTTACATCTCAGCTGACACTTCTAACGTTCACAAGTTTGGGGTTGGTAAGATTTCAAGTTTTTGAAAGAAGTCTCTTATGCTCAGCAAGAAAAAAATATCAACAATACAGTAATATTGTGAAATGTAACTGTTTTATTCTAGCTTCATGCATTGTTTTTGAATCAACTCTTGAATTTGGGTATGTTTAATAAAAAAAAAAGCAAGATTTTGAATAAAAAGCAGAGAAAATCACGTTTTTCCAGATCGGATTCAGAACGATGATCAAAACACAGATGGAATAGATGGAGTCCATCAACACCCACAAAGCTTCACTGTCCTATAGCTCGTCCTGGGCCGACATTTTATTTGGTAACAACACACAGTTTTGATTTTTATGTTGTTTAATGTTTGATGAACGCATTATTTTACATGTGCGTAAACAATGCTTCTATCGCTTATTTCTGCTTCTTATTCGCCTGTGTTTTGATCAGAAGATTCTGTACTATTTCAGAAGATGCGTAATAGCGCCCCCCACTGTATAGTACAGTAAAAAATAGATTGCCAGGAAAGAGTTAATATATTTTAAAATGTGATTTATTCCTGTGATGCAAAGCTGAATTTTCAGCATCACTACTCCAGTCTTCAGTGTCACATGATCCTTCAGAAATCATTAAGATATGATGATTTGATGCTTAAGAAACATTTCTGATTATTATCAATGTTGAAAACAGCTGGGCTGCTTCATATTTTTGTAGAAACTGTGATACATTTTTTTCTAGGATTCTTTGCAAGTTCAAAAGAACAGCATTTATTTGAATTAGAAATGGTTTGTAGCATTATAAATGTCTTTACTCTCACTTTTTTTGACCAATTTAGAATACAAATATTAATTTCTTAAAAAAAAAAACATACTAACCCCAAACAGTAATACATATACACAGTAAATGATTTAATGCCTGGTTAAAAAAGTAATTGTTGTTCATCTTTTCTTTTTTACTCAGCCTTGAGTGTTTTGATTTCTAAATTCGTGCCAGTGTGTATTATATTATAGAACAAATGGGACTTTTACATTTTTGGAAAAAAACTGTGAGCGCTGTTTGTCTGTACAAAACAATGTTAGGGTATTGTGGGTGGTTGCTAGGGTGTTCTGGCTGATTATATATGGTTATTTTTCATGGCTAGTTTCTAAGGCAAAATAATAGTAATAGTTATACTTTCTTAGCAAACACAGATCAAATTGTTGTTCCATTACGGCCCATCCCTGATCACAATATATGTTCAAAACTAATCTATAACCTTTCTTTTTGACAGTTACTACACTGCCCGGCTAAAAAAGTTGCTGTTTGAATTGAAATAGACTTAAGAGTCAATGACTGGATCGTGATTGCAGTGATTGTTAAGTTTCTAGCAACAGTTACTTTAACCCTAATTGATGGAGTGAGTAGCTTTTCATTTCTAAAGCCCCGATCAGACAGAATGCGTTTTTGCATTCCGTCCGCCGGGCTCAGTGTTATGCACCCTGCTTATGCACCCCGGGCGCCTCGCGTAGTGACGCCTCGCGTTTTAACTGCCTGCTGAGCCTCGCGTTTTAGAAGGAGCGCTCTGAGCGAATGAAGTTGAAAAAAAAATCTGAGCCAAAAAGCGCCCGACGTCATCGCGTTTTTCCCCATTGTCCAATTGAATGAATGGAGAGGCGGGCCTTCCGTTGTGGTGGCGGTTACCTTGATTAGACTGACAGCACAGCTGATTCGAGGGTTGCCTAGAAACATGAAAAAAAAACAACACAGTGCACTGCTATTTTCTAAATTAAAAAAAGTCAACCAAAAAAGGCAGTGCGGTGCGCCTCACGTTTTCAAACCTGAAAAACGCATTCTGTCCAAGCGGCAACATTTGCAGTTTCTCTTGAAGCCAATACGCAAGTGACTTAAACTGCAATTCATCGACTGGCCGCTAGGGACAGACTCCAGAAGGGAGCAGAATCTCATTGAGCTCAATGTTAAAATGCCCAACTTTACAGCAGAAAAACACATGTTTACAGCCTGGTACAAATTGTGGTTTTGGTCTATACGGCTAATTTTGCCCTTCATGACAACTGTGAGGGGGGTGAATTTTTTATTATAACTCCTTCGTTTACATTATATAAAGCCTTAAAGTTCTGTATAATTAAGGGTGTGGCCACTTTGAGTGACAGGTGGATAGCCATTTATCTGCTGTCTGTTAGTCATCGCGTCACTTCAGCTCCGCCCACGTCCCGCCTCTTTGCCCATTTTCAGTTATCCAGGAGTGATGCCTGTTGACGCGCTGCCAAGATGGCAATGGCCAGCTCGTCCCTACCTTACGCTTCAAAACTGCTCTTCAGAATCCTATGGGTGACGTCACGGACACTACGTCCATATTTTTTTACAGTCTATGCTTGTCTGATCGGGCCCTTAATCAACCATGTAGGAAGACACATCATGGTCACAATGACAATGTCAAGATTCATCAGGCTCAGACTGTGAAAGAATGGTTGGGAGGGAGCATAAAGAATAATTTTCACACCTGAATTGGCACCTTAAATTCATTGAGAGTCTTTGGGATGTGCTGGAAGAGTCTTTACAGAGTGCTGGACTCTTGCATTGTCAATACAAGATCTTGCCCAAAAATCGATGCACCTCTTGATGGAAATAACATCACAGCATTTTTTTCCATCAAGATGTGCATCAATTTTTGGTCAAGATTTTGTGTGAAAATGATTCTTCATGCTCCCTCACAACCATTCTTTCACAGTTTGAGCCTGATGAATCTTGACATTGTCATCCTGGCCATGATGTAAATGAAAAGATGCTCACTCCATCAATTAGGGTTCGAAGAACTGTTGCCAAACATAACATGCTAGAAACAATCATTGCAATAACGATCCAACCATAGACTCTAAAGCATTTGCCTATTTAAATCCAAACAGGGACTTTTTTTGTTGTCTGGGTAGTGTAGACTTCTGCAGTTTTCAGCCTGTAACAGGGGTTTGGAAGCTACTCTCTGTGTTTTGCAAAAGCATCTGAGACAGGAAACCAAAAGTCATGCAAGTGCAACTTCTGAAAGACCCCAAGAGACAGAGAAAGACAGAAGAGACTCAACCAAGCTTACAGGATCACTGCCCTTTCAACGTTTAATGAGCTCAGTGACAAACGCTGTTGACTGCGTCTCTGACAGAGAGAGAGAGAGAGAGAGAGAGAGAGAGAGAGAGAGAGAGAGAGAGAGAGAGAGAGAGAGAGAGATTGTGAGAAAACAAGGAAGAGAGAAAGAAAGTAGACATCTCACCGGTAGACCTTTATATATGACAGGGGGCGACTGCCAGGATACACTAATCCTATCCTCACTGTGAGGCGGTTCAGAGGGCATGCTGGGAATGCTGACAGGGGTTGTAGCCTGAAAAACAGTGTGTGTAAGAGGCGGTATTAGCAAAGCCAGCGGAGAGAGGAAGAGAAAACACTGTTAAGCACAACCACAACCCAGCGATAGCCAAGAAGAGCTGCCTCAAAGACTCGATCATAGCAAGCCATTAGAAATGAGACGGTCTCATACTCAACCTATCCAACCTGGTCCTGACATCACAGCCTTTGCTGACCTCATCACACTGATCCATAAATACATCAATAAAATGGACTGCAGCAATTAAAGAGACACATGTGTATGCAGTAGTCTGGCTTTGATATTTAACAGAGCCCTCAGTCTGGTGGGCGAGCAAAGGTCAGATATATAAATCTCTGCCCATTTGAAAGATTTTCAGAAAGGTCATTCATTCCATTCGGGACAAAATTTTGTCAAGAAACTCCTGCAAAGAGAAGCCATACACTAGCAAATGTAGTTGCACTGCAAAAAAAAAAATCTTGTTTTCCTGTAAAATGTTGGTGTTCTAACTGATGTGGCAAATAGTTTTTAAATAATAAACCCAACAAAATTCAATGAGGTTTAGGTAGAGGTCGCATTTATCCAAAAAAGACAGTAATAGTTTCATTTTAAGAAAATGAAGCTCGTTTTTAGGACCGTTAAAATTATTTGCATTGATATTATTGACGACAGTTGAGCAGAATTCCTCCCAGAATTCTCATTTACACATCATGGTAGTATTTGTTTCTACTTTTCTATATTTATGCTTGCTTGCATTTTAAAAATGACTGCATTCCAATATTTGTTTGTAATGTAATGGAGAACAATTAATTTGTTACCATTGTGAGAATCTAATAAGAATCACAGAAAATAATGAAAATAAAAATTGTTAAAGGTGTAGTTCACTCAAAAAAATTTTACTCACCCTTAATGCCATTCTAAACCTATAAAAGTTCTGTATCTTTGGAACACAAACAAAGATATTTTTAATACCCTCTCATCATTTTTGCTTATCCATTTTCAAAACCAAAATTTCATATGCACACTTCATATGTGCCTAAAACCACTTGATTTATATGAATTATTTTAACAATGTCTTTTTGTCAAAGGTTTTGTATGAACTTTTAATGAATGGACAGAAATGATGAGAAAATATAAAAAAAGATATCTTAATTTGTTCTCCAAAAATGAATAGAAGGTTTATGGGTTTGGAACGACACAAAGGTGAGAATTTTTGGGTGAACTGTCCCTTTAAGACACATGCTAATTAGAATATTAGGGAACTGCAATTACAAGGTTTCTGCAGGTTTTATGAAGGTAAATTTAAGACCAATTAAAGAAAATGTAAGGAATAAATCGAAGGGATTAACACGTCAATATGTTCTCTAAATGTAAATGTCCAAGCACACAATGAGTTATATTAGTGACACTTCATAGTTTGAAAATGCAATTTCCAACAGATCTCCATAACTTATCTAAAAGTTTTTTTGTGTTTTTTTTTTTTTTTACAAAAAATAGCTTAAAGTTTGAGATACGAAATCTTGGGAAATCTGATTTTATGATTGAAACAAAAACAAATATCTGCCAATGGGTTCATAAAAATCAACTTAATTCAAATGCAAGTAATTTTCATACCCAACGACAGATATTTGTTCCTGTTTTAAGCACAAACTCACTTAATTTTGTTCAATTTCTCAGAAAACAGACTTAATTTCTTTTTCATTTTGCATGTCATTAAAATGTATCTTGGTGGATGTTTTGAATTTGTACCGGAAAACAAAAATCCTGAGGAAGAACATTATTTTTTGCAGTGCATGCAATTTAATTTTACAATTAAATTTAGGGCCCTATGAAATAATTTTTGTTAATTTTATTTATCATTCATTCTGTTTACATTTTTTCTGGAATTTTCTGCTTTCATGGTTAAATTAAAATTTTAAACTGACTTTCATTCATCTTCAGAATACAAATATTTTTTTTTTTAAAGGGGTCATAGAATGGTACATGCACTTTTACAAGTTGATTATACGGAAATGTGTGTTGGCAGTGCCTGTACACAACCATCCTATAATGATAAAAATACATCCAGTGTTTTTTTTTAATATCCTTATATATTTTCCCCTGTCTCAAATCGAGCCGTCTGATCGTGTGACGTTACACGGTGTACGCCCCCCCTACGATTGTTGATTGACAGCAGCGTTTCAACACAGACCCGCCCTGAGCGAGCTGTCATCAGTCCGCCATTGTTGATACTCTGGAGCAGAATGGCGTCTAAGCGATTGTGGTGTTGTGTTTTATTAACCTTTATATTAATCTTTGCAAATTGCTTACACGCTTCACGATGAATGAGGCTAAAGTTTACAGGGTAAGTTACATTACGGCATGCTTTCTGTGTATGACGTTCTCAATATAATTCATAATCCCACGTTTATAATGAACAACGCGTTATGTTTGTTATTACAAACTGTGTACTCGGGTGATAAAGTTAACGTGGTAACACTACACTAAGCTTACTTTTGTACATGGTTTATAATGGTGTCTGTTACTGATTAAGGAAAAATCTTATAACATAACATCAATCTGTCAATGAACTAACACATCAGTAAAAACATAGCAACTACACTACTCTGCCAGTACAAAGATAGATCAAAGTGACATGACGTTAACCAACCATTCAGAAACGTCCTGTTCGAACTTCGATGGGTTCGTCATCTGTTCCTGGTCCGACTCCAGTTCAAAATGATAAGGTTGCTCAGATGTGTCCTCAGAGACTCCCGTTGCCATTATTTCTCGAAAATATACCCTCAAATGTTGTCAAGGCAACACTCCACGTGTGTTGTGGTGTTGTGTCGGGTCGAACCGAACCGAACGCCCCACAGAGCAGAGGGGGCGGGGTGAGCAAAGCTCATTATCATTTAAAGTCACATACACTGAAATGACTTGCTGAAAACTGAGTTGGTTTTGACCAGGTAAAATGAGTGTTTTCTTACAATACTAATGAGAATTTTTAATTAAAGTATATTACAAACTTTTCATTTAGACACTAAAGAATCATATTAACTTGTACAAAAATGTCATTCTATGACCCCTTTAATGAAATCGGAAATATTTCTGTCCCTCCATTGACAGTCTAAGCCAGTGTTTCCCAACCGGGGTGGTCTGATGAGAGCAGGGGTGCCGTGTAAAAGTCCTTCAAATAATTTTTTTTTTTTTCACATTTTTCAAATAATTCTTTCTTTGTAAACTTTGTTCAATGCCTGCGAGTGCTGCCGTATGTTCGAATATGACCAGTCATTTTCGCCGTCATCACCCGGGTGTGGTGCCATAAGACGCGAATGAGAAGTCGCGCGCGCTGTGAGAAAATTTGTCTCTGTGCACTCATCTGTAAGCGCGCACACGTCTCACAGCGCGCAAATATTGAGTTTTCTTTCAAGTCTCGTTCTTGAACGGACAAACTCACACAAAAAGTATGTCAACATGTCCATCTTGATGAGTATTCTAGCAGACATAGTCTGTATATGCCTTAAGTGAACTTTATACAGTCGAGAAAGACGACGCATATCCGATCATTAGGTCTTAAAGGGGCAGTAGCCTTTACTGCTGTCTGTTTAATGTCAAACAACAAAAGACAAGGACATCACTCACTGCTCTTGATTGAATAGCTTTTGTAAGTTTAATAGGATTAATCTTTAATTTATACAGTCAAATATGCAATGTTATTTTACATTTGATCAATTTCTGTACATGAAAACTAATGTTAGACGTAGGCCTACCTGAAAAACCTGAAAAGCATAGTTTATTTTATTATTATCTTTGCTCAATAGTATTTATTTGTGCTGCTGCTTGTATTTAAATTATTTGTTCTTATTATTTTCTTTATTTTTATTTGACAGTAGTGCTTTTTTCCCTGAACATAGCAAATACTGAACCGTACCGAAACCGTGAACCTAAAACCGTGATACAAACCGAACCGTGAGCAATCTGTACCGTTACACCCCTAGCGTAACGTATGCGAGGGGGTGCCACAAAATGGAGAACATTTTCAAAGGGTGCCATGACTGAAAAAAGGTTGGGAAACACTGGTCTAAGCAACTACCACTGACACTTCAGAAAGTTCCTAAAGAGATTGTAAAACGAATCCATATGAATCGAGCGGTTTATTCCAAATTTTCTGAAGAGACTCGATCGCTTTATATGAAGAACGAAAGTCTTCCGGGTTTGGAGCGACATTAGAGTGAGTAAATGATGACAGGATTTTCATTTTTAGGTGAACTGTCCCTTTAAGTGTTCTGACCTACTTTTGATTTATTCATCCAAAATTTGACAAATTCTGTGACATTCTGCATTATACAGTAAATTCAGTTTTTATGAATGGATTCTCCACATTTTCTATATCACAGAAATCATTTGGCCCTACTTTAATGCCATGATATTGAATTTAAGACTTTCTGATCTAATTGAAGACATTTTTAAGGCCTTAAATTGAGGAAGGTCAAATTAAGACTTTTTTTAAGACCCACAGAAACCCTGAGGTTTCATATTCTTCAAACAAAGTGTAATATCATATTTTTTTTCTTTTGATTTTGGGTTTATAGTCATAATGATAAAGCTTTGTTGACTCTGACACTGATGGCGAGAGACATGAGTTGAATTAATAACTAAAATAGCCTTGCGTGGGGGACCTTAAGGAATATGATACAGTTTGACAAATGAACTGTAGGCGAGTGTGCATGGAGACTTCATCGCTAAACCTCAAGTCATATGACGCGCTCACTCCACTGAGTGCAGATAGAAGAGACTGTGTGTGACGCAGTGAAGAGCGATGTTACCTGGTAAGCGTGGTCAGTGCGGATGTGACACAGCGCCGACGGTGCTGACTGGCTGAGTGGGGTGTGGATCATGTGGATGGGCTCAGATCGAGACACATCACAAGTCAGGACGGGGAAGACAGGGGCCGGCCCGGACGTAGTAGGAGAGGTGGGTGTGAGGTTGGACAGCCCCTCTGAAAGAGTGTCCATGTTCACCTCGATTTCTGAGTAGTAGAAATCCTCCTCGCCATCACTGTAGTCAGAATCTCCATTCCGCCTGAAAACACACAATACTACAACTTAGGCCAGCCTCCGATTGCAGGCTCGGTGCTTTTGTGCGCGTCAACAGGCAGCCGGCAGGGGGCAGCAGTGCCAACATCATAACTTGGGCTTGATTTACATGGGATGGTTAGGTAGCAACAAGAGGCTATAAAAACACTCTTACTACTTCCATCAGAATGTGGCTCCCTCTCTACCTCCTGTTATGGAGCTCAGAAAGGGAAGAGCACCCTGAGCCGCCCCATTCTTAGAGACTGACAGACAAACTCCACATCAAAAGCTTTAACCTTACAATATGTCCCCGCGTTTCTGTGTAGAAGACTTTTAACACTGTGTCCTAACCAGACGCGACAGACGTCACGGCTGGAACAACAACATACAAAGTATGACAGTGATGATCTCAGGTACTGATCATGTGCTTTTTTAATGCTAAACGAATTTAATGTGAGTTTTTATGTGCACTGTGTAGCTGTACTGAAAGTGACAATGGATACTTGACCTGAGATCTTGAAAATAAAACACGTATATTCTATTGCAAAGATGGTTTCAGTCACTCAGTATGTATTTATAATAATAAAGGGATAGTTCATCCAAAAAACTTTTGTCATCACTTACCTCATGTTGTTCCAAACCTGCATGAGTTTCTTTCTTCTGTTGAACACGAAAAAAAGATGTTTTGAAGCATGTTGGTAATCAAACGGTGGCCCCATTGACTTCCATAGCATTTTTTTCCTACTATGGAAGTCAATGGCTACTCTTTGATTACAAACAGTCTGTGTGTTCAACAGAAGAAACTCGTACAGGTTTGGAACAACTTAAGGGTGAGTTTAAGTGATGACAAAAGATTTTGAACTATCCCTTTAAATCAGTGTAATATTTATGAACTCGTTGTGAGTGCAGTGCGCTTGCAGAGAGACTCCGCCCACATGCTCTTCTGATTGGCTGTGATTTTTGATTGACTTTGTCACGTCTTGTAGTCGAGTCACGTCTAGTGTGGGCAGACAAATTGCTTGTGTAAATGTTCAAACTGCAGAACAAACATGCTCATCTATTCCAGGAGTGTGTTTTTTTTCTTCTTCTGACTGACGCTTACCCGAGGTGGACGGTGCGGATGTGGCGCTGGATCCCTGAGGAGGTGCTGAGGACTTTTTCACAGTTCTTCCACAGACACTTAAACATCACCTTCATGGAGTTCTGAAACAAAGAAGCGTACAATATACATTTTATAAAGCTAAAGTTTTAGGGAAGCCTAGGTTTCTGGACTCTAAATCCAAATGCAAAGTTCAAAAATGATATCATTGCTGTAATATTTAGATTTTCGAGTTTATTTCGATTTTATCAATGGGAGATTTTCAAACTCCGATCTTACATTTCTCAAAAAGTATAAAGCTTATAAAAGACCAAAATAGACAGCACGCCTAAGGCTACAAAACTCTGAGGAATGCCTAATGAACATCAATACAGTTCTGCCTTAAAGCTATAAACATAAAACCCACTTTAAAAAAACGAATAATGAGAGAATAATGATTAGTAAGGGCATCTTGAAAAGGAGATCTGCTCTATTTGCAGTCGAGGCTGCTATCTGCAGTGATTCAGAGGTCTGATTGCATAAGCCTCATGTGTATGTGCAGCAGAAATTCCCTTCAGCCCACTGCTGCCCCAAAGGCACGAAGGCTCTTCACTGCTGCAGTGAAACAACTATTACAGCACTTCAAACAACAGTGACACTGCCAGGTGACGGCATGCGTGTCGTGTGTGGGAGATTCACACCTCCTGTGCTGTGCTGTTCTGTCACGTTCACTAGCGCTCCAAGTGTATTTTGTTTCTCCTCTCGCTCTAAATCGCATGTGTTTATCTAACATACTTGATACCTGTGGTTCAAACGATGAATCACTCTCACACTTTGCTGGGATTTATACTTATATAATATATCCAATATATATATATAGTATATGATATATCTAATAGATATATCCAATATCCATTAGTTAACACTCGAGAATGGCAAAACTGCGTAAAATGACATAATTAAATCAAATGTAATTTATTCAGCATCATTACTCCAGTCTTCAGTGTCACATGATCCTTCAGAAATCATTCTAATATGATGATTTGCTGCTCTAGAAACATTTCTGATTATTATCAATGTTGAAAGTATTTTTGTGGAAACTGATTTCTTTTTCAGGATTCTTTGATGAAGAGAAAGTTCAACAGAACAGCATTTATTTCAAATTGAAATATTTCAAAACAATGTATATACATATAAAATGCACTATATTATCCACTTACAAAAGTAAAACACATTTATTGATAAATATATACAATTATAAATACATGTATTGCTACACTGCAAAAAAAATTATATGATCAATAAGTTGTGACAACATATGTTTTAACATTGCTTGAACTCCTCAAAATTAGTTAAGCTATTTAAACATCCAAATTAATTTTACTTAAAAATTTACGGCAGCAACCCAAACACTTAAATTGTAGTGTGTGTGTGTCACATGATCCTTTATACAGGGCTCGACATTAAGCCTGTTCATGTGCTTATCCTTCGGACAAGTAAAATTTGCTTGTCTGGAAATTTGTATTTTATTACTTTGTGTGTGTGTGTGTGTGTGTGTATAATTTATTCTGAAGTAATATTCTCACCAGTGTTCAATCAGCTTTGACATATTTAAATCTGCATATTTGTGATTTTTTTCCATAATCTTATTAAATATAGGCTATGGTTCAGCTTTAAATTTATATTCTTAAATTTGATCAATAAATTAAACTATTTAGATTTAGGGCTGTTACCAATCACAAAGTAATTTACACTGAAAAATTACAACTGTATTAAATAATGTTATGATATTGTTGTAAATATTTTTAAAAATATACAAATAAGAAAAGTTGGAAAGAATGTGAAACATGAAACTAATCTGCCAGTAGGGGGCGCAGGTGACCGTCTTAATGAGCGAGTCATTGAGTCGATTCGTTCAAACAGCTGATTCATTCAGGAATGAAGCGGTCGTTTATGAAGAGGTCAGTGAATCTTTGATTCAAACGATTCGTTCAAAACGCTAAATCACTCAGTAACACACACTGTTGCTGTGAGATGCATTATGGTTCTGCTGTGATCTTTGTTTGGAACTATTTTCGCTGCTGAAATCGAACAAAAACGGTCAATATTGCATCTAAAATGTAAGTGACTTGATGTTAATTAATTGTTTATGGAATTGTCATATGAAATCAGTGTCATGTTCAGTCGTGATGGTATTCAGGAAAACAGCACTCTTGCTCGTGTGGTGTTGCGCAACTGTATCATATGTTAAAAATATAAAAAGTCCTTTTTAAACACATTTTCACCGCAGTGTGTTAACTGAGTTTCTCTGTTTGAGCGGCGCTGATTTGTTGTGATTTCTCCTCGAGAGGCTGTGCGAGCGTCAACAGCGTAAGCTTGTTACCATCAGCTCATTACATTATATATTATTATCTACTATCGATCGCCACTTACACTGAATGAATGCAGAATCATTCTTGCATTTTGGTGATTCCCTAGATATTTTTTATTAGTTTTACTCACTTGTCTGTCGGGCAAGTAAAATTCTCTTTCACTTGTCCCGGACAAGCGGACAAGCGTTAAGGTCGAGCCCTGCTTTATATATATTTATTATATTATACATTTCATTTTGTATTTTATTTTACTTAATAAATAAAGCAAAATATACTTGTATGAACATCGAGATATATTTATTGGAGGCAAATATTCTCACTTTATTTACCAAGAGTTTGTTTTTTGAAACTGGTTATAGTTGATAGTTAATATTGTGGAAAGTATGTAAATATATACTCCGTTATTTAATGTTCAGACAGAGACTGGTGTGAAAGAATGACACTCCAGAACAAACAGTGAGCCAAGATTATATTATATTATATTTATAATTATCATAATTTCTTCTGATAAACCTCGCCAGGAACTTAATTTCTGAGAAAAATGATCACATTAACCCTGAAACGTTAAACATGTCCGGACCTGTTCACTGCCCTCATCAGAGTCAATGAGTGGGTGTGTCTGCTCTCAACACACACACAAACATGCAGATACTCTCGGCTGTTCTCAAGGCCGATGATATTAACCCTTTCACAGATCACAAAAGCATATTAAAGGTCCCATGGCATGAAATTTTCATTTTATGAGGTTTTTCAACATTAATATGAGTTCCCCTAGCCTGAATATTGTCCCCAAGTGGATAGAAATGTTGATCGGTGTAAACCCGAGTTCTGGCTGTCTTTCTCTGCTTTTGGGAAAATGACAGGCCAGACGAGCCAATCCTGAAGTCTCCTGGTTTGACGTCCAAGCAGGCACGGTTTCCTCCCTTTCCTCCGCCCAGAGAATCTGGCACGCCCATGCAAACGCTCGAGAGATCATTGCATCATTGCTTGTGAACGAGTGAATGCTGGCAGTTTCTCAGTGTTTGGATGTACAAATGAAAACAGAAGTCTTTTTTCAGTTCCTTCTGATCTGTGATCAGTGATTTCTTATGTGTAGCTAATTATTTATTATTCGTGCACACGCTGCGGCTTCTCTCTCTCCAGACAGAGCGGTGTTTTCGTGTTTTCTATCTTGTGAGTCAGTGTTTTTGTACGTCCTCGTCGCGTCTATCGGTTCTACAATGTGCATACAGTCGTTACATCTTTAGAGATAAACCTTACACACGCCGAGGCTCGGGCTGCACTGACTGGTCGGCCTCCAACATCCCCGACCCCCAGTACTGCATCTGGCCCACAGCGGAGGCACCAAACGCGGCACGAGATTAAGCAGAAGGGGGGTAAGCGTGAGGGTATCTGGGCTAGGCTAGCCAGCTATTCCCACAAT
Organism: Gobio gobio; assembly: GCF_949357685.1. Lineage (NCBI taxonomy): Eukaryota > Metazoa > Chordata > Actinopteri > Cypriniformes > Gobionidae > Gobio > Gobio gobio. The sequence goes on along the minus strand of NC_137117.1, from coordinate 34,702,324 downwards.
AAACTGGATTACATTCGATTACTGCTGTTGTGTCTTTGTTAGCGCTGTGTACTCAATGCGTGTCACTGACGCTTTCCATATGATAGGAACATCTAAAAATAATGCTATTATCAACACTTACTTTTAACTCGTTCATCTCGACAGCTGTAATGGTACATTGCATGTGTTACAAAGTTGTTAATAATGATGAAGAAGGACTCGGCGCGACTGGGACTCCTGTTTATTCAGAACTCTCAGATACAAACACAATAAACTCGCGCTGACTGACAGCGCTCTCATAACTCAGTAGTTACTATAAATAACTTTGTTAGCAATCGCTGAGCTCAGTGACAGTCTCTGGTACATTAGTGATGTCCGGTTCGCGAACAATCTTTCTTTTGAACCGGTTCTTTTTAGTGAACCGAATCAGTTCACCAAATCGGACTGAATCGTTCTAAACGGTTCGCGTCTCCAGTCAGCGCTGATCCATAATTTACTAAAGTTACTAACTTTCTGACATGAGTGACAGCCCCTCCGACTAGAAATAGACTAATAACCTGAAGTATATGCTGTAACTAAAACAGTTCACTGAACTGAGACTGACAGAACCGATGTGAAGTGAACTCCGGTCCATCCATCTCTCTGGCAGCAGCTCGTGCCTGCTCGTGCCTCGTAGACCAAGTTAAACCACGCCCCCTCCGCTCATATCAAATGCAAAGATGTCAGCCAATCACAACAGTGGGCGTTTTTACTGAAGTCTCACAGCAGACACGCCTCTTGTAACAGGGCCTTCAGCCACAGGGCAAACAGCAGTATAGAAAAAATGCCTTTTATTTCTAAATTATGATATTTTATGATGTAAAAATCATACTAACAATATAAGTACACCTCAGGAAACATTATAAAATAATAGAAAAATGCCATGCCATGGGACCTTTAAACATTCCCCGTCGAAGCCTCGTCAGAGGTGATGTGACAACCAAAACCGACGGACAAAGGGCTGGGAAATGTATGTTTCCATCTGTCTTTATGAATGAACAGCCAGTCCTCTTGTGTTACACCTCACCCATGTGCTCAACATTTGGCTTGGTTCGACTCAAGAAACTTTTTTCTCTCTCGTCTCCTTCATTCACAGTGGTTTTTATTGGCTATAGCAGGACATATATGCATGCAGGGAGGCCTCTGGTGAGCTGAAATAATAGAAGAGGTAGCCAGCGCTGTTGCCTAAGACAAGCACTAGCAGTACGGGACACATCCATTTGTCTCTGTACACACACACGAGAATTACACTCTAGCCAAAAATGAGCTGAACCCATATTAAACATTATGTAACACGCACCAGCGTGAAATAAACAATTCTACTATCTATTTTTTTAAATTCTGTATTCAACAAAAATACACTAAATTGAACTCAAAAAATAGTTTTTCTTAGTTCTTAGTTTATTCTTATTGGCTCCCATTAGGGTCTTTTAAGAGATCAAAGTTATGACAGAAATTCCATTAGCAATGCAGTACACATCCTTTAGGATTTTATATTGTTATAATGGAAGTCCATAGGCTTTCGCAACAGAACTCTGTTCTTTACACACAATTTTTTTTTTTTTTATCTTTAAAGTCAAAAGTAAAGGGTTGTTGAGCTGTAAAATTAACTTTATCTACCGTGGATAAACTTTCAGTTAACATGTGTTATGATGTAATTCCTGTGACTGGATTTTGCTGATACCGTGGCATATTTTGCAAAGTTACTTGGTTTACAAACTTTACATGGTCATGACAGGAATTGAAAGACTGCATATAACTTTGCACAGAAATGATGTTTAAAAAATATAGCTTTTACATATTTATTCCAGTGCAGTGCCTTGCTCTATTCATTTCCACAGCAAGTGCCTTGCTGTAAATGTGTTTTTTGTTTATCTTTTAAAGATAAGTAAATACTTTTATTCAGCAAGGACACTTTAAATGGATCAAAAGTAAAGACATTTAGGATTTTACAAAAGATTTATATCCAAATAAATGCAGTTCTTTTTAACTTTTTATCAAAGAATTCTGAAAACTGATCACAGTTTCCACAAAAATATGAAGCAGCATAACTGTTCTCAACATAATAATCAGAAGTGTTTCTTGAGCATTAAATCATCATATTAGAATGATTTCTGAAGGATCATGTGACACTGAAGACTGGAGTAATGATGCTGAAAATTCAGCTTTGATCACAGCAATACATTACATTTTAAAATATTATAATACAATTCACAATATTACAGTTTTTACTGTATTTTTATCTGCCTTGATGAGCATAAGAGACTTATTTCATAAACATTAAAAAATGCTGTCAGTACTTACGTTGTACTGAACCCAGAACTTTACTTTTAAATGTCTGATATCGCTTAAGGAAAGTTTTTCTGTCTCGTTTATGCCCAATTAATTTCTCCGTCCAATATCTGGAATTGCACATATTGCATCAGAATTGAGAAATATTGTGCAGGGAGAAAAAAAAAGAGAAAGAAAAAGAAAAAACATGTTTCACTTTTCTCCTTTTCTTCAGAAAGAGGCATGCAGGCATAACAGAATCCATGTATACAAGAGTGTGCACTCGGGAATTGTGTGAAAAACTTGTGTTAAGATGTGTGTAGTGCTGTGAAAGGATAAGCCCGAGTGGATCTGTAACGGAAACCCCCCCTCCCCGCTCATACACACACACACACACACACACACACACACACACACACACACACACACACACACACACACACACACACACACACACACACACACACACACACACACACACACACACACACACACACACACACACACACACACACACACACACACACACACACACACACACACACACACACACACACACACACACACACACACACACACACACATCCTCGGCCTCTACCAAAACAAGGTGAACAGGCAGAAAGGCTAATGGCTTCCTGACATTGAAACCACATTCACGTTCTGGAGTGATTCCACACTTCAAAAAAACTGAATAGAAGAGGGGACGAAAAGGAGAGAATGAAAGAGAGAACGAAAACACTCCGTCATGAGGGTGACAAGACTTGTTGTGCAAGAGTCAAGCTGATGTGTTTAATGGAGCTCTTAAAATTACTGAAGGTAAATTCACTGCCATCTTGGTCCACAGAAACTACTCAGCAGAACTCCACATTGTTACTGAGGTCTGATAAACCACACAAGTTCACTCTGTTTTCTCATATGACCTGACCCCTACCTTTCGTTTCCGGGGGATGGGGTCCTCAAACAGGAAGTGAGTACTCTCGGTTTCCTCATTGTTGTCATCGCTCTGGGAGGAAAGCAGGAAGCTCTTGCCGGCATCGTTGGAGAGGGGCGGGGATGGAGTGGAGGGCACCGATTGGTCACTGGTGTCCCAGCTCCAGTTCCCGCTGGTGGAGCTGCTGTAGCTGGCAGAAAGGATCTCCTTCCAGCCCTTACTAGCCAGATCTACACCTGAAGACAAAACACAGCAATTTTAAAAGCAGGAAAAGAGCTTGACTGACCTGTTGGGCTATTAGCAGAATGCACTGTTATCTATTCCCAGAGTCCAACACACTACAGGATTTAATTAGAAGTCAGCAGTAAACGCATCAACAGATTGAAAGCAAAAAAATTAAACTAAATTTTCAAGCTTGAATGTTCAAAAAACACATTTTGCATTGTTGGAGCACCTCTCTTCCCAGTCTGGCAGTAACGCTCGGTTTAGTTTCTGTCTCTATGAAGCCCCTCCTTCTGAAAAGTGCACTGTGCCATGATTGGTTGGCTGGACCAGTGTGTTGTGATTGGTCAACCAATTCCAGCGTGTTTTGGAAATGTCACACCCCTTACAAGTTTCAACACACTACTAACTCAACTCAACCAGGCCTTGCTCCTTTATTTAGTGTGTGGCTTGGGCGGGAATTATTTAAATTCCTGGAAAAAAAACTCAATCAAGGCGTTTCAGGGAGTTCAGAAACAGTGTTACGGATATAGAGAATAACTCCCTTTAGTGACTTTGTAACTTTCTAGACCATTTTCATGCTCAAACAGCAACATAACACAACATGTAAAGGAGCATGATAGGTCCTCTTTAATATAAGGCTTAGCAAAGCAATCCAATGCAATTAAATCCAAACCTATATAATTATCCATCATTTTGTTATTTGAAGGCTAGGCCAATTATTGTTAAAGTGAGTATGCCATATATGCCAAGATATCCTTTCTCTCACAGAATGCAGGAAATTTGGCATTAGACCCGTGGGAATAGTATTGATTTGTTTGTGAATATAATTCGTTACTAGCCTAGAAATCTAGACGCACCCTAGCGGCAGCAAATCTAATTTGCCGCCAGGGTAGTCTAGCAACTCTCCGTTGACTTGCAAGCTGGAAAAACCAAACTCTGGTCAGGCCAATCACATCATGTATAGAGTCGGTGGGCGGGCTTAACATAATGACGGCAGAGTTGCGTTGATTCCGCGGGCTACTTGTAAACAAAGAAGCTGGCCAACAGAATCGTCTTTGGCCGCAACTCTGGAAGACTTGGAGTTAAGCTTTTCTTTGAGAAGAGAACAAAGAAAGTTTAATCTATCAACTAGCTCTGCTGGGGGGAAAACGCATGGGACTCAGCCACAACCCTCTTGTGAGGTTTGTGCTCGTCGATTTACTGGTACTTGTGCCATTATTTACTGCCCAAAAAAGTATGTCTCACCACTGATAGCACTTATGGAGGACCAGTTAAAGGAGGCTGCAAAATTTGGACTCAAGGCCATGCAACTTGGCAAAGGCGACCAGGAGGACATTTGAAGCGGGCGGTGCCAGTTGGTATACGGGAGTCCTGAATCCTGGCTTCTTCACAAGGAATGGCGAGATATGTTGGCCAACAAGGTCTTCCAAAACAACGATTTGGGAATTGTGGTGGATGAGGCTCATCTCACGTACAAATGGTAAGTATGTTTTATCAATAAAGTAGACATTCAACAAGTAATCTGAACTGAACTAGTGATCTGAACTATCCTATTGCGTGCAGAGGGAATTTGAAGGACAACCGTTTATCCCGCCCCTCGGATTGAGCCCAGCCAATGGCGTGTTCCCAGACCCAACATCTTGATGTGGGTCTGGCTTGTCAGGCTAATTCGTTACATTTATAAAGCACTTTTTCTGGGTACTCAAAGCGCTTTACATTTAGAAGGGGGGAATCTCCTCAACCACCACCAATGTGAAGCATCCACCTGGATGATGTGACGGCAGCCATATTGTGCCAGAACGCCCAGCACACACCGGCTTATTGGTGGAGACTGGAGAGGAGATAAGTTATACCTTTATACTGTTTAGACACACAGAGTAGATGAGAACATACAACAACAACAAAGAAGAAAAAGATAACACGCAACACTGGATCAAGATAAAATAACAGAGGCACACTAAAGCCATTGTGTTATTTCATTAATGCATGATAGAAATTAGTTTCACACCTTGTTTTGTCGCCTGTGGCATTTTAGTCAAACGTTTTATAAATTGCAACACATGACCTTGTGAACACTAATGAATGCAGAAATTTACAACTTATGTTACTGCTTCAGTAAATGTGTTTATATGAGACTCATTATTTCAGCTCGTTTGTTTAAATAGAATAGTTGAAATGTACTCAAATGTAAAAGTGTTAAAAATAACACTTCACACTAAGATGTAACATTATTTCATTTATTAGGTATCATGAACTAACAATGAATAACATCTATGCAGCATTTATTAATATACACTCAGCAGTTGAGTTATTTATCGCATGCCAAACACGATTCCAGCTCCGGCACGAGAACCAGCGCTGTTACGGTGGAAACGAGATAACAGAGACTGGTCGATTGTACTTGAATTACTTCAAAATGTTTCATTTTTTACTTCTAATGTTTGTTAAACGAGTTTAAATGTAGGCAAAATTATATAGTATACATATTAAAAACGATATCAAAGTATTTTACCTGTAAGCACTAATTCATGAATGAAGTAAAAAAAAGTATTATAGTAAAAATGAATTAATAAAATCAACCCGTTATGCTGGGTAAAATTAGCCCAACATGTCATTGTCAGAATCTGTGTCTGTCCACGTTTTGTATTGTTTTGTTTAGCTTTTCTGTTCTAGTGTCTGCTGTTAGTTTATTGATTCTGTTTGTGCTGTTCCCTTCTCATCAGTTTAGTTTGGCTTGTTACTTTCACAATTTACACTCTGTCTGTTCTCGTTTGTGTTTAGGCTGTAGTGGTTGAGGTTTTTCCTTGTATTCTGAGTATTTCTTTGAATGTGGAACAACGTTCCAATAAACCAATTTTTTGTCTTACCCTGATTCACTATGATGAGCCTATCATAAGTGTTTATATTTTAGACCTGTCAGGAGGATTTTTGTAGGAAATTGCGTACACACGCCACTCCCTCCTGTGTGTCTCGTTGTATCGGTAAATAGAGAAAAGTTGCTCTGTCTACTTTGATGTGTGTATGGTGTGAGAGCGGCAGAAGTTAGTTGTCACAACGAGTGAAAAAAGTTGACATGGTCATGCTAAATCTCCAGGGAATCATCCACTTAAAAAAAAACTCCTGAAGAGAGGTGAGTCTGCTGACAAAAATAGAACGCGAATCAACCAGAATCAACATTGGCTTGGCTTTTCTGGAGATTGCGAGAACTGAGGGATTTGAAAGGTTGTAAAAGCAACGAGGAGATGGTGTTTTATTGAACAGACAGATTGCCATATGTTTCTCTCTAACAGAGTTCATTGTGAAGTATTATCTATTGTGAAGGGTCATATTCAGCCACACAGTCACGCAGAGCCGAAGCACAACTAAAACAATGTTCTTCTGCAAAATGCATGCAGTTTTGTTTTTTAATGGCTAGAGGGCCAGTAGTTACACAGTGTGCCTTTAACATGAACCTAGATTAATAAATGATCATTGACAAATTCATCCATATTTTAGTGATCCCAAAACTCAATATCCAAGAAAAATCTAAATGTTCAATTAGTGATGCACCGAAATTTGGGCATCTGAAAATATTCTGCAGGAAACATTTTTAGTTTTTGGCAAAAATGGTTTTGGAAGGACGAAATCATAATTTATTTACTTTATAATTGTATCATTAAAAAGTTAAAACTGCCTTATGTGCCAATTAAATGTTTATATACAAATGTATTAACTATTTCTGCTAAATGAAAACTTTAACTTCGGTTTCGGATAAATCTCTATGGTGCATCACTACGCTCAATATCAGCAGCATGACTATACTTCTAAAATAATTAAATACAAACATAACAGCTGTAAACACAATGCTGAAGATATACCATACAGTTAAGCTATGCAGCTGGTGTTAAGCAAATTATAACCTGAACAAACTAACTTAAACAACTAAATCTCTAACCTTAAAGACATGTCACACAGCCTTGAGCAACAGCACAAGCTGTGCTGACCTTGAATGACCCCAAAAGGGCAAACCACCTCCATTTCATGACACTTAACCTCTTAAGGATTATGGTTTGGGTTCTTCCAGCATGAGTGCGCTTGCAGTTTAGCAAATGTTTTTCATTCAAAGTGGCTTATAGTACACTAATTACAGGAACAGACTCTCTGGAGTAGCATGATTTAAGGGTTAAGTGTTCGGCTCAGGGGCACAATAGCGAAAGGAAAGAATTGTAATCTAAGTACCTCAACACTCTTAAAAATAAATGGCTCTAAAAAGAGGTTTTTACAGGGATGCCATAGAAGAACCAATCTTGGTTCCCCAAAGAACCTTTCACTGAACAGTTCTTAAAAGAACCATTTTTTTCTTAGTGTGAAGAACATTTTAAGAACCTTTTGTGCATTTAAAATGGTTCTCATGGTCTTCATGGAACAATCAATGCCAATAAAGAACCTTTATATTTAAGCGTACAGTTTCAGTCCTACATGAAGACTGATGCACCATTGTTTGATTTAGTTCTCCAAACATCAATTTTTTTATTGTGGTATTATCCATTTCACATAAACGCAAACTGTGGTTGGTCACTTTACAAGTCCGTCAGACAGGCTCTTCCTGACTAAGGGCCAGATTTACTAACAGCTTGCGCCAGTGCAAACCCTCTTTTGGCGTTAAAAAACTGGTGTCGGGGAAAATTTGGCGTGGACAGGGTTATTTTTGCGGGAGTGTTTAAATGAATCACGGAAGGTGATTTACCAAGGTTTGTGCTCGTCGATTTACTGGTACTTGTGCCATTATTTACTGCCCAAAAAAGTATGTCTTAAACCAGGCGCTAATTATTTGAATTTGCGCTGCTCTTGGTAGATTGCGTTGGTCATTATGGAAATGATCCGGCTGCGTCTGTGTTTTTTAAGCAGAAGATCACATGCAGAACTCTCCACTCCCATCTGCGCTTTTGTGGAATTGCGCTCTCCCGCTATTTTGCTCTATTTAGTCAATCTGGCCCTTAGTGACAGTTCTTTGCGAGAACAAGCTGCCTTGAGGAGGCCTTATGCCGTTAGTCATTAGGCTACAAGAGACTATACTGAGCTACCGGCATATTTATTTAGTCGTCATCTATTTTCTGGTGGGGAGGAAAATGACTCTTGTCTTTTATTTGTGCAGCCACCATGATACAGTGCAATAAGTCTTTAATTTCCCAGATGGGCAATGTGTTTGCATTAAATATATATTAAAAAATGACAATTCAAAATGAAAAACACATCAAATCCATTCCCAAGGCCAATGTCCTATGAAATAGTAATAGAGAGTAAGGAACGCTGTGCCACTTCTTACTTAAACTGTCCTCTAGGCAAGAGTAATGAGATATAATAATATTTCAGGATGTGTGCTATCAACTGAAAGCATCTATATCAAAGTGTCATAGAAATATGAGATACAATTATGAATATGAGAATAACAATTTACTGTATTAATGTCCAGTCATTTCAAAGCCTTATTTTGCTGCACATTTCCATAAACCATCCAGGAAAAGGTTTAGTATTCAGAATATGAATGTAGTGATCCGATTTTCAAATTTTGTTTTTGTAGCATGTCTTTACTTCCAGTTTATGAAGGCGATTCCGGACCCACTTTATATTAGGTGGCCTTAAAGCTACACTGTGTGATATTTTCTCCCATCTAGCGGTGAAAATGTATATGACCATCCAGTGAATATTAGTTTCTGTTCCTCTCAATTCCGATTTCGTTTTAACTCCTACGGTGGCCGAATTAGTCCAAGATTAACATGGCTTCCAGTTCGACCTCGTCCACATTCGACACGGTGCCGTCGAGTGTTAAAACGCGAAAGGCGAAGCTTGAATTCACGGGTATGTCCCTATTTGGCTAATGTACTTTTAAGATGGAGGGGCAACATCGTGACCCGCATTTGAACCCCTTACCCGTATGTATTTTCAATGGCATATTATAAACTTACCAGAATACTTTATTACTTGAAAGAAAGAAATATACATTAATGAGCACATATATTTTTGAAAGAACTAAGTGTTTTTAGCTAAGAATAAACTAACAAAGTTACACAGTGTAGCTTTAACTACTATGTACTAACATTTTAATTAATCATTTGATACAATGCACTTATTGTGTACATACTTTTTTTTACATTGTTATTACATTTTAAAAAATACCGGCATGTAATTGAATCTGTAATTCATTTCTGTAGGTACATTTGTAATTACACTGTTGACACTTCCCTTACACCTAACCCTACCCTTAAACTTACCCATCCCACCACACCTGTCCATAACTCTACCCGTTTCCCACCTCGATATCAGCAAAAGTGTTTTGCAATACAATTTGAACACTGTAAGTACATTGTACTTATTTTTTGATTTAAGTACATAGTCCTTGAGGCCACCTAATATAAAGTGGGGCCATCACTGATTATTATCACTATCGCAGACCTGCCATGCAGAAAATTAGCTTCTTTTTTAAAAAAATGTATCACTGCACCTCGACAGAGGTATGATACACCCTTTTTAAGTATATGAGCAAGTGACAAATATTATGTACACTACTGATCAAAAGTTTGGGCTCAGTTAGTCTGGCATAGCCAGACCTTAAGACTGACGGCAGAAGGTCTGGACTCTATCGCAGCTTTCATTGGCCAAGGACCGCCCAAGAGGACTTTTGACTGACATGTAACACAACCAATCACAGTTCGTTTTGTTACGCGTCATGTTTAGGGGCATGAAAACGTACTGTCGATGTCCCTGCAATAACACTGTGCAAGTTTACTGCAACAACAGAGCCGCGAACTTCATACTTTTGAAAATCCAGCGTTTAGTTAATCCAGATAAGCGCTCATTGTCTCTGTCAGTTGTAAACATGACAGCTATTGTCTTCCATGAGGGAGTTTGGCGTCACAGCATTTGTTTCCAGGCGGAACGCAACACACACGTCATCCTGTAGAATTCAACCAATCAGATGACGAACTCAAAAAGTGTGAAAAGTGTGCCATTTGCATCAGATGTTCAACCAGCGGTCCGTGGGCGTGATTACCGATTCCAAACTTTTGAACTGACACCCCAATCTCCCCTATATAACAATAAAGCATTAATGAATAAACTGTTCATCTACAATCCATCATTGATATAATGTTGGCCATCTATAATAGTACAATATAAAGCCTGAGAAGGTCGGCTAAGGGTGTATTCACACCTGTTTTGTTTGGTTTGATTGAATCGAACTCAAGTTCATTTCCCCCCTTGGTGCGGATCTGAAGGGCAGGTGTGAATACAGCAATCGCACTCGGGTGCGGACCAAACAACCGTACCGAGACCCAGCTCAAGAGGGGATCTTGGTCCAGTTCCAAACGAACTCTGGTTAAACGAAATGCGGCGGCGTTCAAATATAAAGCGCAAGAGGAACTAAAAGCATGCAACGTTACATTTTAAATTAGTAGGTCATTAAATAAAAGTAAAGTACCAATAAATCACGTAACTTGTACGACGTGTATTAGGCGGGAAGGATTTGCGTGCAGGTATGATGTTCATTCTGTTCATCAGGAGCAGTTTTCACGTTTCATTAACAGTTCATGTTAAGTTAAGTAACTGTTATTTCCATAACCCCAAAATGCCACTTTATTTTCACTTTATGTTATTTTGTATTTTTTTTAATCAGTGTGGCTACTTTATTGTATCAACAGAAACTAGTTTGGCACTGCTATTTAATAGCCTTACCTAATAGGCCTAAATATTGATCATTATTCGTAAAATGTATGTGTATGTTAAATAAAGTATATATAGCCTACATCAGTTGAGAACCCCTGGTATACATGACATAATCAAATGATGCTCATATGTTTCTTCATATTGCGTTAGTAGGTGATAACCCCAAATCAGTAAAATAATAAAAATTGCATTACGAAAGATCTCCATGATTAGCCTTCCTGCTTTTCCCAGCTTGATCATTCATGTGATCCAATGAATGGATGAACTTAGCACACATGTGGTTTTGTTTACAGATTTTGGTTCATTTGCAAAAAGGGAAAGCGAACCACACCAAACCAAAAAAAAAATCAACATTGTATTAGATTTAGACCATTGCAAGTGAACTAGCGGACTTTCCTGGTGTGAATACACCCTAAGGCTAAGATGAGAGCTGATGATTTGAGTTACTCAATAACTGAAGCAACAAACAAGAGGGAAATCCTCTATGGAAAAAGTTCAGGGGATCCATTAAATCAGCCTAGACACAAATGTAAGGGACTGTGGAGTCACTAGTTGTTTTGTGACACAGCTTAAGAATCCTCTCACTTTTCATTTTGTTCTCGAATCTCTGAAAAGGTCAGAACAAATGCAATACAAGAACGCTTTCACCACAGTCCAGTTAACATTAAAAATCCTGCTCTTAAAGAACAATCTTTGGCTATACTTCTTGAAGGAATAGTTCTGTTCAACAAATCAGTTGATCCAGTTCAGAAAAATTATTCACTCCAGCAACCTCAAGCTATATTTGAGTAATATAGCAACCGCTATATTACACAAAACATCTTCTCTGGTGTCATATGGTTTTGGAACGACATGAGGGTGTCATTTTCATTCAAGGACAAAACAAGTTTTTGATTTAAAACATCAATGCAAGAGCTCAAGCATTATTGCTGCACAACGTCTATTGTCTTTTCTTCTGGAAATCTGTCAGCATTCTTTTGGTTTTGGATGCCCTGAGCTTAAGGAAGGACCAGTCACTGCCCAAACCCTTTCAAATGCAAGTCTGGGTTTCCTTTCATCATGCTAAAGGGGACATAAAATAGAAAACAGGATTTTTCTTTTGAAATATGAGTCCGATGACCATGCAGACCACTGATTGTATTCATGCAAAACTCATGTCTACACTGACTATTTTGTGAAGCTAATCTGCAAAAACAGCCTGTTTAGAAATCTTTGTGGCTATGGGGTCATTTTGTAGTCACATTTACAATGACTACTCAGCTAGTCTAATGAACAATAGTGTATGCTGAGATTAGCCAATCATAAGTTATTTACATCCAGAAGTCTTAAAGGTACTGTAGGGAAAACAGCCTTTTTAACTGTAAAGAGTAGTGTAAAAAACTGTGAATGGTTATGACCATTCTTGGTGCAATAAATCTTACTTTATACACTACCATTAAAAAGTTTTGTTTTTTGGGAAAAAAGTACTTTTATTTTATTACAAAATTACAGTAATATTGCGAAATAAGTAAATATTGTAATAATGAAATATTATTAAAATGTAAAACTTTTACAATTAATTTTAAAGTTTGAATTGAATTCCTGTGAAGGCAAAACTGAATTTTCAGTATCATTACTCCAGTCATATTAGAATAATTTAAATATGATTTGATGCTCAAGAAACATTTCTTATTGTTACCAATGCCGAAAAGTGTGCTACTTAATATATTTGTGTAAACCGTGATGCAGTTTTTAAGTATTTTTTGATGAATAGAAAGTAAAAAAAACAGCATTTGAAAAAGAAAACATTGGTTTTATAATAAATGTCTGTACTGCCAAATTCAAAAAATGTAATGCATCCTTGCTAAATAAAAATATTAACTGATCCCAAACTTTTGAGCGTTGGTGTAAGTCAGCCATTTGATTCCCTCAAAAAGTCTAAACTGTGGCTATCATACAAAACATTTGTTTCGGCATAGTATTTTTCAGCAACAGTGGCTCAAGCAATGGCGTGAGTTTGGGGCAGGAATATCTGTTTGAAATTGAATGGACTGGTTCCATTAGAAGACAGTGTTCGAAAACAACCATTATTTTTGCAATTCTGTTTAGTGGCACAGAAATCACACACTTCATTAAAGCCATTTTCTATATTAAAACAAATAAAAATGGAGAAAGCAGGAGTCCTTTTGGGTACTTATGGAGGTTTAGAGCTTGTTTGACAAGCCGCCACTCAACCTAAATGCTCTGTGATCTATCAGTTAACAGGGCGGCGGGCACTAGACAGTAGACGGGGGTCAGAGCGAAGTTTAACCTGAGGCACTGGAGGAAGGGTTGAGCACCAATGGGCTGGTGGACAGTGTGGTCAGGACGGTGGCAGCCATCACTTCTTTATCAGCATGACCAGAAGGCCTCCTGTTAAAAGAGAAAGAGAAAAGAGGTTTTAAAAGACCTGGATCAACTAAAACCAATTACGTCAAACAGACCCAGATGTTTAGCGTACTCTCACACCAACATAACACAACACACATCTGTTAGGTTGGCTACCCAACCCGGCATCGCTCTCTCGCTCTCTGCTTAAGCGGCCGTTCTCTCTCTTCCCACAGTAAACACTTCTCTCGGCCATATCGCAGCTCCCTACTGCGCTGAACTCATCACGGGTAATGGAAAATTCCAGCGCAGTAATAAACACTAACGCTCGGCCTCTGGTGTATGCCCACACAGCACAGCTCCATTATCAACGGTATTTATTCAGCATGTGTGTGGGAGAGAGTTTACTCGTGTTTGTAAATCAACACCAGGATTTAGTGTGCAGTTGAATGAAATGCTCTGTTAACTGTTTAGTGTCTTGCTCACAGGTGAGATTCAACTATGAGCTGTGTATTTATTCACTATGCACATGATTGATGGCTGTTATATTGGATTGCAGTGAAAGAGAGAGGGAAAAGGGAGGGAATGTGGGAGAACAGAGAGAGAGAGAGAGAGAGAGAGTGTTAGCAGACATTACATTTAAATATTTATGAAAATATTAAAGTAATAATAAAATAAGATTACTGTTCATGATGGGACTGATGTGAATGCAAAAGTGGCATATTGGTGCAACAAACACAACTACACAATTTTATATGATATTATCAATTCATCTCTTGTCAATTGGCAACAATTTTACTTCTTGTACAAAGGGATCAGTCACCAAAAATGAAATTGAAAAAACAATTAAGAGAATACATTTATCTCAATTAAATTGTTATTTGTATAATTAAATGTGGCATGTTAAAACTGTCATGACGGATTTCTCGTCAATTATGATCATTTTGGAACAGGGTTGTTATTGTTAGCTAATTGAAAACTAAAACTAGGGTTTACACGGTACCAAATGTCAGTAGCTGGTATCAATACCAGTCAAATTTTGCTGTTCTTTGTTGTGATTTGGTTATCACTGTCAATCAATATAATATAAATATATTATAAAATATATATATAATAAAAATATAAAAATAAAAGTTAATTCACACTATTGTTATATAGGGTGAATAAAAAACAAAGGAGAGCTAGATTCAAATGCAGTGAGTTTAATAATAAATCAAACATAATAACAAATCCAACATGGAGAAGAGAGAACCAGGGAACCAAGCAACCAGGAAACAGAATGAGTGCACCAAACATAACATCGATGGCGCAAAAGACTCGACAAGGAGCACAAGAAACACTGAGGTTTAAATACAGAAGGGGTAATTGGCAAACAAGACACACCTGAGAACAATCAAAGAACTAATCAACAAGAAAAACAACACAGGACTACAAAACATGGCGCCAAACAGGAAATAACACAAGACCAGGGAAACACAAGACAGGAATCATGACAGAGTAGCAGATTCCAGACGCTCCTCAACAGACACATAAGTCCAGTAGGGAGGTTGAGCGGAGGTGGAGCAGAGGGAGGGATAGAGGGCCAGTGTGATGAAATAGGAGACTGAGGAGGGTCAGAGAGCCAGGGCATAACCAGCAGAGCAGGTGGCCTGGGTGAAGCCAGCAGAGCAGACCACTAGGGTGGAGCAGGCAGAGCGGGTCGCCAGAGTGAAGCTGGCTGTGCAGGTGGCCTAGGTGGAGCTGACGGGACTGAATACCATCTCAGCATGGCTGGAGACCACCATGGCGGAGCAAAGAAGACTGAGGATCCCCACGTCAGAGCAGAAGACTATCACAGGAGAGCCGACAGGACTGAAGATCCCACGGCAGAGCAGAAGACCACCACAGGAGAACAGATAAGACTGAGGATCCCCACGGAGGAGCAGAAGACCACCACAGCAGAACAGATAAGACTGAGGATCCCCACGGAGGAGCAGAAGACCACCACAGCAGAGCAGACAGGACTGAGGATCCCTACGGCAGAGCAGAAGACCACCACAGCAGAGCAGACAGGACTGAAGATCCCCACGGAGGAGCAGAAGACCACCACGGCAGAACAGATAAGACTGAGGATCCCTACGGCAGAGCAGAAGACCACCACGGCAGAACAGATAAGACTGAGGATCCCTACGGCAGAGCAGAAGACCACCACGGCAGAACAGATAAGATTGAGGATCCCCACGGAGGAGCAGAAGACCACCACGGCAGAACAGATAAGATTGAGGATCCCCACGGAGGAGCAGAAGACCACCACAGCAGAGCAGACAGGACTGAGGATCCCTACGGCAGAGCAGAAGACCACCACAGCAGAACAGATAAGACTGAGGATCCCCACGGAGGAGCAGAAGACCACCACGGCAGAACAGATAAGACTGAGGATCCCTACGGCAGAGCAGAAGACCACCACGGCAGAACAGATAAGATTGAGGATCCCCACGGAGGAGCAGAAGACCACCACGGCAGAACAGATAAGACTGAGGATCCCTACGGCAGAGCAGAAGACCACCACAGCAGAGCAGACAGGACTGAGGATCCCTACGGCAGAGCAGAAGACCACCACGGCAGAACAGATAAGACTGAGGATCCCTACGGCAGAGCAGAAGACCACCACGGCAGAACAGATAAGATTGAGGATCCCCACGGAGGAGCAGAAGACCACCACGGCAGAACAGATAAGACTGAGGATCCCTACGGCAGAGCAGAAGACCACCACGGCAGAACAGATAAGACTGAGGATCCCTACGGCAGAGCAGAAGACCACCACGGCAGAACAGATAAGACTGAGGATCCCCACGGAGGAGCAGAAGACCACCACGGCAGAACAGATACGATTGAGGATCCCTACGGCAGAGTAGAAGACCACCACAGCAGAACAGATAAGACTGAAGATCCCCACGGAGGAGCAGAAGACCACCACGGCAGAGCAGACAGGACTGAAGATCCCCACGGAGGAGCAGAAGACCACCACGGCAGAACAGATAAGACTGAGGATCCCTACGGCAGAGCAGAAGACCACCACGGCAGAACAGATAAGACTGAGGATCCCCACGGAGGAGCAGAAGACCACCACGGCAGAGCAGACAGGACTGAAGATCCCCACGGAGGAGCAGAAGACCACCACGGCAGAACAGATAAGACTGAGGATCCCCACGGAGGAGCAGAAGACCACCACAGCAGAGCAGACAGGACTGAAGATCCCCACGGAGGAGCAGAAGACCACCACGGCAGAACAGATAAGACTGAGGATCCCTACGGCAGAGCAGAAGACCACCACGGCAGAACAGATAAGACTGAGGATCCCCACGGAGGAGCAGAAGACCACCACGGCAGAACAGATAAGACTGAGGATCCCCACGGAGGAGCAGAAGACCACCACCACGGCAGAACAGATACGATTGAGGATCCCCATGGCAGAGCAGAAGACCACCACAGCAGAACAGATAAGACTGAGGTTCCCCACGGAGGAGCAGAAGACCACCACGGCAGAACAGATACGATTGAGGATCCCCATGGCAGAGCAGAAGACCACCCCAGCAGAGTAGACGGGACTGAAGATCCCCACGGAGGAGCAGAAGACCACCACCACAGTGGAGCAGAAGATCACCACAGAAGAGTAGACGGGACTGAAGATCCCCACAGTGGAGCAGAAGATCACCACAGAAGAGTAGACGGGACTGAAGATCCCCACAGTGGAGCAGAAGATCACCACAGAAGAGTAGACGGGACTGAAGATCCCCACAGTGGAGCAGAAGATCACCACAGAAGAGTAGACGGGACTGAAGATCCCCACAGTGGAGCAGAAGATCACCACAGAAGAGTTGATGGGACTGAAGATCCCCACGGAGGAGCAGAAGACCACCACAGCAGAGCAGATAGTACTGATAACCCCCACGGTAGAGCAGGCGAAGCTGTTGACCACCACAGCAAACCGAAGACAACCAAGGCCTAGCTGATGACCACCACGGTGGAGTAGGCGGGACTGGTGACCACCACAGCGAACCAAAGACGAACAAGGCCTAGCTGATGACCACCACGGTGGAGTAGGCGGGACTGGTGACCACCACAGCGAACCAAAGACGAACAAGGCCTAGCTGATGACCACCACGGTGGAGTAGGCGGGACTGGTGACCACCACAGCGAACCAAAGACGAACAAGGCCTAGCTGATGACCACCACGGTGGAGTAGGCGGGACTGGTGACCACCACAGCGGAGATGGCAGGGCTGAAGACGACCAAGGCCAAGCTGATGACCACCACGGTGGAGTAGGCGGGAGTAGTGACTACCACAACGGAGATGGCAGGGCTGAAGACGACCAAGGCCTAGCTGATGACCACCACGGTGGAGCAGGCGGGACTGGTGACCACCACAACGGAGATGGCATGGCTGAAGACCACCAACGTGTAGCCGAGGGCCACCACTGGGGAGCCGGTGGAACTGGTGACCACTACGGCAGTGCAGAAGACCACCAGGTCAGATCAGGAGACCACCATGGCGGAGCAGGTGGAACTGTAACAAAGGGCACAGAAAGGTTAGGTTTGGCTTCTGGTGCCATGTCAAGACAGACAGAAAGTTCAGTAATGGCCTCCGTGGCCATAGCAGGACAGGCTGGGAGTTCAAGGGAGACCTTCGTGGTCATAATGAGACAGACAGGAAGTTCATGGGCAACCTCCGTAGTTGTATGGAGACAGGCAGAGAGTTCAAGAGCGACCTCCGTGGTCGTATAGGGACAGGCAGAAAGTTAAAAGACGAACTCCATGGTTGCGTTGGAGCGAACAGAGTTCATGAGGGGACAGTGCCACCTCGGGAGGAGCTGTGTGTATGGCCCACAAACTCAAGATGGCCACTGCCATCACAGGAAACTCATTTAATGGTAGAAGAGTCTCAGAGACCACCTGACATGGGATTATCTGGCTGGGGATGCTAAGAGCAGAATGAGAGCACCAAACATAAAATGGAGGTCGCACAAGACTCGACAAAGAACACAAGAAACACTGAGGTTTAAATACACAAGGGGTAAATGGCAAAGAAGACCAACCTGGGAATAATCAAATAACTAATCAACAAGAAAAACTACAAAGGACTACAAAACATGGCGCAAAACAGGAAATAACATAAAAGTCTGCACAAGACCAGGGTAACACAAGACAGGAATCATGACAGAGCCCCCTGTCAGGGCAGGTGGAACTTTAACAAAGGGCACAGAAAGGTTAAGGTTGGCTACTGGAGCCGTGTCAAGCCATAGCAGGACATGCTGGGAGTTCAAGGGCAAGCTCTAAGGTCATAACAGGACAGGTAGAGAGTTCAAGGGTGACCTC
Organism: Gobio gobio; assembly: GCF_949357685.1. NCBI lineage: Eukaryota > Metazoa > Chordata > Actinopteri > Cypriniformes > Gobionidae > Gobio > Gobio gobio. Next base: position 34,683,477 of record NC_137117.1, on the reverse strand, counting down.
CGTGGTCGTTTCCAGACAGGCAGAGAGTTCAGTGACGACCTCCGTGGTTGCGTTGGAGTGAACAGAGAGTTCATTAGCGGCCCCGCCTCGGGAGGAGCTGAAGTGGATGCCACCACCTCGGAAGGAGCTGGAGAAGTGTGTACGGCCCACACTCACACAAACAAGTGTGGAGGAAAGTGTGGAGGAAAATTCTAAAGTCCAACTAGGATCGTGCAACGGAATAATTGAGCTTGAATAGTCCCCCCGAAAAAAAATCACGAGAGGAATCACCTCCATTTTGGCCAAACGAGCCAGTTGGAAGTCCGTCACATAGTGCTCTAGGCAGCAATCTCCTTGATGGAGACGCATAATCCTTACTGCTGGGTCCATGTTTGGTCGTGTCCTCTGTTACGTAGGGTGAATACAAAAACAAAGGAGAGCTTGATCCTAGTGATGTTACATATGACACTGAAGCTTCAAAGATGGTATCGAGTATGCAGCGCAATTTCACATGAAGCTCCATTCCGGAGCGTGTATTGTTTTCAGAGAAACATGTAATCAACGAAAAACGAAGCCTCACTTTCTTTCAAGTCACGTGAATGCTTCACTTTGTGTGTCAGAATGTTTGAACCCAGACCACTACTCTACGAGTTTATGGAAGTTCAAGTCCATTTACTAACATTTATATATATATAAAGCCTATATTATGATCATATGTGAATTATATTATCTGAAAACTGATTGCCAAGCTTTTATTTGTGCTTAATGGATAAAACAACGGAGCTGCGCTCACAGATTTATGGTTGCCGTAAATTTGACCTGCCACAAGATGGCACTGTTTTCGACACTCCCGATGCTTCGAAAAACTACAAAACATGGTGCAAAACAGGAAATAACATAAAAGTCCACACAAGACAGGAATCATGACAACGTATATTATACGTATATTAGTACATAAATAATACTAATATAACACTGTATGGAACCAATGATATGAAACATGATGCAACATGCCTGTCCAAAACTGATTATCAGTGAATAAGGACTTAAATTTAAGTCTGCTCATCACACAAAGTTATAGTTTGACTTCAGAAGAATATAGAAATAACAATAATGCAAAAGTCACATGTACCACTTTTATGGGTTTTTATTATTTATTATTATTTGAAAGTTTGACAGCCCTCGTCCTCACTCATTGTCATTGTATGGAAAAGAGCAGCCTGGACATTCTGCTAAATGTCTTGAGAGTGAATGAATGAAATGTTCACAATATTTGGATGACCTACTCCTTAAAAGTCAGTTACCTATTTCAACATTTGTAATTATGTCATTTTTAACCACGCTAGAGAATCATAGGTTATAGAGCCGTTCTAGTAATGAGATTCTTCCCTCCGTCTGATCCGCTCCACCCTGAACACAGCAGCACTGATCTAAGAACAGAAACCGACACAATGCTAAGCTGTGTCTCTGTGTTATATAATTTTAAAAAAATCCCACTCACACTCCCTCGTATTCCCTCATATTCCGGGCTTCTACCCCCCCGCCTGCTTTGGCAACCCAACCAGAGCAAACTGGTTTGGAGTCGCTCTGAAAGCCAAGCCCAGAGACTTGGCAGGGCTGTCAAACTTTTTTTCCTTTATCTGGGTCAACTTCCAAAAATCTTTCTATCGCTGCAAAAAAAGAAAAGAAAAGCAAGCGGTGGATTAGAAGCAGACAGAATAAGGAACATAAATAAAATATGAAGGTTTTGCCTCGTTTTTAGAGAGAAGAGAGAGAAATGACAGAGACAGATTTATGCGGAAAGAAAACCGCACAGTTTTGGAAAAGAGGATAGGAGAAACTGTCCGCATCTAGAGGCGACGAAAATGACACACATTATAGATGAGGGCAGTTTGCTGGTTTTATCACTGTATGTGTGTGTGTGTGTGTGTGTGTGTGTGTGTGTGTGTGTGTGTGTGTGTGTGTGTGTGTGTGTGTGTGTGTGTGTGTGTGTGTGTGTGTGTGTGTGTGTGTGTGTGTGTGTGTGTGTGTGTGTGTGTGTGTGTGTGTTGCTTTCAAATTTAATTCGCTACCTATAGTGTTTTGATTGAGACTGTTGGAAAAAGAACTGCAAACACACTTACACTGAATGAAAGCATCACACACACATTTACTTAGCTATCTAAATTAGATTAGATTGACTGTTTTTATGGAATTAATCGTTCCAATAGGTTCATTCTAAAATCATTCTAATATGTTGATTTGCTGCTGTTTAAAAAAATCTTATTATTATCAGTGTTGAAAACAGTTGTAATAAAAATCTTTCATAAAATAATTTATCAATTTAATGCATCATTGCTGAATATAATGTGTAACATATTTTATATTGATATGCTGAAGCAAATTTGTCAGATTTAGCCAACTTCTAATGACTATTTAGTCATTTTAGCACCAAAAAGTGAATCCACACAGTCAAAATGATTTGGTATAGAGAGCGAGCAGGAGAATATCACAGACTCAAGCAGCAACACGGTTTTCTCCGAATGTTTCCCTCCCACTCTGTTTCTCTCACACTCACACACTGCCTGCTTTCCTGCCTTCCCGCTTCTCCACGCTTTTCCCGAAAAAGCTCTTTATCACATTCAGCTGTATGATTCATACTTTACCATATTCACACACATACACCCACACACACACACACACACACAAACATTCAAAAACACGCAGAGAGGGACTTAGTAAATCTGTTAATGTGTGTGTGACTGTTAGATAAATCAGACTTACTGGAATCTAGATTACAGTACTACAGTCAAATGTAAGTGTGTGTGTGTGTAACGCTGCACCAGTAACTGTTATGAATGAAGCCACATGCTATAATCACTCTAGTCTACAGCATCTGCAGGCCTGTGTAAAACTGTGTCTAGATTTGAAGTGAGCAGAACAACTCTCTTTACACATGAAGCGGTCTAACACTTGATGATTATAATAGGATTGATCTAGTTTGGTCGCATCTCTGGGCTCATTTGCAAAGAGGACACTGTGAATGTGTGTTCACACTGACAGTAGCTCCTTTCACAGTTTTGACAGTTTCTCCTTTTGACTTCTCTAGTAAATACACAAATGTGTTGTTTACACAAGCAACGACATTCTGTCTTTTTAGATACCATTCACACATCAGTATCAAAACACTGATAAACTCCACCTGGACAAGCGCTTCAGTTTCACTAAACTGAACACGGTTTTGCTCTTAAAAAAACAAGACACGTAATTCTGTTACTATAGTACAGCACTTAGGCTAAAGTATGAAAAAGCAATGGAAAAGAAGCCAGGGTCTCCAGCACGAGACGTGGCACAATGGTCAGCTGTCTGTCTAGCATGTTGACATTGAGGAACAATTAAGGCGGTGTTCACACTTGGTAGTTTTTGTTAGATTAAAGGAACACTTTTTTTAAAAATAGGCTCATTTTACAAGTCCCCTAGAGTTAAATAGTTGAGTTTTACCGTTTTTGAACCCATTAAGCCGATCTTTGTATCTGGCGGTAGCACTTTTAGCATAGCTTAGCATACATCATTGATTCTGGTCAGTCATTAGCCATTAGCATCTCATTCAAAAAATGACCAAAGACACTTTCAATATTTTTCCTATTTAAATCTTGACTCTTCTACAGTTACATCGTGTGCTAAGACCAACTGAAAATGAAAAGTTGCGATTTTCTACATCTATATGGCTAGGAACTACTTTCTCATTCCTGCGTAATAGTCGCGGATCTTCGCGGCCGTACCATGGCTGCAGCGGCGCAATGATATTACAGCGCCTGAAAGTAGCCCCCAGCTAGGTAACTTTCAATGTGACCGCCACTAAGTTTGTGTAGTTGCAGAGAAAGTTTCAGGCTTGCAGTCGACAAATTGTGTTGTGGATTTAGCTGTGTGATTAGCCCTGGTTCTGTGTGTTGTAAAGGGCTGTGATAGTAAGTCGAAGGTGTAACTACCACCATGTTACACAGAATACCAACGAATCATTGCGCCGCTGCAGCCATGGTACGGCCGCGAAGATCCGCGACTATTACGCAGGAATGAGAAAGTAGTTCCTAGCCATATAGGTGTAGAAAATCGCAACTTTTCATTTTCAGTTGGTCTTAGCACACGATGTAACTGTAGAAGAGTCAAGTTTTAAATAGGAAAAATATTGAAAGTCTTTGGTAATTTTTTGAATGAGATGCTAATGGACTGATCAGAATCAATGATGTATGCTAAGCTATGCTAAAAGTGCTACCGCCACATACAAAGATCGGCTGAATGGATTAAAAAATGGTAAAACTCAACTATTTAACTCTAGGGGACTTGTAAAATGAGCCTATTTTCAAAAAAAGTGGAGTGTTCCTTTAAAATGAACTCTGGTGAGATTGCTGTTAGTGTGGTTCATTTGAATAAGGGTGTGTTTACACTTGTAGTTTGATTCACTTGGTTCATTGGGTCCGGACCAAAACAATAAAAAACATTTAGTCCTGGTCCGCTTGACGTTAACATTGGCATTTTTAGCACAGAATCTAAAGATACTGAACCTAAAGGCATAAGGAGATTGGTCATAAACTAATTGGTCGGCCTTTATCGCGTATTATTGCGTATATATTTCCCGAAGGAACTCACCGAACATCCAAAACAATGCTGTGTGCTGGCCTAAATGCACACAAATGAAGATCTGCTGCGAGAAGATGCGGTTCTGGTGTCTGTACCGAACTGTGATGGGCAACATCACAACTGTGATGAGAAAAAAAACAGGTATGCTTGAGCAATCTGTCCTTTTAGGATCGCATCTTGTGACATCATGTCCTGTTTTTGTTTCGTTTAAATTCTTTGATCCGTGTTGCAGTCATATTTCATTCGAACCGCACCAGAGCACTTTCAGTGCACCAGGGTTCAGATGGCAGCGTTCACTTATTCAAATGAACCGCACTAACAGAGCAATCGCATCAGAGTTTGTTTTAATCGAACCGAACATGCCAAGTGTGAACACAGCCTGAGCGTGAACGAACCCTGGTATGCACCAAACAAGCGGACAGAGACCCCTGAAACGATGGGTCTCGGTCTGCTTCTAAACAAACTGTGGTGCGGTTAAAATGAAATATGAACACAACACGGACCAGTCCGCTTCCAAACAACCCGAAAAGAGGACATGATTTCACAAGATGTGTCCCTAAAAGGAGTTCTTTCTCATCATAGTCGTGATGTTGCCCATCACAGTTCAGTACAGGCATCAGAACCGCATCTCCTCACAGCAGATCTGTGTTTGTGTGTGTGGTGGAGGGAATCTTGCCGCTGTTTTGACTCCTATACACATTTTATAAGCTTTTCACGAGTTCTCAGCAGGTCAAAATACCATTGTGTAGGCTACGCTCATACAATGAGTGCATTTAGCCCAGTTCACAACACTGTTTAGGATGTTTGGTCACAAAATATACATCATAAAAGCTATTTTGTTTTTTATCTTTAGGTTTTGTGTTAAAAACGCCAGTGTGAACGCTAAGCGAACCAGGACTAAATGTATACCATCTTTCTTGGTCCAGACCAAAAGAACCAAGAGAACCGAAGACCCTAAAAGCAGCAGAGCTTACCGTAAACCATTGGCCCGTTTATGATTGGCCCAAATCAGACTTCTTACATCAGCGTGTTCAGCGTTTATAAGAGTTCTCTTTCCGATAATTCTGTTCTTTGTTCACACACAGCATCATTACTGGTAATGTTACAACTTCTCATACTGGTAATTGCTTGAACTGCTTAACTTGTATTTTTTAAAAGGTCCCATTCACACATGATCTCTTAACGGTAATTTACCAGTAATTTACCAGCACAGACTGTACTTGTGAAAGGGGCTAGTGAATTTACACACACACACCGTGAATTTAGCAACAGCCCAGTCGCAGTTGCTATTCCCCTCTGAAACAAATCTATGGTCACATTCCTCCAATATAAATCCCACAACCCAGAGGACACAAAGTAAAGATCATGAGTGAAGAGCATCTCTGCTTGTGTTTATCTCTTGGTTAGCTCTAGGTTATATTAGCTGTGAAAAAGCAGCTGTGGTTTGTGTTGTGCTACAGCTATGTGCCATTGTTACGATGCTGTGATGTGGTGGCTTGTTGGAAACTGATTTTTTTTAGCAGGCTCTGGTGAGAGGCGGTCTGTAAACACAACTGAAGTTTTCTGTTTGAGGAGTAAAATTACCTAAAAGATGATATTTTACGCATATGTGAAAGTCAAATCTATTACTATGAATATACAGGGGGGAAGTTCCCCCAAAAACATAAATATCTTTTACTCAACCTCATGTCATTCCAAACCTGTATTACTTTTTTTTCCTTCTATGGCACAGAAATATGGATAGTTGAAGAATATCCTAACTTTTCTTTTTCATTATAAAGAAAGTGAATGAGGACTGAAGCTTTAAAGCTTCAAAAAGAAAGCATCATAGAAGTATCGTACCAGTGGTTCATACAACTCACACAGTATACTTCAAGCCTTTTGAAGACAAATGATAGCCTTGTGTGAGGAAGAGACTTGAGATTCAAGTTGTACAGACCACTTCTACAGTGCCGTTTTGAAGCTTAACTGCATCAGTCTTTCTTTATACACTTTCATTTGTGAAGAGCGACCAGAATATTCTTCTAAATTTCTCCTTTGTTCTATGCTCTATAGAAAAATGATGACAGAATTTTACAAACCAAAAATAAATCAATATTCATGTAAGACAGGGAATTATGAAAAATTCAACAGTGGGCATCAAAATGACTATTCAAAAAGTTGCTGTATTATTCACTCTTAGAAGAAAAGGTCAAAGGGTTCTGTCAGGTGCTTCATCCCATCATGGAATCATTTTATGGATTTAGTTGTAATTAACTCATTTTTTTTATTCGTTATTTTTTATCTTTACTAGAACATTTGAAACAACCCATTAAACATGAAAATATTATGCAGTCGTTAAAGACATTTCTTTTGATTTTTTTCTTTTAAATTGAATCATGAACTCAATATAGAACCCTATTGGACCTTAATAAAAATAGGCCTAAATAAAAACAAATCAGACAAGTTGATATTTATGTTCTATTTATCCATAGGAAAACTTACCAAAGTAAGTAGTGCTGTCATTTCTGGCAGATATAAATGCATGTGATAGTCTGCAGCCAGACTCTTAGACTTATCAATGACTCCATGTATTTTGGATGAAGATTATTCATGGGAAACTGGACAGTTTGTGTGTGTTTGTGTGGTGGTCATACAGACAATTTTGAGTGTACAGGTATAGAGAGAACATTGCAATAGTGTATTTTTGTGTTTTCTTTAAATGTGTAAAGTTTTGTGTGTGTGTGTGTGTGTGTGTGTTTATGTGTGCAGGATGGAGCAGGCAGAGAGAAGCACAGCTATAACTCCCACGCCTCCACAAGCTTCAGTCTCCGCCTTGCTGGCCTGCTCTCTATGTGTGTGTGTGTGTGTGTGTGTGTGTGTGTGTGTGTGTGTGTGTGTGTGTGTGTGTGTGTGTGTGTGTGTGTGTGTGTGTGTGTGTGTGTGTGTGTGTGTGTGTGTGTGTGTGTGTGTGTGTGTGTGTGTGTGTGTGTGTGTGTGTGTGTGTTTTCTCCTCCCCTCTAACCAGGGCCTGGCTGCACATGTTCACTGATAGAAGCTGAAATAAACAGAACCGGCCCTGCCTGATAGCACTCCAGAGAGCAGCTCCATTACTGACGAACAGCCGCTATTGGCTGGAGTAATGCCAGCATCTCTCTGAGTGAGAGAGAGAGAGAGAGAGAGAGAGAGAGAGAGAGAGAGAGAGAGAGAGAGAGAGAGAGAGAGACCTACACTAGATCTCTGCCCTATCATGAAAAGAATCATTTCAGTTACATTACAATAAATGTGACTAATGTATATATTGTTATATATTATATACACATATATATATTTAAATGTGAGACACTATTTACTATGGAGCAATAGACTCTGGCTGTTAAGTCAGTGTGTGAATGAACCACTGTTTTTTAAACCTGCACTGCTGCAGGAAAGAAGAGCAAAACAATTAAAAGAAAAATGATAAATATGAAGTAAATGAGTCTTCTGTGTTTGTGGTCAGATAGAAAACAGATAATATTTATATGCAAGGAGGACTGGCATACTCTCGCTGAGTGTTTGTTTACAGGACTGTGTGGATGTGGGCCACCTCACTATTTATAACCAACCTGTGTGTGTGTGTGTGTGTGTGTGTGTGTGTGTGTGTGTGTGTGTGTGTGTGTGTGTGTGTGTGTGTGTGTGTGTGTGTGTGTGTGTGTGTGTGTGTGTGTGTGTGTGTGTGTGTGTGTGTGTGTGTGTGTGTGTGTGTGTGTGTGTGTGTGTGTGTGTGTAAACAAGGTAAGCGCTGTCACCCCGCATGACAGAGGCAGACAAACACTCACACACATACATATGATTCCTATCCTTAAATTGCTTGAATTGAGAAAGTTTTGCGTGTGGAGGTTTATTTGAAACACATACTATGGGAAACTTTTTTCTCTGTGACTGAAAATCTAATATACACTACAGTCCAAAAGTTTGGGGTCGGTGTGATTTTGTAATGTTTTTGAAAGAAGTCATTTGATCAAAAAAACTGAAATATTCTGGAATATTATAACACATTAAACCAACTGTTTTCTATGTGAATATATATTAAAATGTAGTTTATTCCTGTGATCAAAGCTGCATTTTTCAGCATCATTACTCCAGTCAGAAATCATTCAGATATGTGAACCTAAACCATAAGTCACACGGGTATATTTGTGGCAATTAGCCATTGTTATGGATCCATTTTTAGGATATTAAGTAAAGATCATGAAGATATTTTGTAAATTTCCTACCGTAAATATATAAAAAACATATTATTATTAATAATATGCATTGCTAAGGTCTTCATTTGGACAACTTTAAAGGCGATTTTCTCAATATTTAGATTTTTTTGCATCCTCAGATTCCAGATTTTCAAATAGTTGTACCAAATAGTGTCCTATCCTAACAAACCATACATCAACGGAAAGCATATTTATTAGGTTTCAGATTATGTATATCCATCAATTTAAAAAAATGTACCCTTATGACTCATTTCCAGGACTATTTCATGAATAGAAAGTGCAAAAGAACAGCATTTATTTGAAATAGAAATCTTTTGAAACATTTTGAATGTCACTTTTGATAAATTTCATGCACCCTTGCATTAAAAAAAGTGAACATTTCTTTCACACACACAAAAAAAAATACTCACTGACCCCAAACTTTTGAATGGTACTGTGTAAATTTGAAAATATAAAAAAATACTAAAAAATTAAAATAAGTTAAAATTCATTCACACTGATCATGTGACTCTTTGTACAGTCGGTCAGATGTTCTTCCACTGAAGCTTTGAATCATCTCAAATCATGCTGGAGAACATGATCATGATCAGAATGCTGCTGTTATTAAAGACAGAGATGATCTGAGACATGTATATTTATTTTTCAGTTTATCATCTTTTTACTTAAATTGTTATGCTTTATTATTATCATTTTTATTATTAAGGTAAAAAATCTGAGCATTTTTACTAGTGGTCAGACTTTTGGAGACCCTACTGTAGATCACACTTTCATAGTGCTGCCTCATGCATTCGTTTGGTTTTGTCTCTGCTTCGTTGAGTTTGTTCTCAGGAAGCAGATATGTCACACCGCTTGGCAGAGATCCAGACAGAGGAACGCTATCTGGCCTGCAGAAAAACGCACAATAAGCACTGAACATTGTGAGCGGTATGCTAAAGTTAGCAGTGCACACACACACACACATATCACTCTTCCTGTGGTTTGTTGGATGACACTCAGCCCCTTGTGTGACACAGAAGTGCAGTTTTCTTCACAATGTTGTCCTGACTGTTGATTCAGAACCCTTATTTGACAAAATGTACTTTAAAGGAGTGATGAATTGAGAAATCAACTTTCCCTTGAGCCTTTGATATATAAAAGTTCATTGTGATATAAGAATATCCTGTAAGTTTCAGAGCTGAAAACGTCCTTGTTAGTCAAAGAAAAGCTTTTATTGACACCAGGCCCAGAAACCGATCGATCTCAGAATATGTCGACCATTGTGTCAGAATATGTTGTGTGTGTGTGTGTGTGTGTGTGTGTATGGGTCGCGGTTATTCACCGATCGGGCCGGGCAAGTAATAAAAAAATAACATTCCAATCAATCGCGGGTGGATGAGAGATGAATCGTGTTTTTTACTAGCCCTGTGAGCGTTTCTCCACATTTATATTTACATTTACATTTGGCAGACGCTTTTATCCAAAGCGACTTACATTGCATTCAAGGTACACATTTTACATTTTGTCAATTCTTGCTTTCCCTGGGAATCGAACCCATGACCTTGGCGTTGCTAGCGCCATGCTCTACTGTTTGAGGTATAGGAAAGCTATATGCTTTCAGCACATGCTTTCAAAACAATCCCCACATGTACTGAGGGGAGCTGAAGCTCATTAAATATGCAAATCTTATCCAATCCTAGCCGTGGGCGTTTACTTCCAAGTCTTCAGAGCGGCACGCCCATCAAAATCGAGCGTGTCTTGAGAGAGCCTCAAAACCAGGGCAGAAAATAGCCTATTACTTATTCATTATGATGCTTTTGAATGTCAAAACCACGCGAACGTCATAAGTTGACCTCAGACAACAGTATAATTTTTTTTTTAAAGCCAGTTCATGACCCCTTTAATTTTGACTTGTCCCTCAGTTTGTAAATACAAACTAAATTCACATTTACAGCATTTCCTTGGAAGCATAGCAGAAAAGGAGGCAGTGGGGTTTAAAGGCACAATAAAAAAACGCAAAGAAAAGTAGCCTTTTCTTCCGTGTTGTGATGTACATCTGAGTATGGAAGCTTGTTTCCACCATGGAATAAAAATAAAAAAGGTAATTCATACTTTTTTTCTCATAATTGCGTGATATAAAGTCGCATTAGCAAGATAAAAAGCTGTAATTGCGAGTTATAAAGTCAGATTTCCAAGATATAAAGTTAGAATTGCAAGTAATAAAGTCAGAATTATGAGATATAAACTAAAGTCAGTCTTTTTTTCACACAGAATTGGACTTTATATCTCTCAATTCTGACTTAACATCTCGCAATTCTGACTTTATATCTTAGAATTCTGACTTTATAAATACGCAATTGTGACACAATTTTTGTGGAAAACACTAACAAATGCATAGCAACACACTAACAACCACTCAGAACACCTTAGCAACTACATAGCAACAGTCCGGCAACAACCCACTTCACCCTAGCATTACGGTGACAGGCACACTTACAAAAAACAAGTAAAATTTATTTGTGGTTGTGGCAATGTTTTAACAAACTGAGGGATGCATTGCCATTATTGTCATAGCTATTGTCCATAACCATTAATATTCCTTGATACTGTTAGTAATCAGAAATGCTCCGAAGCTGCTGTGAGAAGAGCACATAAGGGTCAAGTCCCACGGGCTGACCTCAGATCAAACTAAGCATGAGAAAACAACAGCATGAACGGCAGGACCAGTCATCTGGGCTAGTTATTAAAGTAGCGTGCCAGGGTACATCTGAATGCCCTTTCTTCTGAATTTCGGTGTTTATTTTGTGCATTTTTTATACACGTCAGCCAACCGTCCTTATTGCATCAACCAGGGAAGGCCTTTGAATATAGTGTGTGGGAAGCATGTTTGTCTCTTGCTCTAAAGTCCACCGCGTACGACCTTGGCAGAGTTAGAAAGCAACATTCTTCCCTCTAGCTGGCCAATGTTTTCTTTTATTCATTTCTAAAGCACATGTTAACATCTGAAACGTTTGCAGTTCCACGTGAGCAGTGAGTGTTTCATACATGATCCCTCTCTGACATGTGTTTTCATTTGTCTCCCTCCCCCTGTGAACCTTCACTGCCACTCAACCCCTCATTTTCACTCCATCCCTCACTTTCGCCCGAGAGCGACACCTCCCCCAATCCCCTCTCGCTCGATGCTGATGGATGGATAGTCACGGATGAGATCCAGCAGTGTGTTATGATCCATTAAGGCCCCGATATACTCACAGCGAAGTTCTGTTTCCTAGGGGTAAAAAGAAGTTAGAAATACGAGGCCAGCGATATACTGTTAGATGAACGTGTAAATATGTGCTGCGCGCTTTCCTCTCAATAACAAAATAACCACACAGCAAAAATGAGAAAACAGCAAGCGTTGTTTTTCAAATAAAACAAGAATTAGATCACAGCAACGTGGATATGTTTGCAGGAGCTCTGCACTTTGTTGCTCTAGTAAAGTCACGTCACGTTTATCAGCATCTTGATATGCCACACCTGTGAGGTGGATGTATAATCTCGTCAAAGGAGAAGTGCTCACTAACACAGCTTTAGACAGATTTGTGAACAACAATTGAGAGAAATAGGCCTTTTGTGTACATAGAAAAAGTCTTAGCTCATGAAAAATGGGGGCAAAAACAAAAGTGTTGCGTTTATAATTTTGTTCAGTGTATATAGCAATTTATACAATAGATTGCTTAAAAGCAAGCAGCTTTACATGAAAACAAGTGTCAGTGTATTGTTTAACCCTTAAATGCATGACTGTTTTGCCAAACATTCTTAGATATTCGGGTCTTTAGCGACCCGGATCTATATCTAACATGGATAGTTCTATACCTGTCGCGATAATATATAAAACTCCTGATATTAGAGTAACAATTACAGAAGAATAAAATAAAACATATTTCGTTACCTCTTGGAGCTTGGAAGGGTTCAGTTTGAGCAGATGTTTTATACCATCATCATCACTGTCCTCGTCAGAACTCATTTCCCAGTACATTCAGCATTTCCCTCATATTCGCGATCTCACGCATATCCTCAAAACTCATTTTCAACGTCTTCAAAATAAATATTTTGATCACTGACAGCTTCCTTCACCAGATCCATCATCAGCGACAGTGACACTAATATTTGATTGCGTTCAGTACTGTCTCTGCAGTAAATCGCTGAGCCATTTCAAGTTTTGCAGATTATATATATTATTGTTCCGTTTTCTGTCTGAGGTAAATTTGAGTGAAACGTCACTTCATCATTGTGTATCAGACATTGCCACCTTGTGGAATAAAGGTGAATTGCACTCATTATATATTCATTTATTATTGTGCAGATAAAAAAATACGTACAATCTTACACACCTCGGGTCGTTAGCGACCCTATACAATTTTGACAAAAAACTAGTGGAAAAACAGGCATTCAACTATAATTTTTTTTTTCTTGTTATATTGTTTAAAATGGATTGATTGAGGAATACTAAGAAGGTTGATGTCTAACTTTAAAAAATGAATGAGGAGGAGGAGAGTGAATTACGTCTCGAGTCACTAAAGACCCAAGGTATGCATTTAAGGGTTAATCAGAATTACAATCTCATGTTCTACTATAAATCGGCTTTGCAGTGTGTTCATGTTTTCACTCGCGGACATTTGACATTGACGGACTAAATATAAGGGAACCAGAGAAGATTTCCACGTCAATGAAGGCGGAGCCTCAGAGTCACACCTACCTAGTATCGCCATGGACCAATGGTAGTTCGAAGGTGTTTACTAGCCGGAGCGAACGTTCGCTTTGGTAAGCTGCTTTAAAAATTTTGTTCAAAATGACGTCACACCAGTTGGTTTCTCCATTTTGCATGAAGTATATCGGGGCCTTTAAGATCCACTTAAACACAATAAGATGTTTCAGGACTTATGGCTAAACCAATTAATTATTAATAATTATAATAATTCATTACATTTATCTAGTGCTTTTCTAGGCACTCAAAGCGCTTTACATGTGGAAGGGGGGAATCTCCTCAACCACCACCAATGTGCAGCATCCACCTGGATGATGCGACGGCAGCCATATTGCGCCAGAACGCCCACCACACACCGGCTTATTGGTGGAGAGGAGACAGAGTGATGAAGCCAGTCAGTATGTATGGGGATGATTAGGAGGCCATGATGGACAGGGGCCAATGGGCAAATTTGGCCAGGATGCCGGGGTTACACCCCTACTCTTTTCTGAAGGACACTGGGATTTTGAATGACCACAGAGAGTCAGGACCTCGGTTAAACGTCTCATCCGAAGGACGGTGATTGTTACAGTATAGTGTCCCCATCACAATACTGGGGCGTTAGGACCCACACAGACCACAGGGTGAGCCCCCCCTGCTGGCCTCACTAACACCTCTTCCAGCAGCAACCTAGTTTTTCCAGGGGGTCTACCATCCAGGTACTGACCAGGCTCAGCCCTGTCTTGGGCTACAAGGTGATATGGCTGCTGATTTGTTGATTTGTAATTTTCATCTACATCAATTGTTGTCTTTTTTTGAGCAACTTAGTCATGTTTTCTAAGAGCTGTTTACACGTGCATCAACGGCACTATTTCATACAAATACTTGGTATAGTTTGGTCTCTACTTGTATGGTTGTTGTATTCTGCTTGTTGAGACTTTTGAACGATATAAGACAAGTTATGTACGAGGATTTTAGAGATCACATTTTCATGTAAAGCACGCTATGAAAATAGAGCACTTCAAGCAAAACTTGTTAAGTCATATTCCCTATATTCACTGTAAAGCCAAGCTTCTAAGCTTTAGAATGACACCTATTTTGTGTTGGTTAATCTATTACTTGACTATTGGAATTTATGTAAATTAACATCCCTAATTGCTAGGATTAATTTGTCTCCTTCCAGTTAAAGAACTCGACTAAACTCGACTAACTCGAACTAACAGACTACTTTCTGTCTTTCAGCTCCACATGTTATCGGCTCCTGTGTGATGTAGCCTATATGAGCAACAAAGCAATGCTGCTATCTCTCTTTTGCATCTATATTTTCATCTTTCTTTCTCTCTCTGTGCAGTTCTCTAATTATAGATGCCCCACCCCCTCCCAGCACACCCAGTTTGTCTCCGCCTGTTTTCCACCACACTGTTATGTAATGCCCTGCTCCACTCCAGATCTACACACACACACACACACACACACACACACACACACACACACACACACACACACACACACACACACACATAGTGGTAGGTGGGACAGTGTCCATGTTTACCAGAGGATAAGGCTACAGTACAGCAATAGAATGATAGATGACTGGACTTTAATAGCACACAACATTGTGATTTATAAAAGCCCTTCTTACGCAAGTTACAGTGTGTCTGACAAACTGCACTGCCTTTAAACCAAAGCACAGAGCCAAACTCTCTCTCTCTCTAAACACACACAGTCTACTTACACATACACTTATGTAAGATACTTCATAATAATGTAATCCGATATAATAATAATAACTGTTTTCTTGCATATTTCACTATGATTTTCCCAAACAAAACAGGGAAAACAGCAACATTGAGACATTTAAAAGAAGTTTTCTATTTTTATGTATTTTAAAATGTAATTTATTCCTGTGATCAAAGCCGAATTGTCAGCATCATTACTCCAGTCTCAGAGAGAGCTAACCAACTAAACCAAATGAAAACCAGGCGAGGAAAGCAGTTAAAACAACTAAGACAAACCAGATTTGTTTATAATAGACAACAATAGACAAAGATACACAGACAGAAAGAACTTCGCACCCGCATGACATCAAACCACTTCCTCACATGTCCAAATTTAGTTTGACTATTTTAAAAACATCCTCACACTTGAGAAGCCTCTGAACTGCGGCATCAAAATAATGGTAAAAACATTCACAGAGCATGACAACAAAACTTTTGAATAAAAGAAATGTCAATTTTTAATCAGCAGGCTGACTGAGCACAATGAGGCCCGGGAGATACACTTTGCTATTTGAGTGTTGAAGCGAACCAAACAAAATGGAGGCTATCAAGTTGTGTAAACAAAGTTTGAGAGGAGACCGCTGACGGACGAATAAATAAGTGTTTGGGTGGACATGGTACATAGAAACGTTTTTCATTAGGATCTGAATATCAAAGGAACAGTCTACACACTACAGAGCAAAAACAAGTCTCATTTAATACCTCTGAGAGTAGACACGCTTACCTTGACATACCTTACCTGGCAACTCAGATGATGTCCAGAGCAACATTACTGCTGTAAAGGTCCTGAGGGCTTAATCATACGCACACAAGCACACACACAGTTGGCAATAAGGCTGTGAAAGTGCAGTGCAGTACAAGTAGTTCATCTGACTGAAGCAGTATGCAGTACACAAGACTTCACATCCTTGTGAACTTAAACACAGTTTCTGTGGTGGTGTTGTTGTTGTTATTTTAATGCAATAACTCCCAGCTGCAGACTTAGCAACATATTTTACAGCCTTTTGAGACAACTGTGTAATAAGCCATCTCTGAGTTTCTCATTTCCATCTGAGGGCGAGGGGAAACCCCACTTCGGCTGAGTGTTTGCTTTTGTGTGAACTCATTTCACTTGTGAGGGTAAATAGTTCCTTCACATGTAAATATGGCAGTTTTATGGTTGGGTTAGATTTAGGGCTGTCACTAACGATTATTTTGGTAATCGAGTAATCAGTCAATTATTTTGATGATTAATTGAGTAATTGGACAATTTTTTGTGGTAATAAAAATTAAGTGAAATTAACTGGTAAGTGAACACTAACCAGTAAAATTACTTAAAATACAGTTTGTACAGCTTCAAGCAGTTGTTATCATGTTGCTAGGGTGTTGTTGGAGGCTGTGAGTGTTACTATACAGTTAGTAATGTGTTCCAAACAGCTGTTAGTGGCTGTAAGTTGGAGGCTGTTGCTAAATGGTTGTTAGTGTGTTTCTAGGGTGTGTTGGCTGGCTCTAAGTGTTGCTAAGGTGTTCTGAGTGGTTGTTATCGTGCTGTCAGAATGTTGTGGCTGGTTGTGAGTGTTGCTATGCAGTTGCTAAGGTGTTGCTAGTGATTGTTGGTGTGTTTCTAAGGTGTTCTAACTTGTTGGAATGTTGTTTGGGTGTTGTTGGAGACTGTGAGTGTTGCTATGCAGCTGCTACTCTGTTCTAAGTGATTTTAGTGTGTTTCTAGGGTGTGTTGGCTGGCTCTAAGTGTTGCTAAGGTGTTCTAAGTGGTTGTTATCGTGCTGTCAGAATGTTGTGGCTGGTTGTGAGTGTTGCTATGCAGTTGCTAAGGTGTTGCTAGTGATTGTTGGTGTGTTTCTAAGGTGTTCTAACTTGTTGGAATGTTGTTTGGGTGTTGTTGGAGACTGTGAGTGTTGCTATGCAGCTGCTACTCTGTTCTAAGTGATTTTAGTGTGTTTCTAGGGTGTGTTGGCTGGCTCTAAGTGTTGCTAAGGTGTTCTAAGTGGTTGTTATCGTGCTGTCAGAATGTTGTGGCTGGTTGTGAGTGTTGCTATGCAGTTGCTAAGGTGTTGCTAGTGATTGTTGGTGTGTTTCTAAGGTGTTCTAACTTGTTGGAATGTTGTTTGGGTGTTGTTGGAGACTGTGAGTGTTGCTATGCAGGTGCCACTCAGTTTGAAGTGGCAGTTAGCGTGTTTCTAGGGTGTGTTGGCTGGCTCTAACGGTTGCTAAGGTGTTTTAAGTGGTTGTTATCGTGCTGTCAGAATGTTGCGGCTGGTTGTGAGTGTTGCTATGCAGTTGCTAAGGTGTTGCTAGTGATTGTTGGTGTGTTTCTAAGGTGTTCTAAGGTGTTCTAACTTGTTGGAACATTGTTTGGGTGTTGTTGGAGTCAGTGAGTGTTGCTATGCAGCTGCTACTCTGTTCTAAGTGGTTGTTAGTGTGTTTCTAGGGTGTGTTGGCTGGCTCTAAGGGTTGCTAAGGTGTTCTAAGTGGTTGTTATTGTGCTGTCAGAATGTTGTGGCTGGTTGTGAGTGTTGCTATGCAGTTGCTAAGGTGTTGATAGTGATTGTTGGTGTGTTTCTAAGGTGTTCTAACTTGTTGGAACATTGTTTGGGTGTTGTTGGAGACTGTGAGTGTTGCTATGCAGCTGCTACTCTGTTCTAAGTGGTTGTTAGTGTGTTTCTAGGGTGTGTTGGCTGGCTCTAAGGGTTGCTAAGGTGTTCTAAGTGGTTGTTATTGTGCTGTCAGAACGTTGTGTCCGATTGTGAGTGTTGCTATGCAGTTGCCAAGGTGTTCTAAGTGGTTGTTTGTGTGTTTCTAGGGTGTGTTGGCTGGCTCTAAGGGTTGCTAAGGTATCCTAAGTGGTTATTATCGTGCTGTCAGAATGATGTGGCTGGTTGTGTGTGTTGCTATGCAGTTACTAAGGTGTTGCTAGTTATTGTTAGTGTGTTTCTAAGGTGTTCTAACTTGCTGGAACATTGTTTGGGTGTTGTTGGAGTCAGTGAGTGTTGCTATGCAGCTGCAACTCTGTTCTAAGTGGTTGTTAGTGTGTTTCTAGGGTGTGTTGGCTGGCTCTAAGTGTTGCTAAGGTGTTCTAAGTGGTTGTTATTGTACTGTCAGAACGTTGTGTCCGATTGTGAGTGTTGCTATGCAGTTGCTAAGGTGTTCTAAGTGGTTGTTAGTGTGTTTCTAGGGTGTGTTGGCTGGCTCTAAGGATTGCTAAGGTGTTCTAAGTGGTTGTTATTGTGCTGTCAGAACGTTGTGTCCGATTGTGAGTGTTGCTATGCAGTTGCTAAGGTGTTCTAAGTGGTTGTTAGTGTGTTTCTAGGGTGTGTTGGCTGGCTCTAAGTGTTGCTAAGGTGTTCTAAGTGGTTGTTATTGTGCTGTCAGAACGTTGTGTCCGATTGTGAGTGTTGCTATGCAGTTGCTAAGGTGTTCTAAGTGGTTGTTAGTGTGTTTCTAGGGTGTGTTGGCTGGCTCTATGGATTGCTAAAGTGTTCTAAGTGGCTGTTATTGTGCTGTCAGAACGTTGTGTCTGATTGTGAGTGTTGCTATGCAGTTGCTAAGGTGTTCTAAGTGATTTTAGTGTGTTTCTAGGGTGTGTTGGCTGGCTCTAAGTGTTGCTAAGGTGTCCTAAGTGGTTATTATCGTGCTGTCAGAATGATGTGGCTGGTTAACTGCAATAGAGACAGAGCGTATTTAGGCCACGCCCACACCGGGGGGGAAAACAATCCAACGCTCTCCATTGACTTTGCATTGCGTGAGGCTGCCTCATTGTCCTTTCGGACTTATAACAAAAAACAGAACAATGTCTAAAAGCTGATATGTGACAAGGTGTACAGCAAACAAGCTAAAAAACACAGAAATACATTTTTATAAGCTGTCGACCCAAAAAAACGAGCGTTTAAGAAGATAAAAGTGGATACAGGCAATATGAAGTGAAGCTTCAGCAGGAAGAATGGGTCAATTTTGGGATCCTGACACTCAGTATGCCTCAATATGTCTGTGTGCAGTAAATATGTTGTCACTGTTAAGTAAAATATCCAAATGTCCGTTTTATATATTATATTTACTGTCGCTGATTACGTTCCCCTCTAGTCGCCGTAGTTCTCATTGTAATATGACCCGACGCGCGCAGTCTCAATGGCCTGAATCCACTTTTTTGTCCTTAAACGCTCGTTTTTTGGGTCAACAGCTTATAAAAACGTCTGGGTTTTTGCTTCTGGGTTTTGTTTAGCTTGTTTGCTGTACACTTTGTCACATATCAGCTTTTATACATTGTTCAGTTTTTTGTTATAAGTCCGAAATGACAAGGAGGCAGCCTCCCGCAATGCAAAGTCAATGGAGACGTTTTGATCTACTGTAGATCTAAAAATCTTATGATATTTAATTGCCTAAAACTAGACTAAAACTAAAAACAATTCAGGTGACTAAAATATGACTAAAACTATTTTAGTCAAAAGACTATGACTAAAACTAAATCAAAATTTGCTGTCAAAATTAACACTGGTTGGTTCTCATTTCCGTTGGTGGGACATGTGTCACAATCAAAATCAGTCATGGCTGACTTTAAAAATGGAAAATACGGATGGATGGATCCAAAATAAGGAACATGCTTTCCTATAGCTCAAACAGTAGAGCATGGCGCTAGCAACGCCAAGGTCAAGGGTTCGATTCCCAAGGAAAGCAAGAACTGACAAAATGTAAAATGTGTACCTTGAATGCAATGTAAGTCGCTTTGGATAAAAGCGTCTGCCAAATGCATAAATGTAAATGTAAAATGTACATAGCTGTGTTCAGTTTTAGTATTTGACCACAATATAAATTTTAATCTATCCATATGGGAATAATGTGAACATGTCTAATCCTGCATTTAAATGTGTATTTGGGGCCCTGATCAGCGTCCCCAGCCGACACAGCTCAAGAGGGTAAACACAGTACAGGAATAAATAGTGATGAAAATATCTGAAACGAAACAGCTGAACTAATCAAACAAACAGGCCTTAAGCAAACCTCACCAACCACTTCCCGCAGAGAGAGAGAGAGAGAGAGAGAGAGAGAAAGACAGACCCAACCAGAGTGCCTTCTGTCTGCTACAGAGCAGTTTGTTACTTTGTGTTAAAGGTTTATATATATAATTTCTCAATATTAAGTGGTCTCTTAATTTTTTCCAGAGCTGTTTATCTATCTATCTATCTATCTATCTATCTATCTATCTATCTATCTATCTATCTATCTATCTATCTATCTATCTATCTATCTATCTATCTATCTATCTATCTATCTATCTATCTATCTATCTATCTATCTATCTATCTATCTATCTATCTATCTATCTATCTATATATATATTACTAGAAATCAATTGGAAAACTAATTTAAATACATTCAATTCTGAATACATTTATATTGTGTAAAATTGTGTAAAAAAAACTGATATAAACAGGAGCAGCTGAAACAAAAATCACACTCTATTTGGAGGATGCCAGTGTTGGCTTTACGAAAATACATATTAGTAATACAAGTATAATGGACTTTATAAAGACCAAAAAGTTGGAGGGCACTGACGTCACAAACTACCTTGCAACCAATCACGTCAACATGTGGGCGGGCTTTAGCATATCATTAACTACAGAGTCTCAAGAGAAGCCAGGTTATCCCGGTATATTTTTCTGTTGATATGAAAAATCAGGTACATTTACAATATAGCGGGAGAATTATATATGATATATATTACGATGTTGTGATGAACTATATGCCTTTCTCCACTGACGTTCTGAGTTGTTTAAAGTGTTTCTAAGGATGGCAGGCGTCTGACTCGGAGCTGTTTGATAACGTAGTAAAGCAAAAGACTAATCATATGAATTACCGTTATGTGTCCGACGTTGTAGAGAGCGATACATAAAACGGTGCGAGTGAGTGGAGGCGGGGCTCATTTGCATATTCATGGTCCACATATACTAAATGCAGCAAGGGTGCATAGTTACATTCAAGCATTTTAAGGCATGAATAATTTTTTTCACAGGAAACAAGCCTTTAAATATGTCATTTTGGTGATCAAAGATGAGTTTTAAGGGATATAATTATTGACTACAGGGGGACTTTAAGAAGCACTGATTATTACAATCCTTTAAATTAGCCACAATAAACATGAGTAATGAATCAGATATAAATCACTGCTCATCATGTAAGTATGTATCCTATTACTGTGTGTAGCATTGCTGCATTGGCAATATTTTGAGTTATATAGAGTATTTTAGGGAATTGTTATTGTTTTTATTAATTGAATCTATAAATTTTCTGAAACCAAGTTTGCTATGATACATTTTTAGTGGGTGACAAATGAATATTATAAGATCTTTTTTGGTGATTTTTTAAAATAATTTATTGCTGCATAACCGATGTGCTCACAGTGAATAATTGTTGTTCAATGTGCGTATGTTTTCGTGAACTGCTTCTTAAGATACACACCTTGGTGGTGAATTTACAGCCATGTGTGAATCAAATGGCAATAAAGAATAACTTTGCTCTGTCTGTACATACAGTATGTTTAAAAATTACAAAAAAAAGAAAAAGGGGCTTTAAATAATGTCAGACTTCGACACCAGACCCTAAGAACCAGAGCTCAGTTTTTCCAGTATGGCATTTTTATTTCATTTTATTATGTCAAACTAAATGTAAAATGCAAGGTTTTTTCTATTTCTTTCACTTCCCTTTCCTCACTATATATACACCGTCCTTTCTTGGGCTACACAACTATGCTGAACACAGTAAATACAGCCCTGCGCTAAATATGAGCTCCAAAAACATCAACATGAAGGGCTTTTGTCTGCACACAAAACACACAGCTCAGCTCCGCTGGCAATTGCTCATTTGGTTTCAGATCACTGTGGGGAATCGTTGAATTATTATTACACCAATAAGCATCAGTGTGGGGTTTTGTGTATTTTGCACTCAGATTTCATTCATTCATTTTATTCAAGACAAGATGAGCAAAAGAAGGGGGAACAATAGGCGGCTTTACTGCTTTACGAGCTATTCATGATGGCAATCATATGAAGCTGAATGGCATTGTATGAACAGATTTCGTATAATGAACAGGATACTCAAACATTTAAGTGGCATGTTCATGAAAGTTATGTATAATGTATCAAGTCACACAGCTGGAGCGATAAACTTCTCTTTCATTAGGCTGATTTCTGACTGACTATCCAGATTTATATCTGTGCTCAGTTTAGGGAAGTGAAGAGGAAATCAAATCTGTGGAAAACTGAAAAGACATTTGAGTCCCGAGTGATTAATAGCATGAAGTTGGGCTTTTAGAGGGAAAGTTACCTGGATTTTTTTTATTATTACGATCATTGCATTCCAGAATTGGGGGGACTTTTTCCCAATGAAAAGTTACAGTATATGTAATGAACAAAAAAATATTAAACAAAAATCCCCATGTTCACTGTGGATTACAATGAAAAGTCCTAAAAGTACAACGCAAACATTTCCCAGATGGATTCCCCTGCAATATTACAGCATTAATAACACCACAAATTCATTACTAATGCAGTACGCTGGGAAAAACCTGACTGAAACTAGTGAAGAACTGAAAACCAGCTCTCACAATACCAAATTATCAGTCTATAACAGCACATGTGAATATTTCCCAATAACAATTTTGATACCGCAGCAAAAACAAATCTGCTAACGAACATACTTTAAAAAGTTTAATATATATATTCAAATTAAATGAACAAATTTACATGTCTTCAATTATTTCGTTAAGAAAGAGCCAAAAATGTAGTCTTTGTTAAGTAAATACATATATGATACATTTTTATTGTTACTTTGTGGTTTTTTTTGCATGTTTTGTTCATTGGACTTTTAGTTTGCATTTTTACTCTGTTTCTGTTCCTGTTTCCTGTCCTGTGTGCAATGTTTTGTAGTCCCTTGTAGTTTTATTCTAATTGATTAGTTGTGTCTTGTTTGCCTACTGCCCCTCTAGTATTTAAACCCCAGTGTTTCTTGTGTTCCTTGTCGAGTCTTGTCTTACATGGATGTGTGTTTGGTGCTGTCTGTTTATTTTGTTATTCATCTCTTTGCATTTGGAGCTAGCTCTCCTTTGTTTTTTGTAGTTCAAAAAACAAACTCCTTTTTTTTGTAGTTTTGTAGTTTTTTGTAGTTTTTGTAGTGCATTTGGATCTAGCTCTCCTTTGTTTTTTGTAGTTCAAAAAACAAACTCCTTTTTGTTTTGTAGTTTTGTAGTTTTTTTGTAGTTTTTGTAGTGCATTTGGATCTAGCTCTCCTTTGTTTTTGTAGTTCAAAAACAAACTCCTTTTTGTTTTGTAGTTTTGTAGTTTTTTTGTAGTTTTTGTAGTGCATTTGGATCTAGCTCTCCTTTGTTTTTGTAGTTCACTCAGCGTTACAATTATGTAATAAAGCTAAAATGTATCCACTCAAGAGCAGTGAGTAGTTTTTATTATAGTAAAAATGTATTGTTACACACATTCTGTTTTTTAATACTTGAAACTACTGATTTCTGAAACGTATTCAATAAAGTTGCTCTGAAGCTATTTTTATTGTACAAAGTGCTATATAAATAAAATGTACCACTTGATTGCATTCAATTATGACATAACTGGTTGTGTTTACAGTAATATTCTGCCAAGACAAGCATTTTGACCAAGAAGTGCATATGATCGTTCATGCGCATGGCCACATTACCGCTCTTCACATGCAAGCAAACACTAATGGTCGCTCAAAAGCAGTGGCTTTCCACTGCAAGAATAATTTTTCAAAGATTATTTGAGTAAATTTTACAAGAAAATACTATTTCTACTCTAAATTTTCACATTAAGTTTCTTCGTAATGATTCACTAGCGATTTCTGAACAGAGTGAAAAGTGTTTCGAATCCTACATTACATTTTTCAGTGTACCAATGCAAGTCGATACTCTGTACTGGTAGGGTTGTAAAAAGTACTAGTACTTCTGACATCCTAGTACTCCCAGTGTCCTGCAGAGGCCGATGTGATTGGATCTGACCATGGTTGTATTTGGCTCATACACTGATCTTCTATAGTTGGGTCAATGATTATTGTTCACTGACTAGATGTAAATCCAGACTGCCCTCTCACCCAATGCAATCCCATAATACTGTGACAAATCAGATTATAGGGGCAAGTAATCACAGTGAGTAGCCAAGCCTTGTTGAATCAACAGTTCAGAGAAACCACGCTAACTTAATCAAATTTGCAGCAGAGACGTGTTTCTTCAATCTTTGCACTGTGTAACTAATTCCTGTCGTATTGAGTTGTGTGATGGGGTTACAAGATAAAATAAAAGCAGAATAGATGTCGAAAAAATGAAGTGGCCAATCCACGAGCGAGTGTGTAGGTTTTAGTAACCACTAGATCATTTCAAGTAGTTCATTCATGGTTTGGTCCACCTACACAGTAGACCTTGACCCTCAATCCAAAGCCCTGGCGTGCAAGTCACGGTGCAGTGTGGTCTAACCTTGCTCCAGGGTTTTTTTGGACCCTGTGGTTCAGGAAAAGCGGCCGCAACCCAGCTTCTCTAAATCCACCACTCTGGGTGTGGCCGTAAATACCGCTAGCGTTTTCTAGGAACTCAGCAAAGAGCAAGAGAGTGTATTTAAGCGTGTTTGTGTGCATAATGTAGTTTGCTGGGATCACAAGACAGCAGCCTAATGTTTAGAGCAAATGCGCACAGGCAGGAGATAAAGCAAACAGTGGAAGCGGAAACCAGCAAAACCACCCTGACTTGTTCCAAACTCGACAATGAGCCACAGTCTTAAAGGTGAGGAGGTCAGTGCTGAGTTAGCGCAACAATGCATATTCAATGCGAGCAGAACCAACATGAAGGAATATTCCAGGTTCAGTATGAGCTAACCACCAACATTTGTGGAATAATGTTGATTACCACACACAAAATATACTTGCCCCTCCTTTTCTTAGAAAAAAAAAAGCAGAAATCTAGGGTTGAGGTACTTACAATGGAAATGATTGAAGCAAATTCATGTTACAACATGGACTATTTCAATAGTACAGCCACAAGACAAAATGCATGTTAAAGGGATAGTTCACCCAAAAATGAAATGTATCCCATTATTTACTCATCCTCAAGCCATTCTAGGTGTATATGACATTCTACTTTCAGATAAACACAATCAGAGTTATATTAAAAAATGTCCTGGAACTTCCCAGCTTTATATTGGCAGTGAATGGTAAATGAGATTTTGAAGGTGCATCCATCCATTCTAAAAGTGCTCCTCATGGCTTTGGGGGGTTAATAAAGGCCTTCTGAAGCGAAGAGATGCGTTTTTGTAAGAAAGATATCCATATTTAAATTTTTACAGCCTAAAATAATTAGCTTGCGGCAGATGACCGTACTACGCAAGTCGACTTGCGCTAAAAGAGTAACCTGTGACTAGGGATGGCTCGATACCACAATTTTGGCTTTGGTACGGTACCACGATCTAATACCGAAATATCGCTATTAAATCGATACCATACAGGGGCTGAATTTTGGCCTGGGTATTGCGCATAATTTTACTCATTCTCGCAGGTTTCGCTAGCCTGGATGCCAGCCGAACTTAGCCCCGCCCCACAACATTTGAGCTCGGGCAGTTCGGTCTCCGGAAAAAAAGGCATTTGGGGGGTAAAATATGTGTTATTTTGGCAGGGCTGCCTGCTAAAATTCGCATTCCTGGGTCTGTATATCACATAATTGGGGTCGCTTCAACCCGTGGACTTGGCAACACAGTGCAGTTGAGTTCTGTTGACATTTGACAACTAACATTATGAGTCGCTCCGTTGCTCTGATTGGTTGTAAGTCTATCCAATTGAGGTCTTTCCTGGTTCGGTTGAAACACGCCCCATAATCACAGCCCAACGGAGCAGTATCAGACTCATATTCTGACTAGAATTGAGTATGACGACGTCAGGCTAAGGTTTCGCAAAGCTGGAAATTACTGCAAATGTTTATTAGTAAATCAACACAGATCAAATCGGTAATTTGAAAAGTTTCATATGAGAAGTTTCTCCCTTCTATCTCTCAAAATAAGCAAATGGCTTCAAAAGGCATTGCTTCTGTGGGCTGCGATACATTTGTGCTTGCGTTTTGAGACAACTGACGGAAATCACTTGCCCGCGTCTTTTTAAACCTTGCCGTTTAAGACATCCAAACGATTTTATATCATGCAGTCAAAATGAGATGTTTTTCCTTAAATGGTGAAATGCTCACACAATTATGTCAAAATGTCCGTCTTAGTGAGTATTCACTAAATAACTTTTGTAACTTTAAATAGCAAGGATTCACTTCTACTGCTCTCTTAATTAATTCGTTTTGGCATGTTGGGTGAGATTCAACTGCTTTATCCAATTTGTTCCTCCATGTTGTCTGTCACGTTTGCCGGTTTCGCGTCAGTTTGGGTAGCGCACTGCCACCTAGCAGTGAACTTCGGAACAGCAGCATATACCGAAATGAGCAAAATCATGATCGTACCGTTTGAAAAAATATATACACACCGGTAATTTCCCCGTTCCAGTATACCGCATGACCTGACACATGACGTATTGAAGAATGTGGAAGTGCAGAGGATAGGGCAAAACAAAACACCGGTCACGAATTAGAAGTCTAAAATGAAAAATGTCGGAGGATTTCGATATAAGAGAAGAGGAGCTTGAGTTTGTTGCCCAGCCCTATTTGTTTGAAAATGCGAGAGGCGTCAAAACTTATGCTACTCCTACATCCTACGTCATACATTGACGAGTTACTCTTAAGTCGACTTGCGTACAGTCGTCTGCCGGAAGCTAGTTATTTTAGGCTATAAAGATTTAAATATGTATATTTTTTTACAAAAAAGCATTGCTTCGCTTCAGAAGGCCTTTATTAACCCCCCAAAGCCGTGTGGAGTATGTTTAGAATTGACGGATGCACTTTTTGACCTTCAAAATCTGTTACTAATCACTCCCATTGTAGAGCTTGGAAGAGCCAAGGTATCTTTTAATATAACTCCGATTGTGTTCGTCATATACACCTAGGATGGCTTGAGGGTGAGTAAATGAGGAAGAAAGTTCATGTCAATTATTCCTCAAGATAAAAGATTTAAAACCCAATCCTGGATTAACTTAGAATAGATCATGCCAAAACCATTTCGGAGTAGATCTGAAACCATAAGAGATTAGAAAATTGAGAGACACATTAATCAATGCCATAGTGTCCTGTCATATGATCCATATGGTGTTTGTTTCCCTGCTTTAAATCAGTGAAGATTGCTTTTTAAGAGCTGAAATGATTTCACAAGGGTCACATTGATCTTCGTGCGAGTGTGTGGGTTTGAGTGAATGAGAGCAGCAAAGCGGCCTTGATCCTGGAACGGGGCTCTCATATTGTAAGGATTTAGAGCTGGATCTGGTGCCATGACCCGGAGCAAAGAGCAGAGGCCACTGGGTCACTGCAGCAAAGACAGAGTTGAGAATATGAAAATACTGAGATCTTATCAATTTTCTACAATATTTGTCAAAGACTAAACATATCAAAGGGCACATGATTTCCTGAGCATCATGAAAAAGCAAAGTGAAATCGGCCGGGCTCTTTATGGCACTGCAGAGGTTTTGGAGAGGTTGCTGGGAGCATGACAGATTTATCTGGAAAAGGGGGAATTAACAGAAAAGGGGACTGATCCAGCTGTTCTTAGAAGTCAGAGTAGGCTGCCATTTATTCCCAAGAAGAAGATGGGAATTCTTCTAACTGCGAAAGATTATGTAAGATGTGGGTGTGTGAATGGTAAAGAAGAGAGAGGGCCTCAACGGTGCTTTCCTCCAGTTCCTGCTTTGCTATTGAAACGCAAAGAACCCAAAAGGCCAAGACACATCACGCAATGACAATTTACAGCTGGTCCGAGAGCAGTAAAATCAGGAAAGTTGCACATAATAGACTCATTTCATAAGGTTAAATGTCTTGATCAGAGCAAACACATAATAAACGCTCATAAACAACTTCCATAAAATGATGATCAACGTGCCCAGGAGCAAAATATACGCACAAGCTGTTGGATACAGATGAAGACAGAATTTCTTCACTCTGTGCGGCACACCACAATCTGAAAAGGAGCTATAATGATGACGAGCAAAATATGAGCAAAATAACAAATGAAAACTATAATCAAGAAAGTAAACAGCATAGCTTAGGGCAATCGAGGCAGTACAGCCAGTAAAAACATTTGATTAACTGCCTCTTCGTCTTCCCAACAGACAAACAACGAGTCCACAACCAGCATTCCTCGACAAGAGTTTAGGTCTGGTAGAAAAAACAAACTTGTTTCTGTCGTTTTGTTTCATGCACGGTCTCTTTCCATGTGCACTGGACAAACCACGCTGATGTTTGGGGTCAGACCAGGCGTCTGGTGCTGAATTTATGTCTGGCAGAAATTTCACAACTGTAGCTACAGCCTCATTCTGGACCATAAAAGCTTCAAATCTGCATTTGGTAAAAGTCAGCACCTGAAATTATGTCTGCAGCCTCATTTTTGGACCATAAAAGCTTCTAACCTGCATTCGGTAAATTCAGCACCAGAAAATACTGCTTTAAATGTACTGAGTGATTTCCTTGGGCCGCATACATTATTATATGATAATTATTATTATATAAAAACAAAACGGGTGACCCAGAGTAACAGAATAATAGGGATTTTTGCAAGTGATTGCAGCTTAGCTTCAGAATTAATTACCGTAATAAAGCTCAACTTCTGCATAACTTTTTGGCGCCTCTCGCCTCTTTTTTGGACTTCAACCTGAACGCACACTGACTCATGGGGACTCGTGTCACCAAAATTGAGGTCCCCATGAGGAAACAAGCCTATAAAGTATACAGAATTTGTTTTTTTTAAACTGTAAGAATGCAGAAAGTTTTGTGTGATGGGTAGGTTTAGAGATAGGGTTAGTATAAGGGGAGAGAATATACGGTTTGCACAGTATAAAAACCATTACGTCAATGGAGAGTCCCCAGAAACAGACGTGTGTGTGTGTGTGTGTGTGTGTGTGTGTGTGTGTGTGTGTGTGTGTGTGTGTGTGTGTGTGTGTGTGTGTGTGTGTGTGTGTGTGTGTGTGGGAATGTTTTTGTGAAATATCAGGACACAAATGTGTATAATGACATGGGTATGACATAGGTATTACAAAAAGAGGGTGAAATATGAGGACGTTCCCCATGTCCTCACTTTTCAAAATGCTTATAAATCATACAGAACAAGTTTTTTTTCACAGAAAGTGAACTGCACAGTCTCCTGTGAGGGTTAGGTTTAGGGGCAGGGGCAGTGTAAGGGGATAGAAAATACGGTTTGTACAGTATAAAAACCATTACGCCTATGGAATGTCCGCACATTTCACAAAAACAAACATGTGTGTGTGTGTGTGTGTGTGTGTGTGTGTGTGTGTGTGTGTGTGTGTGTGTGTGTGTGTGTGTGTGTGTGTGTGTGTGTGTGTGTGTGTGTGTGTGTGTGTGTGTGTGTGTGTGTGTGTGTGTGTGTGTGTGTGTGTGTGTGTGTGTGTGTGTGTGTGTGTGTGTGTGTGTGTGTGTGTCGTGCAGGCATGCAATGAGACATCAAGTCTCAGAAGGAAGCTTTGTTGAACAGACATGTCTTATTTGACCGAAGATTAACATGGGCTTGTTTGAGGCTTAATTCAGTCAAGATAGGAACTGAGGTTTAGACGTATAGTTGTATATTGAAGGTGAATTAAAATGTTTTCCTGATTTCAGGATAAGTCTTACATATACTTGGGTTTGACAATCAGGAGCGTCTTATAGCTGCGGTAAAACATTTTTATACAAATTAAGCTACTATAGAAGAATAACTGCTTGCTATAAGTATTTTGGTCTATACTGATATTAAAACACTACTATTTTATATTATATAATATGTATTATATTATAACGCATACTATTTTGTCTAAATAAATATTTAAAATCAATAAACACTTCAATATCATTTTAAATTCTACAAATTAATTTAGGGATCACAGCATGCACATTATGAAAAATGTATATTAATTTTAAAAGAATATTATAATTTAAGTGTTATTCAGTGTTCATTTTGACAGCAAATTTTTATTTAGTTTTAGTCATAGTCTTTTGACTAAAATGCCATTTAGTTTTAGTCTAGTTTTAGTCGACTTAATATCATAAGATTTTAGTCGGCTAAATCTACAGTAGATTTAGTCTCCTAAAATCTAATGAGTTTAGTTAAATTGTAATACATTAAGCATTTAAGCATTACATAACCGACTGTCACTTGAACTGACATTTTGACATCATTTTGTTTTTGACATTAAACATGCACGAAAGAGAGCTCAATTCACTTTTTTGTTTGTTTTTTAAAAACATCTATATAGTTTTTATAACTTTGTATTTCTGTATTTAACATTTATTTAATTTCAAGTAATGAAGATTTTTTTAAATGGTTTTAGTTTACTATTATAACCCTGATACTTTGATACTTTATTGAATATGTGTCAAATACTGGTCTTTCCTCCTGACTATGAATTAAATGGGAATTAAATTAAATACAGTTTATTGTGTAACCAAAAACTAATATATAATGCGTGACTTTTAATTATAAACAAGCTCGAAATACACATTGACTCTTATTTTGAAATGTCTGTGCCTCTATTGCAGTTGCAGGAGCTCATTCCAGTTCAGATGAGGGAGATAAAATATGCATTGTTACAACCGTCTAAAACATATTACTATATAAACATCGCAAAGTAAACATTGTTATTATTCATCAGCATTAGTTCATAAACAATTGCCTGGCATAAATGTGCGCTATTCATTGGTTGTGAGCCGCTCTGGAGCGCTGGATTGGGGATGTGTGAGCCTGTAGAAGCTCAACAGTGCTGTGTTCTCTAGCGGTTAGATCAGCACGTTCAAATCAAATGTGCGCATCTGTTACACAGAATATCAGTTCTGACTGGATCTCTTCCCTAATCGTCCCTCCCTAACATTTTCGTCTCGTTTTTATTTGTTGATGAAAATGACAGTTGGTTTTCGTCATAGTTTTTGTCATCCAACACTAGTTTTTATTTAGTTATCGTCTCGTTCTCGTCAGTGAAAAAAGGTCGTTAACGAAAATTATGACGAAAATTATTCGTCAACGAAATTAACACTGGTGTTATTAAATTATTAGTGTATTGAAAGATTAACTTTAAGTGAGTGTTAGATGATGGCAAAGGTGATGGTGTGACAAAAACGACAACACTATGAACAAAACTTTTTTTTAAAAATTGGTAAAGCTCATTTATGCATGACATGCACAATGTTGCCATCTAAGGCCACTCCCCCCAGTGCTATGGATTCGCTTGACCAGAGTCAATTACAGCCTTGATTTAGTAGGAAATACTTCTAAGTAAACTTTGTCATAATGGTGTCGACTTATTTTTCACAGGGGCAAGAGTTCAAAGAGAAAACGTTTAGTGGAAGTGAGTTATTTTCGGTTTCCAGTGAAGGATCCAAAGTGGTTAAAGGCTGCAAAGTATTGTAAATATGGAGAGAACGCAGCGACGGAACAACTGAAAAACCTCTGTTTGTAGTCAACATTTCAAACTGGATGACCACAAACAGTGTTTTAGGCCAAACGGAGGGGAACGCCGTCACATACATAAGAAAGCTGTTGCCATAGTGTTCCATTACTACTATAATGCTGTTTAAAGAGTAGAGAAATTATGATAAACCTACCCTTACAATAATTGTTCTGTTTATAGCCATTAATAACTCTGTCGATCCGACTGTCTATGGACGGGATACAAAAATGCAGAATAATCTATAGTTTTCAACGTGAATTTCTCAGTCCAAGTAACTCAGAACGAGTAAACATTGTTACTTTAAATATACTACTGACAGGGGCAGTCTTGGCCTAATGGTTAGAGAGTCAGACTGGTAACCCGAAGGTTGCGGGTTTGATTCTCAATACCGGCAGGAA
This sequence comes from Gobio gobio, assembly GCF_949357685.1. NCBI lineage: Eukaryota > Metazoa > Chordata > Actinopteri > Cypriniformes > Gobionidae > Gobio > Gobio gobio. The sequence goes on along the minus strand of NC_137117.1, from coordinate 34,651,211 downwards.
ATGACGTGATGTGTCTTTGAGCATGGCGCCTAACCCCAAATCGATCCCCGGGCGCCAAAGCAAAAATGGCTGCCCACTGCCCCGGGGTTTTGTGTCCATGGTTTGCTTGAGTCACTGCTCTTAATGTGTGTGTGCGCTAACTTGGATGGGTTAAATGAGGACAAATTCTAAGTATGGGTTACCATACCATACCTGGCCTTCACGTGTCACATGGTTTTTATCCTCAATAAACCTGTCACCGGCGTGTTGCCTCCGATCCTTCGAATATTCCGATCTATTATGACCGCTGACCTGTAAAGTTGCCAAAATAATAATCATACACTGCTTGTTAATTGGCCAGAGGAGAACTGGCACCCCGACTGAGCCTGGTTTCTCCCAAGGTTTATTTTTCTCCATTAGGTCACCTGGTGGGGTTTTGGTTTCGTTGCCACTGTTGCCTCTGGCTTGGCTTGCTCAGTTGGAGACACAAAATTTTTCTATAATTTTTCAACTAAATATCCCAAAAAAAATTATTATTAAACTAAAGTCACCATATAAACTAAATTACTGATCTAAAGCCAACACTGTCACTGTATGATAATTGAAATGAACTGATTTTCTCCAGAATGGCTATACGGCTGAATAAAATGATGTTGCATTATTTTCCTGTTTAACACTGTAAAGCTGCTTTGAAACAATCTGCATTGTTAAAAATGCTATATAAATAAGGTTGACTTGACTTGACTTGACATGCATTGTGGATCTTCACATGCAATTGAATCTTCACATACATTTTTTATAAAATATGAGTAACATGCAATCGAAGAATCACATTAAAGTCGTCATGAAATCAAAATCGACCCCATTTAACTAGTCTTTTGGTGAACAATTAATCCGTGCAAGTTAATGCCCAGAATAAAATTGGCTAGGGTTGAGTATTCTTAACCACTCCTCTCCATCCATCAGTCTGCTCTGAGCGAGGGATGGAGAGGAGGTACGCTAATTAAGTAAAACCCCGCCCTCTATTCAATATTCTGTATAGACTTGGAAATACATCACAACACTGAAGTAAAGTCGCATGCAACTTCCGGTTCACGGGGACATTAATCTCAGCAACGTAGATTAAGAAAGTAAATAAGGTTGATTTCATTGACTTTAAACCCAGGTGCAAATAGGCCAAAATATGGTACTTTCTCACTACTGAAAAAAGAAAGAACTAAAAATATGACGAGTCCTCTATCTTCTGTTTCTTTTTGCCACAAGCAGAACAAAGCAGCCAATTAAACTGCAGATATCTGAAGCGCGTCCTTTCAAGTATCAGCTGAAAGTTTTGGTTCCTCTCTTCAGTTTCATAGACTCATCCTCTGCTACGTAACATGAGCCATGATGAGCACGCCGCTTGGACTATTTGTTGTGGCTTCTGATAATATCAACACGAGTCATAATAGAAGTTAATTACAGCAAACGTATCAAATTGAGGCACAGAGCGACTATCGTTCTGATAAGCTTTGTGCACTTGGACAAGCCTGAGGAACGCCGTAGGTGAGTTATAGATGGATGAAGGAATGCCTGGCTCCCACTCACCTCTTGGTTTCATTCAGATTTATAGCTCACTGGCTGACCAGGACGTGAGGTACGTGCTGGTTGACATGAACGTGAGTAATTCTTGTGTCTCTTATACGAGGCGCCCTTTGACCCCAAAGATTCTGAGAGTGGAGGTCATGACCCATTGAGAGATGTCAGCGTGACAAAGTCAGTCAGCTGGAACTGTAGAAGCCCTAGCCTAAGACCTCTTCAGAAAACACACTGCTATCGTGATTCACACATCAAAAAAACTCTCAACTGCACGTTTCACTGTCTTCCACCTACAAAAGTAGTCATCAAATATCTGAAGATCTGTTGTGATAGTCTTTTCTTCTCTGTTGTGACATATATCCGAGTGAAACGGCTTCTTGAACAAGAAGAAATGTATGGCGGGACTTGATTTTGTCTGTGGAGAATTCATTGGATGGTTGTGGTTTGCTATTGGTCGATCTCATGTGAGTGACACACAACCACCCTATTATGGTAAAAATCCACTCATTCCTTTTTTATATTCCGCATAGATCAAAAACAGTGTCTCAAAATGATTTGTTCGTGTTTTCTACCCATTTTGACGTCAGAGTGGAACAGGGCTGATGAACAGGACTCTGTCCTATTAGCATTTAAAGATGCACAAACTGTAATGGTCTGGATGTATGTTACTTTAAAGGAACACGCCGACTTCTTGGGACTTTATCTTGTTCACCGTATCCCCCAGAGTTAGATAAGTCCATACATATCATTCTCATCTCTGTGCGTGCCATAACTCTGTCTGACGCACTCACCGCTAGCCTAGCTTAGCACAAACACTGGAGGTAAATAGCTCCATCTAGCCTACTGCTCAATAAGTGACACATTTTCCTATTTACATGTTGTGATGTGTATAGTTACATTGTGCACTAAGACTGACGGAAAATGAAAAGTTGCGCTTTTCTAGACCGATATGTCTAGGAACTATTCTCTCATTCCTGCGTAATAATCAAGAAACTTTGCTGCCGTACCATGAGTGCAGCGGCGCAATGATATTACACAGCGCCTGAAAATAGGCTAACTTCCAACGTGACAACCTGCTTGCACAGAGGGCGTGCTGGGGACTATTTTCAGGCGCTGTGTAATATCATTGCGGCTAGCTGGAGCCGTTTGCCTCCAGTCTTTGTGCTAAGCTAGGCTAGTGGTGTGTGCGTCAGACAGAGTTATGGCACGCACTGAGATGAGAATGGTGTGTATGGACTTATCTAACTCTGGGGGATACGGTGAATAAGATAAAGTCCTAAAAAGTCAGTGTGTTCCTTTAAGACCCATGTTTAGGTCATGGATGACTGCCGTAAACATAAGCAAAACACAACGTTAAGTCCAGGCTTGGTCTTTCACTGTCATCGCTCCTCCTTTTATGCTCCCGGAGTTTCTCCTCGGCCTCGCTCCATTCCCACGGCTCTCCGCCTGGTGCTTCTTGCCACAAGGGGCATATAGGGCACGGTATAATATATGATCTGTCGGGTATTCTGAGCTGAAATTTCACAGACACATTCTGGGGACACCTGAGACTCAGGCTACGTCCACACTGTCAGTTTTCAGCTTGGGTGGAGAACAGTGACTGAATCTAAAACCTTCAGATGACACACAGCTGATATCACAGCTCGCTATAAAGTTAGCGAAAGCAAAACCACACACGGTAGACATGCGTTTGTGCAGCGCAGAGCGTCTCTCAGACTCTCGCACTGTACAACAACTAGTTGTCCAGACCGGTTCCGTTCACACAACGTGGGTTTTCCAAGAATGCGGTTGCGAGACCTGAAAATTGACAGGTGTGAGTTTGGTTATAGAATGCGGTTATCACCCCCGTAAATAACTGAACTGTGTGTGAACGTTAAGGACTCAAATACAGGACTGACAACCGTATTCTGTTGCTGTGTGAACAAAACATGGCCTTATATTACATCTTGTCCCCTTTAATGCCTTTGAAACTCTATTATTATTGATAAAAAAACGATATTGTGAAATATTACTGTTTTATGTAATATTTTATGTCATTCTAATATGTTGATTTAGTGTTTAAGAAACATTTCTTATTGTTATCAATGTAAAAAACATTAATTTTACATTAATAAAAGTAATATTTTAGTGAAAGCTATAAAACTTTTTTAGTAAAAAGAAAAGCATTTATTTGAAATAGAAAATCTTTGATGAATAAAAGTTTTATAATTTTTTAACAGTATATAAAAATACTATGTTAAACAATATTAAAGTGTATAATAGCATTGTATAAGAAAAAATATGCAATATTGTTCACCTCAGAAATAAAAATGTTTTAATTTAGAATCTTCTTGATCTAGTTTTGTATTAAAATGTGTAGTAGTCCAATCCAATAAGTAGGAAATAAACATCACTGAGATGAATTAAAGTGCATGCACACTACACACTTCTTGCATATTTTGCATACCATTTTTTCAGCAACTGAAAGAATAATAAAAAAAAAAGACTTCTCCTCTTCCGTAGCACAAGTTGAGGACAATATTGACAGCAAAAGTTGACAGTTATGCATACTTTAAAAATCCTCTGGAAAAAGCATAGCAACAGGCGCACTATTTTCAACAAACTGTATCTGATACAGGACAGATAGTATGAGAGTTGCGAGTTTCTTCTATTATGAAGGAATCGTGCAATAACGGATGTACAGGAAGTTCATTGTTCTTTCTGAATGCCGTCCAAGATCGAGATGACCACATGACTGGACTTGTTTACATGAAACCTCAATTTGCTGACTTCGCCTTTTTACTACATTTTATTTCTAAGGGTTGCACAAGTAGATACAAGACATTGAAAAACTCAAAAAGCGAGAGTTTCAATCTGCTGGACTTTCTACCATCCACTTTGGCTTTTGTCTCTCAGTTTCCTGAATGCTGATAAGAGAAGAATGGATTCGAGCGTGGACTTGCTGCCAGTGTGACCTATCAGTCCCAGTGTAAAGCAGAGACTTTTTACTGATGTCTCAGGCAAGCCTGGACATGTCAATGAAAGACTAATGTGTGTAGTGGTACTCAAGAAGTGCATGGTCACCAGTCCTTATCTCATGAACAAACATGCATACATTCAAGCACAAGCACACTAAAGGATTGAAGCATTTGCTCAGTGCACTATCTGTGTGAATCCGTAATGCCCAGATTTGAATTGTAAAGTTCATTAGGCATAGTCAAATTTATCCCACACATTTCAAACGCAAAATTGGCAGCAAGCCTAAGAAGCTTGCACAATAACTATGCACTTATACACTATGTACTTATGCACTATGTACTCAACTGTGTAGTGTATGAATTTTATAAGGTTATTTTGTCATACAACATCGGAGTCTGATGCCACTCCCCCTCCGGGATGTAATTAAAGTTGCAACAGTTTGAGAGCATGAAGCGCCCAACATTCTACACTTTGCTATTTCCATTAATTTAGTGCATCATTCGGGTATTTAAAGTGCACTTTTTCTTTTAGGAATGTTCAGTGTGAACACACTACTCGCACTATTTATACTTAAAAATGTCAGAATAGTGCATAAGCACGCAAATTTGGACGCACTATTGGTCTATTCTCGTATTCTAGTACTAGTCTAGATGACATCACATTTGCAAAAGATGTTGCAGTTCATTCACTCTAGAGAAATACTTCAGCATACTGACTGCAATCTCAAATGTAGTATGTATTATGTAACACTTGACCACTGGGTCGGTGTAACTAATATAGAGATTTATTTCAATGGACAAAACAGAAAATCAGTTATTATTATTTTAAACTGTTAAAGTTACCGCCAAACTTAGCCCCACCCACAACATTTGAGGTCTGGAAGTTCGGTCTGGACTTGATCCGTAGAGGAGTAATTATGCTCGAACCAGAGCTGTTTGGACCAATCAGATTGTCAGGCCGGCTTTGTACAATGATGGAGAGATGATCAACAGTAACGTAATCATCACGTCACCAAATGCGCTTGGGTTGAATTCGTTCTAATCCTAAACGGAGAACTTGTTCGTATATGCATTCACCTTTACTATTTCTCTCAGAAATGATGATCGTGTTGGTAACTCTGTGTATCCTTAAATTCTTTTTTACAAGACCGGCAAAGATCGTTTACACTCGTCTTCTTCTTTTCTTCTACTTCTTCCAGCGTGCGTGCTGTTGAGTTCTGTTGACAACTTTGCATCGCTCAACATACGTCACTTACTCCGTCGCTCTGATTGGTTGTAGGTCTATCCAATTGAGTGCAGAGGCATTTTCTCTCCTGGTTTCGGTTGAAACATGCCCCATAATCACAGCCCAATGGAGCAGATCAGACTCATATTCTGACTAGAATTGAGTATGACGACGTAAGGCTAGATCATTCTTATTTTTTATGGAATATTGTAGTGTTTATTGTAAATGATTTATCCGTGCACATCATTATTTTTGCTTTAAATTCATGTGTCCTCACAATCTTTAATCTATCAATACTGTATCTTCCCCTCTCTCTTGCAGCGACATCTCTTCTCTTCTCTGATGGCGGGGCAACTTGTCACTCACATGAGATCCACCAATAACAAACCACAAACAGCCAGTCAATTCCCCATGGACAAAATAAAAAAAAATTCTTGTTTGAGAAGCCGTTTCACTCGGATATACATCACAATAGGGATCTATCAAGACTATCACAACTTCTGTTTAATGCCGACTTTAATAATATTAATGGGTAAAGTGTTCCTCGTACATAAAATGAAGCGGGCTGACTCCGAAACCAATTGATTTAAATTCATAAATGATTTTGATGACAATACTCTAGTGTTTTGTGTAAATTTAAAAGCAAAAGGCCATTAGAGTCATTATTAGGGACAAGAACCGAATGTGCGGAGGAACCTAGTGACATTTTTAGCGTTCTTATTGTTCTTCTTCTTCCGCCGTTGGAGTCTATGGCAGCCCATAGAACTGCTTGCGGGAAAGTTATTAAATTTGGCTCACAGAAAGAGGATAGTCCCAACTGTCACTATAGCAAATTTTGAGTCTCTAACTCAATCCCTCTAGCGCCACCACCTGTCCAAAGTTTGACTACAACTTTAGTTTCAATTGGACTGAATTCATTATGAATGAAGAATCTGAATGTAGTTTACACGGTCTCTAAAGTGATCGGGTTGATGTGCGTGTTTATAAGGGCTAGACACAAAATTCTTAAAAAAATATTCCTCTGATTCCTTGGCTCAGGCCGATTCGATAGCACCCTATGACGCCATTTTCCGTCATGAAAATTTTCCCGGCATTTTCAATTAACCGAAAAAACTACTTTTGCAAACTAGTCCTAGGCCGTTGCTCCAATTTTCACAAAAATTGAACCAGATCATCTTCAGACCATGCCGACAAAAAATTATGGAATTCAAGTTGATTCGTCAAATAGTTTTCGATAAACGCGCAAACAAATTTTACGTAGCGGTTGCAAAAATACACTTAAGGCTATATCTCCGCAACGCTTTATCGTATTCAAACCAAACTTGGCGCATGTCATCCCAAGCAAGACCTGAGGCAACCTGCAGCGTTTCGGCACAGCGCCACCTACTGGCACGGAGATACAAAAAATGGCTATTTTTGCTTATAACTTCTGAACTGTTTGTCCAAAAATCTATTTTACCATATCATGCCATTTTGATTTATGTGCTAAAATGCTGTATTTTATGAACACATAAACGGATTGTTACGAAACTCTGTATGGGTCATCAGCACAATGCCTTGAAGGAGCCTGAGAAGTTTCGAAACAGCGCCACCTAGTGGATCTTTTTTTTCTTCAAATAATTATAACTTTGGGTGTGGTTGACTTATTTTCATAGGAGTAACTTTTTTTGTCTCCTGAATCCTTGCCGAGTCCAACAATACCAGACTTGCCAGGTTTTGCCTTATGGTTTGTGCAGCGTTGTAATTTAGCGCTTAAAAAACATTAGCTGATATCTTCGAAACCGCTAGTCCGATCGAGACGAAACCAGCATCAGAAGTTCGGAAACATAGGTTGATATTCATAAACATAAAACCAAATGTAAAAATATTGATAGTAAGGGGTAGTAAATTCCAATCACAGTCAGGTGTCAGTCATTTTCTACGTGTTTTGTCATATAAATGTCTATAACTCCAAAAAGAAATGAGATATTTTCACCAAAATTGACTCACACATGTATGGGCTCACTCCGAGGACACATAAAAAAATGGTAGGATTGTGCTTCTTGGTGGCGCGCGCTATAATAGAACAAAACATGAAATTCCCATAGACTACAATGCATTTTTCAGCCTTTTTGCCTAAAATCATCTTAAAATGGGTTTAATTGTTCATTGCTGCCGTTTATCTTACACTCCCAGCCATTGTGGCATGTCTTGTCTTCTTATTTGCGCTTGGCCCTAGTATTGCTGCTTGCAGCTATATTTACTATTATTATTATTATTATTATTAATGGATATTGGTAGATAAGTGGCACTTTTGTTTACCTCTTTTTGATTACTTGGAAACTTGATGAATTAAACATGCTAATTTGCAGAGAATAATAATTAAAACATGTACAGGTGTGTACCATAATTTCTTCTTTTGGACCATAAAACCCTGAAATGCTACAAATACTTGCAAGTACATATAAACACACGTAAAAGACGGCAAAGTGACAGATCTATAGCAGGGAAAGAAAGCCGCAGGTGGATTAAAGAGTTATGGAGGGCTCATAAAATGTAACAGGTAGAGCTTGTGTTGGGTTTATCTGACAAACATCAGATCAGCTGTTCTCATTATAAAACTGCTGTAAGGGACAAGCCATTTGCCTGTATATTAAAGAGTTTTGCATATATTTACAACCCCCTTTGGGAGTATGAGCTCCAGGTATCATTTAAAATTAAAATCTAGGCCACTTTGACATAATGTAGAAAAACAAAGCAACAACTTAGCTTCACAGTTACTGCAATACTACTGATAGCATAATAAGTGGGACAATAACTCATTTTAGAACATATGAAATGCTAATTGAAGGTAATGCGTATTGTTTTTATGTGTTCAAATACGTTCTTCTGTCCCAGTTTAATATGCTCTGTTTGTTTAAGTATCCCAACCAGCCCACACAGCAACAGCTCACCCAATGATGTGAGTTTGGGGGCGTGGCTAACTGTTTAAATAACCAATGGCAGACAGGGGGAGTCTTCAGGAAACCTGTTCAAAAATGAATGTGTACCGAGTGTTCATAAATTCAGTGAGCCTTATAAAAGCCTAAATAAAGTCACAGTAATTTGCCTGAACTTGCCATATCAGCACATTTAGATAAACACAGGCAAATACATTGTCAACTCACATTCTCAAAAGCATCCCACGCAACCACATTGACTATACAATGCTAACTGTTTATCCCAGCCGATGATGGTTTGTGCATATACAAAACAGATTATAAATCTCTTAAAACACCTTTTGGCCCCAGCCCTAAATCCCATTTAATAATCAACCTGGTCAGGGCTGGTAAGTATGTCCTTGAACGGGACAGTTCACTCAAAGATCATTCTTTTGAATAATTTGCTTAACACCTTTCTTTTTCACTCGCATGAGGATGAGTAAATGGTGACCGAATGTTAGACAGCGGGAAAGACAAAGACATGGTGCAACATTTGATCAGACATTCCTTATAAACACGCCAAAAATGAAGGTTGCATAAACACTGACTGAACGCTGACCAAGCGGCTCGTCTGTCCTCCACACCAACCATCCTGTGCCATCACATTACTATCAGCCTCTGGAATGCTGAGCTGAGGGTCATGGTAGTGGAAAAGCTACTGGCTACAAGACGCTCAGTGCAGAATTTAAAGGGATATTTCACCCAAAAATGAAAATAGTCATCAAAATATTGTCTCACCCTCACGTTGTTCCAAACCTGCATGAGTTTCTTTCTTCTGTTGAACACAAAAGAAGATATTTTAAATAATATTGGTAACCAGACAGTCCTACTATAGAAGCCAATGGGTGCCGTCAACTGTTTGATTACCAACATCCTTTAAAATATCTTCGTTTGTGTTCAAGAAACTCATGCAGGTTTGGAACAACATGAGGGCGAGTAAATTATTTTTTGGGTGATCCCTTTAATCCAGTTCACCATAAAGGCTTGTGAGCAATTGAACGCAAGCAAGTGGAATGACAGTTTAACCAATGAACAGATTAAAACATGTTCGATTAAGAAACAATTTAACACACATTTTACTTTTAAACAGACAGGGCCAAAAAATGTAAAAACAAACTTGTTTCCCTTAGGCCTGGTTTGCTTGATTTCAACACAGCTTAACTTGCTCTATTGCATGGGAACAACAACTCTGTGTGTGTGTGTGTGTGTGTGTGTGTGTGTGTGTGTGTGTGTGTGTGTGTGTGTGTGTGTGTGTGCGCGCGCGCGTGTGTGTGTGTGTGTGTGTGTGTGTGCGCGCGCATATTTTCACCACAAATTCCAATCCACCACTTCAAAAAAATACCTTCTATTATCAACCTTGCCATCTTTAAATATCATTCAACCAATCAATTTCTTTATAAATAAATGTTAAATGCGGTTTTTACTTCCGTAACATGACTGTTGCTCTTTATTATAATACACTGAACAAAATTATAAATGCAACACTTTTGTTTTTGCTCCCATTTTTCATGAGCTGAACTCAAAGATCTAAGACTTTTTTATGTACACAAAAGGCCTATTTCTCTCAAATATTGTTCACAAATCTGTCTAAATCTGTGTTAGTGAGCACTTCTCCTTTGCCGAGATAACCCATCCACCTCACAGGTGTTGCATATCAAGATGCTGAATAGAAACCATGATTATTACACAGGTGTGCCTTAGGCTGACCACAATAAAAGGCCACTCAAAAACATGCAGTTTTATCACACAGCACAATGTTTTGAGGGAGCGTGCAATTGGCATGCTGACTACAGAGCAGTTGCCCGTGAATTGAATGTTCATTTCTCTACCATAATCTCATACCGTCTCCAAAGGCGTTTCAGAGAATTTGGCAGAATTTGGAAAAAGTCAAAAACACAAGTGTTGCGTTTATCATTTTGTTCAGTGTAATTGTCCACTTTTTGGAACAATAGAAAAGACATCAAAACTATTGAATAACACAAATAGAAGTTTGGGAAGTGACCAGAAAATGTGCAATTATATTTACTAAATCAACTTCATGTGGTGCATTCTGGGAAGGAGTTCACAGTTCACATTCCTTCACTATCTGTTCCAACCTCTCTATCAATAATATATAATATATCCATTAATTAATAATAGATTTTTTAAATAAAAGTACTTTAGTTTCATAAAAACAATCACAAATAGCCACAATTATGTATTAATTTAAGAACATTCAAGTAAAAAACGTTTAGTAGACGTAGTGTATTTGAATTTCATACTTTAGCCGACTCTTAGTACACATTCAGAACTGACCTGTCATGTGGGACAGGGATGATGGAGGACGTGTGCGGGTGTGGCGTCTCGGGAGATGGAAGGTGACATCCTGGCCCTCTCACTGGGCTCAGAGCCTCCACGTGGGTTTGGTCTTGTAGCCTGATGCCATTCAGGACCAGGTGATGAGCAGGACAGCCGTGTTTAAGGACCCCACCTGAGCTCTGTTCGACCTCTTCTCTGCCACATGCAAACTGAGAAAGGAAAAAAAGAAAGAGAGATATACTTCTGGTTTACTAGATAGCAACTATAAGAATAGTTTTCTCTCTGTGACTTGCCAAGCTATTTCTTAAAGTCTTCAACATCATAAACACCCATCCTAAATGATTTAAGCAAAATGACCGGTCAGGTCTGAAAGCTGCCACTGAACTCCTCCCATCACTACATCGAGCACTGTGCAGATTGACACAGTTTGGTTGATATGGTAGTTATATTAACCCTCATCCTTCCCTCACATTTTGTAACAAATCCTTCCCTCACGGGTCAAATTTTATTTCATTTAAAGGACTAGATTTTATCAATAAATAATAAATACATAGTTATTTAATCACATTCTTTCAACTTCAAATTCAAAATAACTCACACTTGCATAACCCTTTTAATTTAGCTCAAAATATCTTACATTGGGTGTCTTTGCTGACCTCTTGTGGAAAAAATTATAACATAAGAATATATTTGACGGCTCTTGCCACTTGATGGCCCTATAGCTCAGTATGGAGCAAACAAGCTGTTCCGCTGGGTCCTAAAGTCAGTTAACTTCAGTATGCATCCAGATACACATGTAGAAATTATATAACCAATTTTTGGTATTTAAAGCATTTTAGTGTGAATTTTGAGCAGTTTTCTATGTGTACTGAAGCATTCCTCGCATTCCATTCATTCCTATGGGGGTCAAACTGACCCGCGAGGGAAGGATGTGTTACTTTTTTTAAATTTTAACCACAAAACTCATCGAATCCAGTAAATTTTTTGGTGCATGATGAGGGTTAATGCATTTATAGTATGAAATTCAATGTGTTGTACGCAAATACACTACTAGTCAAGCGTTTTCACTTAAATGTTCTTAAATTAGTTTTATAGATACATAATTGTGCCTATGTATGTTTTTATGAATCTAAAATATTTTTGTTAATACAATTTTTTTTTTTAAATGTATCAATTATATATTAATTGATGGATATATTATAAATGATTATAGATAAGTTGGACCAGATACATGTTGAAGGGCTTGTCCCTTTTTTAAAATGGCAAAAATTAATTATGATTTGCTATTGCTAGTCAGTAACAGGGGGTTATAGGGACGTTCTCTTTCCGGAAAGATTATCTATTAAAAAAGCTGGACAGACAGCCCAAGATGAGTCCAATCATTTTAGTCTATTTTCCTCGGGGGAAAAAATACGTCCATGATGGCTCAAACGCATTTAAATGAATACTTTACTATTATTATATATCAAAATAAATAATCTAGCTCTGATCTGAATTAAAATACTGAAAAACAAATAAAATCAATAAGGAAACTAAAATCAAATTATAACAAATTATAGTCGAGTCAAGGAGGTTGAGAACCACTGATTTATGCTAAAAGTTTATTTATCCTTAAAGCTGTAACGCATTGACCAACTGCATGCCTCTAAATCCAAGCGCTTTATCTAAAAAATAAATAAACACATATGAAGTCATAAATATATTATACTTCTTGATAGTTTGACTTTGAATGGGTTTCAATAAATGCACACACACCCCAAACATTGCAGTCGAGCATTTGTTGCATTACAGGCAGAGTTGCATTGCATTAATTATACATTGTCCCTTGTCCCTTTTTTAAAATGACAAAAGTTAATTAACGTTCTCTTTCCAGAAAGAATATCTATTCAAAAAAATTGGACAGACAAGATGAGTCCAATCATTTTGGTCCATTTACCTGGGAAAAAAATATGTCCAAGATGACTCAAAAGCATTTAAATTAATACGTTGCTATTATTATATATCAAAATAATCCAGCTCTGATCTGAATAAAAATGAAAAATAATAATAATATGTCAAATAAAATCATAACTTTTTATTGATAAACATACAGATCTTGAAATCACAAAATGATTTTGGATTATATAATTGACTTCTTAAATTCGTATTAATACCAGTTTGTGTTCATAACAAAATATGTTCATATTGCCTTCGAATATTGTGTTGGACAGCGGGAAGTCGAGTCAAGGAGGTTGAGAACCACTGATTTATGCCAAAAGTTTATTTATCCTCAAAGCTGTAAAACATTGACCAAAAGCAACAAAACTTTAACACTGATTGTTCTTTATATAAAATCTGGGGCCTAAGATTAGATTTCTATTTCTGATCTGCCTTATAATGGATTATACTTTTCAACTGCATGCCTCTAAAACCAAGCACTTTATCTAAAAATAAATAAAATACATATGAAGTCATAAATATATGATACTTCTTGATACTTTGAATGGGTTTCAATAAATGCACGCAGTCGTGTATTTGTTGCATTGCCTGCACAGCTCACGCAGGTCAAGTGCACGTCCGACATCAGAGCGAGCACATTCTCTGACGCGTCATCATGGAAGGGGCGTGTCGCGAGCGCTCCACTCTACTGGACAGACGCGGCGGTTCTAAAGCGAACGCTCAAACGTTCGATGGAACTCAGCGACGTATGGTTCACTTATCACCCATTCATCCAGAAGCAATGCATAACCCATGACTAGAATATGCGACTTTAAAACTACGCACGTTGCATTATGGAAACACCGATCAGAAAATATCCTAGAAAGTCACCAGACGACACTAAACGGTGTTCCTGTAAAAACAAACCCTTCCACCGGCTTCAGCTCGCGTCGGATACACTGTGGGGGAGGGGGGAGTCGGTTAAATGTACCAACCCACTGTTTTTTTTTTTGTTTTTTTTTCGTTTAAACTTTGAACATGCAAGTTATGTCGCCATTTTCAACTACGTGAAAAAACAGTTACAGCCTCGCGATATTAACGTCAATATAACGGCAACGCATAAATTAAGTCGCGCTTACTTCACAAGCAATTTCTCCATGCAAACTTGAGTTTTAATAGAAAAGCAGAGCTGCCATCCACGATAGCCGTCGGCAGTTTTCCGACAGTCGCGTTGGCTTGTTTATGAATGCAGCAAACTGTCGAAAACCCAAAAGTTGAGTAAGCACCACTTACTTTCTTGTGAATGTAGTGCATCTCTCTCGCTGAGGTATAGTAATGTCCATTTGGAGAGATTTCCTTGCCAAAACTCCTGAAAGCACCTTCATGCAGCGCTTTTCCAGTGACAGGCTCGCGCTGGCCGGCGCAGCCCCCCGCGTGCGTGCTGTCGCCGGCTCGAGGCTGCTCGAGGAGCCGCTTGGAAGTCATTTTCGACTGTCCTGGATCAAATGTGACTTCACAAGATCACCAGCTCTCGGTAGATTTGAGTGCTGAGCGGGATAAGATGCATTTAACAGTGTTGTGTGGACTACGACTCCCTGTCGAGAGTGTATTTCACTACGGACCCTAAAAGCAGCCGGTAAAGGGGATAAAAATGATTGTTTTGCTTTTCTCTCTCGCCGAGCTCGACACCACGCCCACTCTATCCTGCGCGTGCATCCAGGCGAGATTCGCACGGCTCCTCCCCTCATTGATTCTGATTGGCTCTCGGCATACATAAACATTCTATTTAGGCACGCGGCCATCGCAGCTCTGCAGCTGATTGGCAGTTCGGGAAACGTCGGAGTGATTTTTTTTCAAGCGTTTAGGGGGTGTGTCTCGATGGTTTGCCGGCCGGTACAGACAGAGAGGAAGAGAAAAAGCCCCGGTAAAAATTGACGCACTTTTAAAAACGAACAGTTTCTCAGCTTGAATGTCTATGCGCGGCGAAAGAAATAATAAAAATATTCACTCGTCTGACACAAAACAATACAAACATGACTGAGGCATAATTTTTAAAGAGTATCCGCGCTAGCTTCCCTGATAAAACATACACTCTCTCTCACACACACACACACACACACACACCTCTCAAACCAGCCTAAACTGGTTTGCTAGTTTTAGTTGGCCTATCAGGCTGTTTTTAGAGGGGTTTCGGGCACTTTCACCCGGTCAGACAGGGAGATTAGGTAAACCAGCCGAGTAACAGCTTGTCCAGACTGGGAGACCATCCTAAACCAGTAAACAAGCAAACCAGTGTAGATTTTTTTTTTCTTTTTTCAGAAAAATGTATTTTTTTTCTTTCAGAAAGTCTTCAAAACCACCACCCCATGTGCAGTTCTCACTCTTACAACCCAACCTTTGCAGGGTTGCCAACTTTTGAGATCAGGTTGGGGTGAGATTTTCTTTGCTTTTGGGGGGGGGGGGGGGGGGGGGTACTTAACCAATTACCGTACGATTATATCGATTTCAGTATCAATTCATAGCCTGATGTACATATAAGGAAATAAGGATATGTACGTTATTAACATTTTAAAATTTCCCATTTAAAGAAATCTAGTGTTTGATCATATCAAAATATTTATTAAAATGCAAAACTGCAATACGTTTAGAACTAGATTAGATACATGTATATTGATTAAAGAGCCATAAAGGCACCAGTGGGTAATGGCATTACAAATGGAAATTATTATTTTTCAAGCCACAAAATGACTCTAATTTGCCTCTTTGAATAAGAATTCTCTAATTCAACCTTAATACTAATTGTAATATAAATAAGAAAAATATTAGAAGAAAAATATTTTAAATGGTCAGGACCATAATTATTGCACAGATAGTATTTAGTACCAAAATATCTCAAAATATTCAATTAATATTTTTGAACTAAAATATAGAACATTTATTCAATTGAAAAATAGTTAAGGTGTATGGTCACATTTGACCATCAATGTGTATGAGTGTATGAGGGCTAAATACAGGAAAAACATTAACATTAATGTTAACAATGTTGCATCTCCATCACTCTCTATAATAAAACGATCCTGTATGGTTGACGTAAGATCCTGTATGGTTGACGTAATAATCAATGCACACTATGCTGTACTGTTTACCAAAACTTGCTGCAAACACCTGAAGTGGAGATGTTGTGTATCAAGCCATTCAAATGCATTGACACAGCGCTAGAAGTATTGAGAGCTCCGTGGAGCACGTGACCGCGCGCGCACCCGCGAGATGAGATGTCGCATCTCCGTTTTTCAACACTCTGGCTTTAACTGTTATGCCATATTAGCGCCAAAACGCTATTTATTGTTTGAATTTCGCATTAAAACTTAAACAAATCTAAAAGCTTAGACTTTGTTTAATATCAAAAGCAGGTTTGGCAGTTTGGCGTGAGATTAAGTTGGGCAGCGTGAGAGCGTGAGACAGAGCCTGAAAGCGTGAGTGTCACGCCAAATGCGTGAAAGTTGGCAACCCTGCCTTTGTTACTTCTAGACATTTACAAAGACATAATGTGTCCGATAACAAGCCTTTTCTCATTCTCCAATGATAATAAACACACATGCTATAGTCAGCACACAACCAATCATAAGGTGCAACTTTATTAAAAAAGTAAAAACAAATATTAATATGAATGATTTTTTTTTTATATATATATAGAAAACATTACAATCTTTTGCACAGAATATTACTAAACAGATATTTTTTTTTATACACCATATACTCTGTGTTACACTTTGGGTGGACCACACATAAACTCAAGCCAAGGACATATGCTGGGGAAGCAGTGTTACTATGTACACACTTCACAACATACAGCCTAAACGGCAGAAGTAGTAACCCTTTCATTGCTTTTTAAAACATCAATACCAGAGCTTTTCTTTTCATAGTTATGTAGCATTGATGTACGCTCTATATACATGCAATTTGGTCTGTTTCGTTATGGGTAGAATGTCTATTTTTGTTGAACCATAAATGGTTGGGTGAATGTCAACGAATGTCATCTGTTTAACGCAAGCAGACGGGAGTTTTATTAGATATTTTATTTACACACTTGCCAATAAATATACTTCAGGCCTGTCGTGTCTCTGCCTCTTTTAAGAACAAATTGTGCAATCTGTACAAATCACACCCTCGTTTTTGGACAAAAACAATGGACGATCTGGACGATCGCTTCTCCCAGCCTCTTTCAGAAGAAGCGTCAACATCAAAAGCACCGATCCGCCCCACTATACAAAGCCGGCCCTGTGCTAGAAGGACAGATTCAGGAGTGGGAGGAACCGCCAAGCCAAAGCTAAAGTGGAGCACACTTCCTCCCTCAATATGGCAAACATCAAGTCTCAAGGACACATGCTAAAAACGGCAGGGAGGGCCTAGAGTTGCTGTGAGACCAGATCCCCACTGTTTTGGACGAGTCCTGGACCAGATATGTGCTTTGTGCTCCCTGAGACGATCCATAACCTCTCAGCAGCAGCAGCAGCCTGTTGTGTCTCCTCCTCTTCCCATTTGGTGGCCGGTATTTTGTTTTTTTGGCACTGTCTTATAGTGTGAGGCACGGGTATGAATTATACAGTATATATTTGATGCACCAGAGAGGATAAAGAAAAAAAACGAGAGCTTTTGTTTTCAGGAGCATGCATTGCAAGCAAGGAAATAGTTGCGGCCTACTTGAACAGAACAGTGGAACACGTGAATGGCAGTGATAGTAGCTTTTTTGAGCATGTTGCTACAAGTGGAAACAAGTTAACCAATACAATTTTATAAGAAAATAGAGTGCCATAAAAATCTTTCATCTGAGTATATATTAAAACTGACATGACAAACCCAACGTTTCTCACCAGAGGTTGCATGTGACATGGATGAGGACAGTGTCTTGGTTATTTATCCTTAATGAACTCTTATCTATCCATCCCTGAGCTGATAATTTGGCCCTCTCGAATCCCAAAATCCCTTTCCTCCGGGCCTTTCCTGTAGCCCTCCAACAGACTTTAATGATCTGTATATGCAGTGTAGTAAAATCACCAACCATGCATTCGAGTTGTTTTATTTCATGCTGACGGGCCTCGGAAGTCTTCGGGGATCACCTCAAATGGTTTCCCCTTGCAGAGGTTGCTCCATTGTGCTGTTATTTTCCCCGATCCTAATCCAAGCTCCCATAATGCATGTGGGAAAGGCATTGTTTACAATAGGATCAAGTCGCACAGACAGCCCAGAATATGAGACGCTCTTCCAGAAGACGTTTACTAGCAACCATAAGCCTTGTGCTGTGTTTTCCTTGGACACTGCCTCCATGAAATGCTGCTGGCGGCTAAGCCAGTCGGAGGCCCAGTGAGCCGGGGAGCAGTGCTGGCTCACACTGACCTGAGAGCGGTGGATCGAGAGCGGCCCCGGCCAAACTAGAAGCCTTTATTGCCCTCTGTACTCACACCACAATGTTCCAGCACACTGACGCTACAAGCCTCATAAACTCCGATGTTAACAAAGGCCATCGAAAATGACATGTTAACTGGCTAGGCTGAGGCATCCCAAGAAAATCGTGTTTTGCTTTTTCTTTTTTCTTTTCACTTTCCATCCTGTTAATGTTGCCAAAAAAAGAAAAATTCAAATCTTGTGAGAAACGAGTGGCATATCACTAAAACTACCTGACATCCAAAGATTGAGCAGAAGTGGCATGCTATAGACAAAATAACAAAAAACAAAAGAAATTGAAGAGCTAATGCACTTACACAGTCATAAAGTGACCTTTAAGAAGGCCCACGCGGAATCTGCACCCGCAAAACTCCACGGAAAGCTCTGCAAAAGTGTTTATATATCAAGTATTTGCAGTTTTCTTTATTAGATATTTGTATATACTGTATATAAATCATTGTTTAATGTATTTACTGTAAATAATAATGGTATATATACCATATGTGTGTGTGCGCGCGATCAAATCGATTAATCGCGATTCAATAAAAGTTTGTTTACATAATATGTGTGTGTGTACTGTGTATAATTATGTATATTTGAATACACACACATACATATATATTTAAGACATATTTATACTGTATAAATATTTATATAAATATAATTTTTTTCTTCTTAAATATAAACATGCATGTGATTTGAGTCATATTTATATATGCATAATAACTATACACGGCACATATGTGTAGCCTGGACCACAAAACCAGTCATAAGTCTCACGGGTATATTTGAGGCAATAGCCAACAATACATTATATGGGTCAAAATTATCGATTTTTCTTTTATGCCAAAAATCATTAAGATATTATTAGTAGTAATATGCAGTACGAAGGAATTCATTTGGACAACTTTAAAGGCGATTTTCTCAAAATTAAGATTTTTTTTGCACCCTCAGATTCCAGATTTTCATAATAATAATAATAAATAATGTTCTATGCTAACAAACCATACATCAATAGAAAACATATTTATTCAGTTTTCAGATTATGTTTAAATCTCAATTGAAAAAAAAATTACCCATATGAGGGTCCAGGGTCACATATATTATGTAAACACAAACTTTTTTTTGGATGCGATTAATCGATTTGACAGCACTCATACATACTGTATATATATATATATATATATATACATACACACACACACACACACACACACTACCGTTCAAAAGTTTGGGGTCAGTAAGATATACAGTTAATGACAGAAAAGACATTTATATTGTTACAAAAGATTTCTATTTCAAATAAAAATAGTTATTTTTTTTATTTATATTAATCAAAGAACCATTAAAAAAAAATTATCCTTGGTTTCCACAATAATTTATGAAAATTCAGATTTGTCATCACACAAAACATTACATTGATAAAATATATTAAAATAGAAAAGTTATTTAAAATTATTATAGTACTTAACAGTATTAATGTTTTTACTCTATTTTTGATCAAATACACGCTGAAGCATAAGAGACTTCTTTCAAAACCATTCAAAAAACGCACAGAACCCAAACTTTTGAACGTTGGTGTATATATAAAAAATTATATGTATGTATTTTATTGTAAAGTAATAATAATTGTATGTAATGCATTCAGGTAACCAGGTAGATTTGTTAAACTCATTTTATCAGCATTAAAACACAATGATGCAGATTCTTCTCCAAAGATCAGTGCAAAAATATCTGCAGATTCCGCCTGAGCCCGACTGTAAGTTACGTGCGTATTGAAAAATGACCACACATACTGTATGTACACCACCTAAACTGTCACCCCGCATACATAATGTTTTAGGTGGAAAAAAAGAGAAGTTAACTCGGTATTCTATTTCAGCTAAACTAACACTGTGGCGGTGGCCGGCAGTCTCAAGCTGAGAGAACCAGTCAGGTGTGTTTTCAGAGCGAAGGGGGGTTAAGCTGACGTCTCATGTGATCCCTGTGTTAATCTGCAGGTAGTGCTCACACGGCAGTGGGACTGACCAACAGTCTGATTGAATCAGATCCAAACTCTCCTACAAGTCATACAGTGAATTGAACCCTACAGTAAACTATCATTACACTGCAAAAAAATCTTTTTCTTATTCAGTATTTTTGGCTTGCTTTTCAGTACAAATATCTAAACATTTTTTAAACAAGAGAAGCAAAATCACTTAAGATAATATAGGCCAGATTTACTAAACATTGGTGCAATTCCCAAAAGCATCGCTAGCCAATATGGTCGCAAGTTCAGTCGTTATCAGCATAGTTCAACGAGTCGTTTTCCCCTCAACGTGTTCCCCGAAACTATATAGTTCCAACAAATATTTGCAAACAGCATTGCAAAGTTGTGTGGTTGGAACGACATCCCTCGTCAACAATGGAACAATGGAACATGAAACAAGCAGTTTCATGTTTGCATGACATGTCAAACCCTTATCTTGAGCAAAATATCTATATCTTTTATTTTGAATGTATTCAAATGTCATATACGTCTTTTATAGTGTCTCAAGAAATTTAAAGCACCATTTTTGAAGAGTTCTCTAGTACGTGAGAATGAGTCTGCAATAAAGCAAAATAACTGGGAAAATTTTGAATTAGTCCATTTATAGCAAAAAATCTAGCATTAATTCAATCTCAAACGAATTTACTAAAATAAGTTTTTACTCCGTTAAACGACAAATTCGCGATTAGCTAGGGTGTGTTTAAGTCCAATTTTTGATGCCCTTTCCTCACTAACTTCCCTCCGTCTCGTTCACTCGGATGTACGTCATCGATTACATTGCACAAGTGCTCACTACTGGTGGAACCCTTGAAATGTGTTTAAATGAAACGCGGCCTAAACCGTTGATCACTTGGGATCTGCAATGGAGCTGATTTCTTATTTACAGTTTTTTCCCCTTATGAATTTGTTTTATGTACCATTCTATAGACCTGTATGTATGCTTGGATTGTTCAAAAAACAAATATTAAACATGAATACTAATATATTATTATATTAAATATAAAATATAAAAAATACACAAACAAAAATGATAACAATACAATAAACTATAACTGTGTTAAAAACAGCCAGCTTAAGGTAGCTACAACAAGTATTGAATGCGGTTAAATGTCAAAATAACAATATCTTACATTTGTGTGAGGTGGGGGTAAATTAAGCGCGACCTGCTCTGACGTCACAATCATGGTGCATTGTGGTCTATGGATCTGCCTGAAGTGTACATGTTAAGTGGACTCACTCCCTCGGTCAAAATCAAAAGGTCAAGGGAAATAAACTTCCCCCGTCCACTTGACGAAGTTGAACGCATTTCAAAATGCCGATTCCCTCAAGGGGAAGTGCTTAGAGAAGTTTGCGAGTGTATGTCTAAAAGTGGAGTTAAACACAGCCCTAGTGGATTTCTTCAACGATATTATGGTAGTTAAGCAGCGAGTTACATCGGTTTACGGGAAACACACCCGAGAGCAATTTAGCTCGAGACCACAATACCATAAAAGCATTGATGAGTGGAAATTTCTGCGACTAAAGAACACAGCAGCTCATTTCTATTATGGCTCGCGCAATCTACCAAAATATTCGCAAATTAGCATTTAGTCGCAAACGAGCAGAGCCAATGATAATCAGGTGCGGGTAATCTACTAACAATACAGGCACAGCAAATTAAAAACTTCCTCTAGCATTCCAAATAAATGAACACGAGTGGAGAAAATTGTCCCATTTTATCACGTGCTCTCTGTAACCTTTTTGTTCCTAGTTGATCTTTTGATCGACTATTGCAGCATGACAAGGGCAAAATGGGTTAAGAAGCTTTTTTCTGCGTTTAATAATGGAGCAAATACCAGTAAATTGACTACCGCGATCCTTAGTAAATCATAGTGCACTGTTCATGCTCTCCTCCCATACATTTTGCGTCTCAAAAGGATTCTCCTACAAATGCGTACACTCTAAAAAAAAAGGCTCGTAATCATAGGGGAACCTTTTTTAGTGCTATATAGCACCAATTTTGGTGCTTCAGTGGTTCTTCAGCGGTTCTTCAGAGGTGCTATATAGCACCTTAGTCAAAGAACCGGTGAAGAACCTCTGAAGAACCGCTGAAGAACCTCTGAAGAACCGCTGAAGAACCACTGAAGCACCAAAATTGGTGCTATATAGCACTAAAAAAGGTTCCCCTATGATTACGAGCCAAGAACCATTTTTGGTGCAATATAGAACCTTTTTTTTTTTAGAGTGTATGCTGCAAAAAAAAAAAAATGTCATGGTGTGTCTTCAGTCAATCCTGATAAAAGAGGGTTTAGGCTGGCCTAAGCGGTTACTAAATCTGGTCCTAAAAATTATTGAAACTAAGTGAGATTATACTTAGAATAAGAAAAAATACCTGCCAATGGGGTAAAAGAGGAAACAAGTTTATTTACCAGACTTTTTTTCTTACCCCATTGGCAGACATTTGTTGTTTTAAGCATAAAGCCACTTCATTTGGATGTTTTTGTTTTCCAGAAAACAAGAAATTATATCTAATGTAATTTTGCTTCTCAAATAAATGTACCATGATTTAAGAATATTAGGTAATTACTAAAAAACAAGAGAGAAATCATTTTTTTGCCGTGTAGCGAATGCTGTAGCACGGTGAAAAAACCAGTTTAGATCCCTGTGTTTGGTGAGCATGCTAAAAACCACCCGGCTGTTCAGCCAGTTCAGTGTTGTTTTTGTCTGCGTGAGTGTTGCTCTCCATTAAATATACATTGGTCTTCTGGTTATGTAGGTTGGCGTGTGTTTGGCAGCTGTAAGCTGTGTGTATCTTTTCATTTGGGCTGCAGTTTGTTCTTTTCCCCTCCGTAGGTGTTTAATTTGACGGTTTAAGTCAGGCTTGTTTTTATAGCCCCGTAACGTACATTTCCATGCCGTCGTTAAAGGTAAAGATAGTGGTGGTGCTCGCTGCGTTTGCTCCCTGCTTCACATCGCCGATTGTCTCGTAAAAGTTCTCGCAGGTCATGGCTCTGCCCGGACCCTGTGCGGGCTTCTTTTTGGCCTTCAGCGTGTTGCTGGCCAGCTTCTCCCTTTTCCGGTGGGAATCGATGGTGGCGTAAGCCGGGTCCGACTCCACCGCCAGGCCCCGGGGCCAAGTCTTCTCTCCCACAGGTTCGTAGCAGGGCTCCTCCTGGGGGCCGCTCCTCCCCCACACCTCT
Source organism: Gobio gobio (assembly GCF_949357685.1). NCBI lineage: Eukaryota > Metazoa > Chordata > Actinopteri > Cypriniformes > Gobionidae > Gobio > Gobio gobio. The sequence continues at coordinate 34,627,650 of NC_137117.1, read as the reverse complement.
TCCCCCGTGGCACCGGCTGCGGGCCAGCCCGCGGCGCCCCTGTCCTCTTCCTGGGGCGCAGCAGAGGCCATCGGCCTGCTCTCCTCCTGGCTTTGACCCTGCTGGTGTCTCCTCTTCAGGGTCTTACAAACGGTAGAGTACATGTCAGAGATCTGAGGACAGAGAGAGAGAGAGAACCACAGCATGAGAAACACTCAAGAGTGTGCAAAAGATCAGCTGTGCCAAAGTGGATTTCGTAATAATAACTGTCCCGTGGAGCACATTCTCAAGTTACAGTTAGAGTGCTGAAGGATTTACCAAAAAAACATTAAACACACAGAGCGCAGAATGCATTCGCAAAGTTCATTTCAATCTAGGTGGTTGTTTACTGGCCCCATCTTCAAATCTATACGATATTTGTTCCTCTCCATCAGTTTAACTAACCTCTCCTCAACAAGTCTCATTCATTTGAGGTCTCATTCATAAAGTCCCATTCTCATAAATAGGGGTTTGTTCAAAATTTGATCAATAGTAACAGTGACAGCAAACTAAAAGTAAAAGACAACAGGACAGATAATCCTCTAATATGCCTGAAGATGTAGTATGCGTAGTACATAAACGCCCACGGCGGTGTGTTTGACGGAGGGCTGCGTGGTAACAGGACTCTGCTTGCACACAGCAGAAACATGACCCACTTTGGCCGTGATCGACAGAGCCAGTGTAAACGCTCTTATCTGGCTGCAGAGAGCAGCAATGTTACCTAACCTGCAGATAAGCCAGTTAAACTTTCACCACAGCAGCCCACTGACGCGGCATCAACCCCGCTGACCAGACAGGAGGTAAACGGCTGGGAAGACTTCCCACAAATCCTCCTTTAACATCCATGTGTGGTCTATTACAAGTATGTGATTGAAAAAGAAAAACGTCTTATATGTACAGTGATGTGTGTGTGTTCGTGTGTTTCTATCCCGGTGGGGACTTCAACCTGAATGCACACTGACTCATGGGGATCTAAATTGAGGTCCCCATAAAGAAACAAGCTTATAAATCATACAGAAGGAGTTTTGTGGTTAGTGTAAGGGGAGAGAACTTACAGTTTGTACGGTATAAAAACCATTACGTCTATGGAGAGTCCCCACAAAGATAGTGAACCAGACGTGAGTGTGCGCGCTCTGGTAACCTCACATGCCCTCTCTCTGCAAGATGACATTTAGCACTCCCAGTTCAATGGCATGCGTAAAATCTCAGTCAAGAACTCTACTCAGATCTCCAACTCACATAGTGACCTTTACGGCATTCGTGTGTAGACGTTATGGCATGAATAAGAGCTGTGGATGCAACTGCGTTTGTCATGTTAACACCTCTAACAACGCTGCAGTTTTTTAGCCTGTACTGTAATCTGCAGGCCGCGGCATGAAGCATAGCATGCGTCTGAACGCAGGCATGACTGAACCAGCCGATTTTAGGAAAACCGCTGAGTTCGATGTTGTTCGACACTCCCAGATGTGTGTGTGCGCCACGCTGATCTCTTCTCCTCCGTGTCGAGCATTGTTTACCGTGCTGTGCAGTGCTTTGCAGAGCGAGAGGAAATCACAATGATGGGGGTTTCAAAACTCTCTGCAGCTGTTGAGAAAGCCTTGAGAGTTTTTTTTCTCCTTCCTCTCGCTCTCTCTCTCACTCACTCACTCTCTCACTCTCTTTCTTTCCCCTTCATATTGCTTCATTCCCTTGCATTCGCACCGCCAACCCCCCAAACACACACTTTTCTCTCATTTCTCTCCTTACAAATGCAGTCTTCTGAAGCAGCTCAATCTTACATGACTGGCTGCATGTGTGCGTACACACATTCACGCAGGTGTGTTTGCACTTTGAAACAAAAGCACAGAGGCTTTTTTGTACCGTTCAGAGATCTCAAATTAAATAAGCACGAGTTCTGTGATGACAACTCTCTGAGAGATTTGCATGGTAATGGATATGGCGATGTTAATGTATTTGGTCTTGGTGTAATAGATCTGCTACGCTGCTGCTGCCTCAGGGCAAGAATCAAGACTTGCTACTGCAAGTACATTCACAGACATTGCTGTGAGCATGTGAGACATGCTATTGCTGCTGTACATGTGACATACATGAAATAACCCCCATAGCAGATCTATACAGGTGGAGCTGGGGAAGGCGGAGGGTTTCTGAAAGCGCGCTGCAGATTGCTAACAGCAACACTACCGGTATTTGAATGTTGAGCCACAGCTCATTGGCCACTGATGTAACAGCAACCAATCAGCTGCCCTATGAGATAATGATGTGATCACTAAGAAAAATCAGAATGCGCCATCAAGAGATTCATGCCAGAACTAGGTATTAATATCAAAATAATACTTCAAAGATCTAGAATCCAGATACAAGTCAATATATTTTCCTATTTATTTTTATTTTTTTAGGTCAAAGACAACTACTAGATTATTTTAGATAGTTACAATAGATAAATAGAAAATAATTCCAGCTGTAAATTTATAATATATTAATATAATGTAATCATTTGGGTTTAATAATTATACATGCAGTTTTTACAACTCGCAGAGAAACTACAAGTGTGACATGTGGTTTAGGGGCCGTTTACACACCTTTTCAACTAAAAACAGAACTTTTTATGTGATTTTGCCGTCCATTTACATGACAACTGCATTTTGGGGGCCTGAAAATGCAAACGTTTGAAAACAAGTTTCAAAGTGCAAGTTTTTGAAAACGAGACCATTATGGTAAACGTGAATCTGTGAAAATGGTGACGTCATGCCCATGCATATTAGGTGTTTAGTTTACACTATAGGCATGTGTGTGAGCCGGCGCAGACCACCAAATGCATCGGACACATTTGAAACATCTTTAAATGATCTGGCATTGTGACAGACAAAGGGCCCTATCGTACACCCGGCGCAATGCGACGGCAGGCTTGCTAGTTTCAGCCCGACGGAGTTATCATTGTTACGTCCAGCACCACGTTGTTTAACTAGCAAATGCACTCGCACCCATCTGAAAACCAGGTGTGTTCAGGCGCATTGTTGGCGTGTTGCTTTTTTGAGGAACTGAAAACGACTGCGCCATTGACCAACAAAAATCTTATCTAAAGTCAGTATTTTTGTGTTATTTAAAGGGCACCTGTACCTGGGCAACTTCAACACTGTTGCCGGGGGCTGTCCGCGGGTTGAATATTTGAATAATTTGGGTTGACCCCAATTATGTGATATTTAGCCCCGGGAATGCGATTGGGCTTGTTTTGGGCTAGTTTTGAGTAGCAATTGGGCGGGTTTTGTTGTGAAAACCTGGCAACCCTGACCTGTAGGCGGGTGCACAATGTGCATACACTCTGATTATTACACACACAGGGATGCGCAGCAGCACCCAAACATTTTTAAATATTATAAATAGATTCCTCTCTGGAGAAGCGTTCAGTATTTCCGCTTGCACCTTGACCTTTTTAAAGTGGATTCAAACACGCCCTAAGTGCACCCGCGCCATGTGCTTCAGGCCATGCGTTCAGATCAATAAAATAGGGCCCATGGACACTCATCATCACATGTATAGAAAAGCGCCATTAATTCTTCAGAATTCTTCAGTTATCATATATTACATTATGCATATTCCTTTGTTTATAATCATATACACTACTGTCTTTTTTCACTGATTTTGTATGTTTTTGAAAGAAGCCTCTTATGCTCACCAAGGCTGCATTTATTTTAATAAAAAATACAGTAAAAACAAAGTTATACTGTAAAATATTATAATTTGCAATAACTGTTTTTTATTTGAATAATATATTTTAAAATGTCATTTTGACCAAGCAAAATGTTCATCGTTGCTCTAATCACATGATTATTTGATGAATAGAAAGTTGAAACAGAAAGTTGAGAACAGCATTTATTTGAAACAGAAATCTTTTGTAACATCATAAATGTCTTTAGTGTCACTTTTGATCAATTTAATGTGTCCTTGCTGAATAAAAGTACTAATTTCTTCTCCTTTTTTTAAGAAAAAAAAAAGAAATCTTTTGAACAGCATTGTATGTAATTTTTGATCTAAAATCATGATGTTCAGAAACGTTCATGGACGTTATTTGTTTAGTATAATGTGTTAGGTGAAGTGGGCCAATGTCACACCCACACACTCACACACCCACCTCATGACATGAAACTGGGCGTGTCTGGACAAGAGAAGGAATGAGCAGAGAAGTGAGAGAGATGTGGAGAAGTGTATTCAGCTCAACGGTTTCAACAGTCAACACTTCTGAGCCAAAGTTACACCACTAATGAACAAAGCATGTACAGAATGTCTTTTAAAAGTACATTTAATGCCACCCGAGGCACAAATTATAAAAGTTAAGAACAGAAGTTAAAAGTTTCACTGAATTGTCGTGGTATGATCAATGCATAAAAATAATAATAATACTTTAGAGACTTGTATCTTGAATTAAAATTATTGTTCCTTAACCTACATATAACCTAAAAATAACTAAATTTAGTGAACTTTACTTAAAATAGATGTAAAACAGATTGAGATACCATATTGTTCAAAAGTTAGGGGTGGGTAATATTTTTGAAAGAAGTCTCTTATGCTCACCAAGGCTGCAATTATTTAATCAAAGTTTGTGGAAACTAATTGAGATTTTCTAGTAAATCTTGTTTATTTTTGTATTATTATTATAATGTTCTTGTAAGTTCCTAATATTCTTCAGAATACATTTGCTGTAAACACTGATTCCAGCTTGTAAGTTTTGATTGGCCACAGGAAGCTGATTAAACACAGGCTGACCCAGAGTGCTTCAGACTGCTTGTCTGTCCTGACCTCTCCCCTCTTCTCATATTCCTTCCCTCTTTCCCTCACACCAACCCTGATCTGACAGTCTTCAATAAGCGCAGTCTACAGACCTTTGACCTGTCTGTTAGTCATGCCATTCCAAGCCAGCGATAGAGAGAGCAGGAAGGGGGGAGGGAGAAAAGAAGGCTCAAGCTTTCTCTCTCGCTCTCTAGCCACAATTTATCAGACCGCAGCCATCATTCTCACTCACTTCCGGTGCCAGAAAACGCTCTTTATTGACGGACAAAGGTCAGACTGAAGAGGTATGAAATGTATGCAAATGCGTCCTGGGTTTTAGGGGTCAAATGTCAAAGTCTGCAACCCGATCCCTTCATGCAAACTTAGACAAATGTCACGATCCCGTCTGCTGTGCCGGGCTAGCGAGGGAGATGTTACCTCCACGGCGGTGGGATGGCTGTGTCCGTTCTCCAGCTGAGGAACCCCTGGCATGATGACCTCATCCTCTTCTGGTGGTTTCCAAATGTACTGCTCCCCATTGCCCATGAAGACCGCCTCCTGTTGGACACACGAGGAACACACAGGCTGGTCAGATCCCAAACAGACTGAATTTTGTCATCTGAATTTAAGCTCTCATTGGCATGTTCGTGAGCTCATGAGAGAAGACGCAACAAATCCACTCGAGTACGAACTCGCTCTACTCCCTTCTCCCATCACATTTATTTTCAATGAAGAAATTATTCGAAAAGTGTATAACGTGTGTTTAATAATAAAGTGTTTAGGGGTAGGTGTAGGGAGGGCTTTAATAATTTTAATAAATATAATAATTTACACTCTACAGTATGTTTTTATTGCATACCGTTTAATGTACAACAACACTGAGGTGCAAATAGTATCTGCCCAAGAGGCAACCTCCTCCAGTTTCTCCTGAAGCCAATCCGGAAGTGACTTAAACTGCAATTCATCGACTGGCCACTAGAGGCTCCAGAAGGGAGCAGAATCTCATTGAGCTCCATGTTAAAACGCCCAACTTTACAGCAGAAAAACACGTTTACAGCCTGGTACAAATTGTGTTTTTGGTCTATATGGCTAATTTTGCCCTTCATGACAACTGAGGGGGGTGAATTTTTTTATGACTCGTTCGTTTACATTATATAAAGCCTTAAAGTTCTGCATAATTAAGGGCGTGGCCATTTTGAGTGACAGGTGGATTGCCGTTTATCTGCTGTCTGTTAGTCATCGCGTCACCTCGGCTCCGCCCACGTCCCGCCTTTTTTCCCATTTTCAGTTATCCGGGAGTGACGCGCGCTGACGAGCTGCCAAGATGGCAACGGCCAGCTCGTCCCTACTTTACGCTTCAAATCTGCTCTTCAGAATCCTGTGGGACGTCACGGACACTACGTCCATATTTTTTTACAGTTTATGTATCTGCCACTATTTATGTAAGCAATAAGGTACGAGAGGCTGTGCTGTACCATGAATAAGTCACAATTAGTCAGTACCTAAGTAAGGTAGTCAGTACCTTATTGCTTTTATAAAACGGTTAGCACACAATACAAATATTAAAGCCAAAACATATTTATCAACGCAACTTTCATTAAGTAAAATCCCTAAAAGCCTTCCTTCCGCTGGAAAAAATAGTCCCTGACCGTGAACAGCAACCAAATTTACATTATTACGCCATTAAATGGCGTCTATATGAGTGAGTCAGTCAGTTGCGAAGACTTTTATATTGAAAAGACTGAAACTTGTTGTGAATGCGGAGCAAGACGCAGCTGACAAATGCTTTGACTAGCTGTCAGTGTCAGGGCACGGGATCAGAGAAACCCATTAACTGTTAAAAAGACATGATATCGCAGCGGACATTCAAACAGATTTTTAATTATGAACATAGGACTGACATCTAAATGCAGGTAATACACTCGCTCACTCGATCTCTCTATCTCACAATACTCTATAATACAGTAAGCTTCAATGAAGAATATCAATGAGAACAAACATGTTTACGTTGCTAAGAGTGGTTGTTAAGAGGGTGTTGTGTAGTGACACACAGAACCATTGGGTGAAGCGGTCAAACACAGCTATTGACCAATCAGAATCAAGAACTGGAACTAACCATTTTATATGGTTACATTTATTGAAAATACAGCTATTTTTACAGTGTAAATAGAATCTATAGCGTAAACATCATAGCATCTATTGCTAAGAAAATATGCTATTTACACTTGCAAATTGCTAACCATGAATAAATAAAAACTCAAACAAAATGTGAAATAGTAATATTAAGAAATACAATTTCTAATAAAAATGACAAGAAAATACAAAAAATTAAACAACATTTAAAAATTTGATCTAAATATTAATAAAACTATAATAGTATATACAAATAAAATAACCCTGTTAACAGTTCACTGAAGGGGAAGATTATCAATGAATAAAGATCAAAATGATATGACTTCAGAACACTTGGAATATTTAGCAAAAATCATATGAATCCCTGTCATGATATTATTACGATGTCCTTTTGGAGCTCGACAGTCCCAGTCCTCATTCCCTCTCATTATATAGAAAACGGTGGCCAGTACATACTTCAAAACTTCACCGTTTGTGTCCCACGGAAGAAAGAAAGAAAGTTCATGCTGGTCTGAAACGACATGAACTGTTCCTTTAATTTAGCGCTGATTGGTGTTTGTTTCTACAATAGAAGTGTTCTGTGAGTTAATCATTACAGGAGCAGATATGTACGCCGTATAGCGAGTCAATGATTAAAGAGGGAAAGAAACACACATCCTATGAATGATTAATACCGGCAGATGAATGGCTACAGTGTTTGCTGCTATTTATTTCCCTGGCTGAAGCAACTATACCTGCTCTGTGGTTCCTCCCTGATGCCTTTAACAAAAAAACACATGGCGGGACGGGCAAACTGCCAACACATCTTACATAATCAGGCCCAGTGCACTGGAGTGACACATGTGCTGCACAACTGCACTGCATGATCGCTTTAACACAAACTTAAATAATATTTTCTCTAGATGCAGGCTCGGAAATAATGCAGGTCAAAGACACACACACACACAGTATTTATTATTTAACCTTGCTTAAACATCAAATAGGTGTCCTGTATGTCAGGTTTATAAAGACAGGTGTGCATCAAATATGTGTAAACAAGCCATCAATCATCAAACCTGTGATAAAGAAGATTTTATCTCCATATGTGGCAAAAGAATGTCACACACACACATCTGTTTCGCTATCTTTGTGGGGACTCTCCATAGACGTAATGGTTTTTATACTGTAAAAACTGTATATTCTCTCCTCTTACACTAACCCTATCTCTAAACCTACCCAATGCACAAAACTTTCTGCATTTTTACATGTTCAAAAAGACTCATTCTGTTTGATTTATACGATTGTTTTCTCATGGGGACCTCAATTTAGATCCCAACGGGGTGACACGAGTCCTCATGAGTCAGTGTGCATTCAGGTTGAAGTCCCCACTGGGATAGAAAAACATGAACACACACACGCAAATAAAGACAAGCAGAGCAGAGCTAAGTTAACAGGAAGGCAGCATCATTATCCGATCATTGTCTGAGTGTTTTCCATTTTAAAGGCACCATCATTCCACATGGCTGTTCAGCTCTCTGAAAATCTTATCTGTCCTTGAAAGCCACACACAGCATAAACAGGTATCAGCTGACAGACGGACACCTATATGAGTGAAATGCAAACAGACGCACAAAGTATATTAGCTAAAACAACTGTCATATCTTTAAAGTATCTTTAATTTTATGTCAATATGTTTTATCATTTTAAATGACTAGGATTATGGGCAACATTTAACACTTGCTAATTTTGTGAATTCTTTTTTTAATCAAAAATATTTAGCATCTAAAATTCTGAAAGATTTACCCTATAAAAGTCATCATTCATATCAGTCATGAAGATGATGCTTCAGTTTGAATCTAGGATATTTGTATATGAAACAGCAGTCTCTAGTGGTCAAAGCATATAATTGCATGACTAGGCTCTACATTCAAGCACTACTTACATCTGTGCAAATGGCAGACAGTTATAACAAAAGCCACCTTTTTTAATGTCTATTGCCTGGAAGTAGAATGCATGGCCTTGGCATTGTTAAAATTCTCTACTTGTTGAGCTACAGGAACAACAACATTAGAAACACTACATTTCTGAAGACAACGAGATTACCTTAAAGATGCTAGGGTACGTTTTTGGCATGGCATTGCAATTGCAAAGTTGTTCTGGGTGGTTGCTAGGGCGTTGCCACGCAGTTGCTAATTTTTTTCTGGGAAGTTTATAGTGCTTTATTATGTGTTGCTGGGGTGTTTTGGGTGGTTGCTGGGTTGTTGCTAAGCAGCTGTGAAGTTGTTCTGGGAAGTTTGTAGTGCTTGATAGGGTTTTTTCTAGGGTGGTTGCTAGGTTGTTGCTAAGCAGCTGCGTAGTTGTTCTGAGATTTTAGTGCACTACTGTGTTTTTTTGGGGTGTTCTGAGTGGTTGCTAGGTTGTTGCTAAGCAGCTGCAAAGTTGTTCTGATATTTTAGTGCACTACTGTGTGTTTTTGGGGTGTTCTGGGTGGTTGCTAGGCCATTGCCACACAGCTGCGAAGTTGTTCTGGGAAGTTTTTAGTGCTTGATCTGTTTTTTTCTAGGGTGTTTCGTGTAGTTGCTAAGTTGTTGCTAAGCAGCTGCGAAGTTGTTCTGAGATTTTAGTGCACTACTGTCTGTTATTGGGGTGTTCTGGGTGGTTGCTAGGCCGTTGCCACACAGTTGCTGAGTTGTTCTAGGAAGTTTGTAGTGCTTTGTTATGTGGTTGTTGGGGTGTTCTGGGTGGTTGCTAGGCCGTTGCCACACAGCTGTGAAGTTGTTCTGGGAAGTTTGTAGTGCTTGATAGGATTTTTTCTAGGGTGGTTGCTAGGTTGTTGCTAAGCAGCTGTGAAGTTGTTCTGAGATTTTAGTGCACTACTGTGTGTTGTTGGGGTGTTCTGGGTGGTTGCTAGGTTGTTGCTAAGCAGCTGTGAAGTTGTTCTGAGATTTTAGTGCACTACTGTGTGTTGTTGGGGTGTTCTGGGTGGTTGCTAGGTTGTTGCTAAGCAGCTGTGAAGTTGTTCTGAGATTTTAGTGCACTACTGTGTGTTGTTGGGGTGTTCTGGGTGGTTGCTAGGTTGTTGCTAAGCAGCTGTGAAGTTGTTCTGAGATTTTAGTGCACAACTGTGTGTTGTTGGGGTGTTCTGGGTGGTTGCTAGGCCATTGCCACACAGTTGCTGAGTTGTTCTGGGAAGAGTGCTTTGTTATGTGGTTGCTGGGGTGTTTTGGGTGGTTGTTAGGGCATTGCCATGCAGTTGCTAAGTTGTTCTGGAAAGTTTCAGTTGTGTTATTATGTGGTGTTTGAGGGTGTTTTGGGAGGTTGCTACAATGCTGCTAGGTAGCCACTAAGTTGTTTTTAGTCTGCTACTATGTGGTTGCTGGGTTATTCTAGGGTGTTTCCCAAAGACAACTATGGTCACAAATTCTGTCGCTACTAATAGAGATCAATGGGTCTTGTGACCATAGTTAGCTACCGATGCTTTTGAGAAACGCAGCTCAGGATGGTTGACAGGGCATTGTTAAGTAGTTACTACGTTTTTCTGAGGTTATAGTGAGTTATTGGGTTGCAAGGGTTATCTAGGTGGTTGCTAGGGTGTTGCTATGAGGGTGCTAAGTTGTTCTGAGAGGTTTTTATTTCATTACTAGGGTTGCTGAGTTGATCTAGGTGCTTGCTAGGGTGTTCCTGGTGGTCTATAGGGGCTTTTGGACAGTAGTACCCTATTTTTTTCAGAGTTGGGTCTAACTGAGTACAATAGGAACTACCAGTGATGTAAGTGTATGCTGATTGGCTGAGTGCTTGCAAAACACCAGCAGCCGCCAAAAGCTGTGTAAACACACAGTTTATTGCCTATATATTTACGAACATGAAAAAAAAACAGCGATAGATGGACTGATATCAAAGTCCAGGCACTTTTCAACCTTTACACTTAACAGAAAATCCAACACAGCTTTGAAGGGACTAAGTGAAATGTGATTATTTCTGCTCATCTAGCGACATTGGGCATCAACCAGACGGCAAATTATATAATACTTTTTCGTATAACATTTACTTTCTTTTTTAACATTTCTGTCTAATAACGTATCAGATAAGACTGTTAAACAGTCGAAGATGGAAGACGGAGAATGGGAGAGATGTGCTCAGGCTCTGGCTAAGTCGTTCTCAGTGCCGTCAAAATAATGTTCACAACAACCAGAGCAGCAGGACATAAGTGACAGCTTACGTCACTTCAAAGGTCCAACAGGTGGTGCGATTGCAACCAGGAAAATGGTCGTAGGGGAACACTAGTTCTCGAGGCACAGCACTGATGGCTAGTTCCTATAACTGAGTTCCTTTAACTACCTGGTGTGAATTGCCTATTTTTTGTTATGAACTATTCTGAATGTGTGGCTGATCTGTGTCATCACCTTTGGGAAATTGGGTAGGTGAAATGGTTCCATGGTTTTCCTAGGCAAGGTGCTGCTGGAGGACTCGCTGCTGGACATGCTCTGGTGCTCCCTTTCTCCGTCCTCCACCACTTCCTCCCTCCTGCCGCGCTCCAGCTTCTTCACCTTCCGTATAGAGGCGTATTCTGCCGTCACTGCCTCTTGATTCACGCCTCCTCTGCTTCCACCTTGGCCATTCCCACTGAGCGTCGGGCTGTGGGCGTGATGCTGAGTGGGCGTGTTGGTTGAAGGTGGGGCAAGGGCAGCAGGCGGAGCAGGCGGAGCAGCTTTATCAGACCCCGCCCCTTTGATTCCAACGCTCTCATACAGGCCGTCATCTGGTGGGTGAGACGTTGGAGAGGCGCGGCGGCAAACTTCGGAGTAGGTGTGCTCACGTTCATCGTCAGATTTGTTGGGAACACAAGGCAGTTGGCGGCCCGAGCTGGGTCGAAGGTCCGAATTGGAGCGGCGGGTATGCAGGAGCAGTAGGTCCATGCTGGCCGGCCGGCTCTTAGGGGCGCCTGTCAATCCGAATAACACAGATTAAGACAAGAGAGACTAAACAGAGGATTAAGATTAAAGACAGTTTGGAGTATTGGTATCAGATAAAATACTGAATACGCACATATACTCAATGGGAAACACAAGAGGGCAGACTATTTGACTATCTCATATTTTCACCACACTTCCGCAAACGTACATATCTTTAAACCTGCATAGTACAATGCACTGGTGTAGGCAGAAAGTGGATGATGGGTGGGCCTCTAATAGTGTGGGTGGGCCGGAATAATTCGCATTACCCCTTAATTTGGAAGAAAAATCCCAAAATCCGATTGAAACATAGCAACATAGCTAAAAGTATTCCTCATATGTTGGACCTTTTATTGTCTATTGTCTTTTAATATAGTCTACTTCAACATGTTGATGCCTTCTCAAGCCCCTGTACAAGCTGTGTTTGTGATGTTTGGGCGCAACGTGCGGAAGGACTGTTTGCAAGGTTGCTTTATTTTTTTAAATTCCGCTAGGTGCTATAGTGTCGCATAAACTAAATACTTCACCTGTAAGCACTAAGCTCCGTGTGATCAAGCGTGAGCGGCTGCAACGTGAATCAAATTTAAAACAAAAACAAAGCAGGAGAGAGATCCAACCCGAGTCCTGATAACTATATCATGAAGAGAAATCACAATGTCTGAGTCCTGTATCGACAACCTGCCATTGCTAATACAGTACATGTGGCCTATGTAAATTTTTTAGAAAACCACTTGTTCGTAAATATTGCATAGCCATGCCACGGCGGGCCAGACTAAAAACCTACCCATAGCTTACCTTGTATGGCTGATGTCTGTTCTAAACAAGTCGGAGTTGGCTGGGTTTTGAATTGAAGATGTTGTTAATTTCATCATAATCCTAATTATCTGTTAGTTCACTTTCAAACGACAAAAGTGTTATGGCATCCTGTCATTTTTGTCAAGACATGTTTCTTTCTTAAATGTGTCATAAATGGCATTTAGCCATTTTTTAATAACAAAAAAGGGCGCTGCTAGTTGGAATCGAATCCGAATATTGGCGCGAAGACGAACACAACATTACTACTGGCGTGACGTAACTGAAGAGACGAATTAGCATATTTTTTATTAATATTAGAATAGAGTTCTAATGCATGACAAAATAAATCACATTTAAAATAATTACTGAAGAATTGTTAAACGTTAGAAAATAGCATTATTTGAAAAAAAATGTATTTCCCTGGATCTGACAGGAAGGGCAAGCTGTCAATCAGGCCCATCCGTAGCTATGCTAGTGGTACAATGAGTTCAAAGCCAACATGAAAATACACTGGCAACTCAGTTTAAAGTAAAAAAGGTGAATTTATGTCTTCTAAATGATGTATCACATGATTTTACCAAAGCTGAATATGGTCAAATGAAACATTTTGCTTTCTTTGTGTTTTCAGTTAGCTTTCGGATAGCAAGCTAACAGTTTAGTATACTAGCTTAGCATACCACTTCTGAACTTGCATGACATTGGCGTTAAAACGTGTGGTCTTGGTAACAACATCAGAAAAAGGAAAGTCATTTCACAGTTGAAGCTATTTCTATCATGGCGAATCTCTGAAGAGTTTAGCATGGTAATGAATATGACATGGTTCATGTATTTGGTCTTGGTGGAACCAAGCGGCAGCCTCCCGCAGTTTCACTTGAAGCCAATGGCTCCAGAAGGGGGCAGAATCTCATTGAGCCCCATGTTAAAATGGCCAACTTTACAGCAGATTAAAACATGTTTACAGCCTGGAACAAATTGTGGTTTTGGTCTATACGGCTAATTTTGCCCTTCATGACAACTGTGAGGGGGTGAATTTTTTTATAACTCATTCGTTTACATTATATAAAGCATTAAAGTTCTGCATAATTAAGGGCGTGGCCACTTCGAGTGACAGGTGGATAGCCATTTATCTGCTGTCTGTTAGTCATCACGTCACTTCAGCTCCGCCCACGTCCCGCCTTTTTTCCCATTTTCAGTTATCCGGGAGTGACGCGCGATGGCACTCCCGGATGACAAGTGACCATCGGCAAAGGCCAGCTCGCCAAGATGGCAACAGCCAGCTCGTCCCTACTTTACGCTTCAGAACGGCTCATCAGAATCCTATGGGTGACGTCATGGACACTACGTCCATATTTTTTTACAGTCTATGGGTGGAACAGATCTGCTACGCTGAAGACATTGCTGCTTCTGTTGATTATTGCTGCTAGAGCAAGTACAGGGCCAATACATACACAGACACTGTTGTGAGCATGTGAGCATGTAAGACATGCTGCTGCTGCACAAATAGCATATATGAAATAAACTGTAACAGATCTATACAGGTGGCACTGGGGAAGGGGGAGGGTTTTAGGGGAACTCAAAGCGTGCTGCAAGCTGCTACAGCAAACACTGAACAACTTTTTAAATGCTGAGCAGCAAGCCTATTGGCTGCAGATGCAACAGGAACCAATCGGCTTGTGCCGTGTAGTTAAGTTAGCGATGTATGGACTAATGAATCCAGCAAATTGCAACCAGAACTAGGATCAATTTTGATTTCATGTTGACCTTAACAGAAATGGGACTTTGTTATCCTTCTATTTTGTGTATTTTGTGTTTTAACACACTAAGGGCCAGATATATTAAACAGGGCAAATTAGCGTGAGAGCGCAATTCCAAAAAAAAAGCGCAGATGGGTGTGGAAAATTCTGAGCCTGATCTACTGACGACGCACAAATGAAAGAACACAGACATATTTCCATAATGGCCAACACAATCTATCGAGAGCAGCGCACATTGCCATCTGGTTTAAAACATGCTTTTTTTGGGCGTTAGATAATGGAGCAAATACCAGTAAAATGATGAGCACAAACCTTAGTAAATCACCTGGCATCATTCATTTAAATACTCTCCTCCCACAAACCCTGTCCACGCCTTTTAAACACAATTTTTAATTAGTAAATCCTGAGGTTTTGCACTGGGGCAAGCTGTTAGTAAATCTGGCCCTAAATGGAGCTGAGTATCCATCGGTCTGGATGTAAAAGATCAAAAGCCGATGTATATAAGCCTTCGAGACTTCCTTTTCTGTCTCAGCTTGACAACTGTCTTTCTCAGCCTCGCAGATCACACGTTTGTGGTAGTGGAAACATGAACTAGTAAACATCTTACCATGACAAGCCTCTGGAGACATTAGCCTTTGCACGCACGTGCGTCGGCCAGTGCAAATGTGCGTACGTGTGGTAAATGAGTCTGTGTGTACATGTGTCATAAAGTGCAGTTAAATCCCTCAGTGTCTCTCTCACCGTTGGCGTTGCAGGGCAGCCTGTGCATGTCATGCAGGCGGGTGTCAGATTTACTCATTGAGTTCAGTTTGGACTGGCGCAGCGCAGCCTGTGATACAAAACATCATCATGAATACGTATGTACATCCATGTCCATGATTACACTGTGTGAATATGCGTGTGTGTGTGTGTGTGTGTGTGTGTGTGTGTTTAATTTATACTTATTTGCACTCACTGTTTCCAATTTCTGACCCCCTCCGTTGGCGTGGCCATGTTTGCTCTTGCTTTTTCTGCGGACAAAATGAGACACACTCTTTGTGAAGACAACATAACAAACATGCAAAAAAAAAAAAGATTTTAATGACTGGAACGTCCTATGAGTATCGCAATACTAGCTCTATTCCCAAATCGAGTGAGCTGAAAGATCATGTGACACTGAAGACTGGGGTAATGATGCTGAAAATTCAGCTTTGCATCACAGGAATAAATTACAGTTTAAAACATATTACAATAGAAAACAGTTATTTTACATTGCATTAATAATATCTAATAATATTTTTACTGTATTTTTGTCTTGGTGAGCATAAGAGACTTGACATGTTGAACCATAAATAAAGAATAATAATAAAATTATTACAAATATTGTGTTCATTGCAAAACAAATATGAGTTGTTTGATAGTGTAGAGAGACTCACTTAATTATGTCAAAGCTTTACATAGGCTGGACATTTGCTGTTCAGCTCTTTTGCCACTAATATTATTTCCATGTTAACAGCAACCATTTAAATTGGGGGGCTCTCCCTTCAAGGATTATGGGTAATGTAGTTCTTCACCATGAATTCGGCATTTAACACCTTTTTAATCAATCTTTATGAAGAAAAATAAATAGGATTTTATTTCTGGAACACGACAGACATCTGTAAGCGACACAAGTCTGTGTGCCAATTTAGTCACCCTTGAGATAACATTTTGTTTAGAATGTCGTCTTCAGTCCAATTCACCGACAGACGGCAATTAACGTCAACAGACACGTTTGACAGGTTCAGTCGGATCAGTGTGTTGCCCCAGGCGGCGTCTGTTGCTATTAGTTGACGCCTGTTTTCGCCGATCGAACAGCAAATGTTCTCATAACTTTAGCTAACGTTCTGGCAAGGTTCTCTCAAAGTTATGAATAAACGTTCTTTCAGTAACATTAATAGAACGTTCTTTTAAAGGCTTTTACAGTTTTTCGTCATACTTGTTACTTTTGAATGTTCCCATGTTTGCTAAATGTTCCCTTAATGTTCGCATAACCAAGCAAAAACTTTTTTAAAACGTACAATAACTGGACATTTTGAACATTCAGAAAACATTCAGCAAAAATAACGTTTTCATAACTTAATGGGAACGTTAGCAAAACATTCTTAGAACATATTTTTGTTAGCTGGGCAACCATTGTGTGTCAGGTCGTGGAATATCTGGAAAGTGATGCATGTGTCAATTGTCCTCCAGAAAGCTGCTTCTTTAGTAGACTCTAGACATGCAGCACGCTGGCTTTTGTAACAGAGCTATTGTGTAGGCTACTATTGAATATGGCAGGAAGTAAAATTCCACTACAGCGAGTGTTTGTAATGACTCTCTGTGGGGTTGGCAGGGCCGGGATCATGTAATCATGAGGGACTAGATGTGTTGCAGGTGTGGTGGAGGAAGAGATAGCGAGAGGATGGATGGGTAACCCTGGCGATCCCTCCTCCCTTGCTTTTCTTCTCCTCTCAATCCCTACACACACACCAGGTGTGACATCAATTATAGCTTCTCTCCAAGAATCCAACAGCCTGCGAAATACACACACATTTTTTTTCGCACACCTTTTTGTTCTTCTCACTCTCACCCCATTTTTAACATCAGCTGCTACGCACATCTCTCACACTTAGGAAAATCTGAGAAACAGAGGATTTTCTCTTCTCTCTCTCTTTTACGGCTTTTATGGATGAATAGATAACAAGACATTAAAAAAGTATTGCATATGTCTGACAGAACTAAGAAGTCACAGCCATAATGACATTGTTTGCTGTTTGTTAGTAGTTGCGAGGGCTGTATCGCTCCATTCCCCCTGTGAAGGTCAGAACTCAGGAGGCTGGAGGGACACGTTTGCACCTGGGTTTTAGTGACCCTGTGTCTACACACGACTCGCAGAATGTACATACGGCAAAGCCTCACGCAGCAAAATAACAGCTGCACTCTGAGGATGCAGTCATGAATACAGCATTAGCACCACCACATTTTAAAGGAATAGCAGGTTCTGTACAAGCTCAATTTGAGGCATAATGTTGATTTTCACAAGATACATTTTTGTGAAATTAATTTCAAGGCAAAAAAGGCAAAAATCGAGGTAACAGTAAGGCACCTAGAATCAGGGGCGATTCCAGAATTTCAATATTAGGGGGGCTCAGCCCCCAATGAGGGTGTGATTTTAAATAATAATATTATATTGTATGTGCATTAGGGTAGGCGTGAACAATACAGTAACTTTCTACACTACCTATCAAGTCAATCCCTGAATATTGAATTAATTTTAAATAATCAGCAAATATTTTAAATAAACATTTTAAATAATCAGCTAATATTCATTAATATTCATTAAGAATAATACAGACAAACTTTATATTACTGTAAATAATGTTATTTTCTAGATTGGCATTATGTGGGTAACATCATTTTCAATTTACATTTTTAACAAATTTATGTAATGTTTTAAACACTATTATTTTTAACAAATTTTTGCAGTAAAATCACCTTTAAAGAAGATCTACATTTATCATTTTCATTCATGGAGATAGTTTAAAAAATGTGGAGGAGTTTTGTCACATGGTGGAAAACAAACGTAGCCAACAAATGTAGACGCACCCTAGCGGCAGCAAATCTAATTTGCAGACAGGGTCGTCTAGCAACTCTCCGTTGGCTTGCGAGCTGGAAAAACCAAACTCTGGTCAGGCCAATCACATCATGTATAGAGTCGGAGGGCGGGGTTAACATAATGACGGAGTTGCGGCGGTTCCGTGTGCTACTCGTAAACAAAGAAGCTGGCGAACAGCGGTCTTTCGAATCGGCTTTGGCCGCGACTCTGGAAGACTTGGAGTTAAGCTTTTCTTTGAGGAAAGAACAAAGAACGGCACTGAAGTCATTCTTAAGAAAGGAAGATGTGTTCGGAGTTTTGCCGACCGGATATGGCGAAAGTTTAATCTATCAACTAGCTCCGCTTCACCTTCTTTGTGGCTCTGGTTGGTTGTAGCGCTATCCTATTGGGTGCAGAGGGAATTTGAAAGACAACCGCTTATCCCGCCCCTCGAATTGTGCCCTGCCAATGCGTGTTCCCAGACCCAACATCTTGATGTGGGTCTGGCTTGTCAGGCTAAAACAAACACACTTTTAACATGAAAATGACATGAGATTACCGCTATAACCAGTAGATGGCAGCAGAGGACTACTCATTAGCTCATTTGATTTATTAGCTTATAAAATTAATAACAAATTTTAGCAATTGTATTTCACTGAACATTATTGGGTGTCACTAGTTACTAAGTAATAAGTTACTGTAATTGAATTACTTTTCCTAAAAAAAAAGTAAAGCAAAGAGATTACTCTTATTTTTTCTGTATTTTAATTACAGTTACTTCTGATATAATTGAACTAAATACTGTGTATAGACTGCAGAACAATTATATATAATACAATAGTGGAATTAACATCAAATATTAAAGTCTAACTTTAAAATGCATGTTTTTTTGTTGTTGTTGTTGTTGTTGAATGAATTAAAAGGGCCGTTTCATGTCTTTAAATCACTTAACTAGTTGTCACATGTCTGTCTGTTTAATTGATCTTTCAGTTGTTCTCATCCTGTCACATGTCTCAGGCCCCATCCACACGAAGCCAGAGCTTTCCCTATCCAATCGTTTTTTTTTTTTCTCGTTTAAAAAAATATCCGCGTACACACGAGAGCAATGAAAAACGACTCTAAAGGATGTAGTATATATGCCAGGCCAGTTTGTGGCGCTGTAATTCTGCCACAGAAATGAACTAAAAACAGAGAAGAAGAGCTGTGGCTAGAAGGGGTACAGCAACGGTCGGAAGTGAGGCAAAATCTCACCATAAAATAACAATAAATAAATGTGCTACTTCCCAGATGTGTTTTATTAACGCCTACACCCTAAACCTACCGTAACAATAATGCAAATACAGTAATTAAATGACGCAATATTGATGTGCGCATGCCCAGTGGCCGTAGTTTTATCCCTTCTAGTCTTTACCGTGCGGGACGTGGTGTGATGACATCACCGTTTCACAAAATGTACGGATTGGCTGTGCACACGAGAACACAAGGGTATCGTTTAAAGACTTAACCACTCTGGTTTAAAAAAAATATCGGATTCCTGCTCCCAAAACGCTGGATCTGTCTGGACGAAATGCAGATACGGTACAAAATGTTTACGTATACAGCTAAACGCGTCTCCGTGTGGATGGAGCCTTAGTTTCCCGCCACTTGTCTGTTTCCTTGGTTACCCTTGTTAATTAAGTTCTGTTCAGCTGTGTTTAGTTATCTCATTTCTGTTGGCTATTTAAGTTCTTCCCTGTTCATTCATTTTTTGTCCGGTAACCGTTATGGTTGAGTGTGTTTTCCGTGTCGTTATTCCGTGTTCCTGAGAGTTTGCATTAAAGTTTATGTTAAATTGAGATCTTCCGATTCTTCAGTTTGTTCCTGTGCTACACACCGTTACACTAGTCAAGGTTGATATATGATTTAGAAAGTAATTAGTAACTAGTAATTCATTACTTTTTTAGAGTAACTTACCCAACACTGGCACTGAAGTAGTATAGCAAGAGTATGAAGTCACAAAGTCTCGTGCCATTTAGATGAAAGGAATTTTATTCAATTATTTGATTAAATCTTGAATCGCTCCCGCATCATATTATGTAAACTGTGTTCATGACAAAGAACTACAAAAAATGTTCACATTTAGTCTAGAACTACAATAACCATCATGTTCTCTCAACGCCTCTGAACTTACTCATGATTTCTCTCAACATGAGGACAGGAGAGCTGTCAGCCAATACATGGGAAAACAAAGTAATTTGCATTATTTATTTGAATAAGTAACTAAGATATTTTGTTCTACATTTAAAAGTAAAGTGTTACTTTACTAGCTACTAGACAAAAGTAATCTGATTACTTTTCTGATTACTGTAACTCACCTTACTTGTCATGTGTTACCCCCAAGACTGCTTATAATGGAAGTGATGAGATGATTTAAATACAGAAATAAGAAGCTAATAATTTTAGAAAAGCACTTTTTTTCTGTTAAAACTTCTTAACCCGCACCGGTTCGTGGGCGGGGGGGTTTACGGAAGTGGGGGGGTTTGTACTTTTATTTACTTTTGTTTTATACAAAATATTCAATCAACTATCACAAACTATGCATCATTTGAAAGCTAAAACACTCAAGATTCATGTTCTGAACTTGTTTTTGCAATAAATACACCAGAGAGGAAAGGGTTAAATGAAACGCTAAAGGACCGTCCATGTAAACATTAGCAAAATGATACTCATCTTTCATCTCCTGTCGTTCAGATCAGATCGGACGAATCCAATAAACACCCGCATACATCTCTGTGTAAGAGTCCACTCTTCAAAATGCATCCCACTTTTTAATCCAAAACAACGAAAAAATAGGGAAAAAACTAAAAATCCTCCGTTGTTTGCAAGAGAGTTTTGAGTTAGCGTGATCAATCATGTCCATTTTCAATGAAATATCGATTCTAATCCGTGTCTGGCAAACTCCCCCTGCTAGAATGGTTTCTCCCACGTGCAATGGTTCAACCCTCATCTCTCTCCTTCAATCAGAGACTCTTCTGGGATGCATCATATAGAGGAAGTGCCTTACAGGCTTGGTGAGCTGTCAATCATTGCGCCCATGGTTTTCGTTGGATAAAGGCACTCGGTGCCCAGCCAATGCCTTTCCAACAAAGGTTTGATTGATGGACTTAGTAACCAATCAAAAGGCATTATCTTGCGCAGTTTGCGTAAGTAGGCTTTGTAGTGATGGAAATTTCGATTCTTTCAAGAGATTCGTTCATTTTCAGTTCGTTCATCAAAATGATTCGTTCAGATTCGTTCATTGATTCGTTCAGTGACCATTTTTTATATTCCATAAATATCCCAGCAGGTGGCAAAAAGAGTGTCTTATGCGTTATTTCTTAAGTCAACGAACGTATTTACTAACAAAAAAAATCATTTGGCTTTATTAAAATGTGTGCATCTATCATTAAATAAAATAAAAATAAGTGGTTCAGAAGACCAAAGCACAAAGGTTTTCTTGCATGATTAACAATTAATTGTTTGGTCAGACATTTACACATTCATATTATTCAGATATATCTGGGATTATGGCAAACGAACGTGGAGTTATAAACAATCGTAGCCTAAAACTGCGCTTTGCAGCCATCCGCTCTCTGCTTATTGCTGAACGAGACTGATTCACATGCTAAATGACCGACATCCATTTCCACGAACGAGATGTACCACCAGTTCGTTCACGAACGAGATCTAAGCAGCAGTTCGTTCAATTCGTTCACGAACGAGATGTAGCAGGTCGTTCAATTCGTTCACGAACGAGATCTCTCTCTCTCGTTCAGTGATGGGCGTGTTCGTTCAGTATCGTTGGTGGTTCAATTCGTTCATGAACCAGATGTACCAGTTCGTTCGTTCACGAACGAGATCTCTCGTTCAGACTCAAAAAAGCAACTCGGTCAGTGATGGACGTGTTCGTTAACTCCAATAATATCACATTTTTTATTTGTTTTGCAGTTTTTGGAGAATTGCATGACATGACTCAAACGTAATGAAGTAATTTGTATTAATTTTATAAAACAACAACAATGAAAATAAATAATACAAACACAATACATCAGTAATTATACAATAATTTAACCATCAGCCTGCATTATTACACTGTTTTCATTAAAATGGTAAAGTGTACATGTCTTTCTTTGCTGCATACCGTATATGCCTAACTACACAAGCCGCTCTACATGTTCGGTATCAGTATCGTTCAATAGCTGGTTCATTTCGTTCACGAACGAAAAACAGTTCGTTCACGAACAAGTCGAGAAGGAGATCAGTCTTTGGTTCAGAGTCAGACTCAAAAGCATCTCGGTCAGTAAAAGGCGTATTCGTTCACTGAATTCAACAAATCACATGCTCCGTCACATCTTATATACTCGAACGCTATTGGCTCGAGGTTTTGTCATTGACAGGATGAAACAGTCCACAGAGCTGCGCATGCGCTCGCTCCTCGCTGCTAATAGCGCCATGCTGCTGTGGAGGGAGGAATTTCAGTGAACGAGAAATATGAGTCAGTGGACCACTTGAACGAGAACGATTCGTTCACCTAAAAGATTCGTTCAAAAAGAACGATTCGTTCACGAACGTAACATCACTAAGGCTTTGGTGAATACTGTTTGTGCGCTGGCTGCGCGTTCTCAATGGCGCAACTGCAGTGGAGCGCGCAGACACTTACTGACGCTTCCCATCAGCTAAATGAGTTTTTTACACTTTGTAATCTCTGTAAATAGTTGCTTTAGTTTTTCAGTAACTGTTTATCCATTATAATTAGTAGTATATTGCAGTTTATTGCAGATTTATTTGAATGAAAAACTACTCTTTACAATAGCAAATGTTCTGAAATAAATGGCCTTTTTGAAATGACGCCTAGACTTTTCTTGACATAAAAGCTCACAGAAGCTACATTACTGAGAGAATCATCCTCATATTTGAATCATGACATGATTAGACATTCAGTTTTATATTTAAGTTATTTTCAGGCTCTTAACATTAAATTATAATATTTTTTTCCCTAAGTGAAAACAAAAAACGTGAGTCACTTACATGTATATTTACATGTATATTACTCTGTTCCCATATTACTTTGAGTTATTATGACTCTTGGGTAGCAATATTTCAAGTGTCTAGTTTAAAATAAGACCAGGTTTATGAATATAGACCATAGGGTTTAAGAGCTGCAGACATTTTCATTTGGGTATATCGTTTTCAAAGAATTCTCAAAAATGGGGCGCTTGTTAAGAGGTTAAAACTTGTATTATTAACTAATATGAACTAACCATGAGCAATACATGTGTTACTGTATTTGTTAATCTATGTTAACATTAATAAAAGCCCAGCTGTTCCTTGTTTGTTCATGTTAGTTCACACTGCATTGACTAATGCCAACAAATACAACTTTTGATTTTAATAATGTATTAGTAAATGTTGAAATTAACATTTAAAGGGATAGTTCACCCAAAAATTAAAATTATTCCATGATTTACTCGACCTCAAGTCATCCTAGGTGTATATGACATTCTTCTTTCAGGCGAATACAATCAGAGTTATATTAAAATGTCCTGGCTCTTCCAAGCATTATAATGGCAGTGCATTGTTGGGTCATTTTTTAAGGTCCATAAAAGTGCATCTTTCCATCATATAACTGCTCCACACGGCTCCAGGCCTTCTGAAGTAAAGTTTGTGTAAGAAAAATATCAATATTTAAAACTTTATAGACTAAAATAACTAGCTTCCGGCGGTCAGGGGTACACAAGTGAAACAGTAAAAAGTTACGTTGAAAGAGTAATCCTTGAGCTTTGAACCCTTGACGCATGACTAACGCAGAAGCGCAGAGGATAGAGCATAACAAAATACCGGTCATGAATTAGAGTCTAAAACGAGAATTTTAAAAGAGAAATGGCAGAGGATTTCGATATAAGAGAAGAGGGGCTTGAGTTTGTTGCCCATCACTATCCGCAAGAGGCGCGCGAAGCTCCTATACATTGCGTCAGGGGATACTCTTTCGCCGTAAAGTCGACTTGCGTAGTTATTTTAGTCAATAAAGTTTTAAATATGGATACAAACGTGCCACTTCGCTTCAGAAGGCCTTCATTAACTCCCCGGAGCGGTGTGGAGCAGTTATATGATGGATAGATGCACTTTTATGGACTTCAAATATGACCCAACAATTCAATCAAGCGTATAGCGTCAGTTCTGGCAGGTCACGTTAGTCAAACTGTCTGTCAGCTGATCACGTCTACCTATAGGAATACAACGTCTATCACCGCATGCATATATAAGCTCCTCAGTACCATCAGCAGCTATCACGTTTCTCCAGAGCTCATTTACCCTCCTCCACCCCCAGCTCCTCCTCTCGTTAGTCAGGATTTGATATTCGGATTTCCCTTGAATCAGACAAAAATTCCTGAATCACTTTGTACATGTAATATCAACATTAATGATATCTGCAATACATTATGTTGCTACTGTTATGTTTACCCTAAGGGGGGTTATTGCTGCTCTCCCTGCTCTTATGCTAGGCTGCATGGATACGCAGGCTGTTCTTGCTCAGAACAGAACCATACCGCCAATCCAAACTATATTCTAATAGTCAATCAATCATCTTTGACGATACTGGTCCTGACAGAACTGCCATTATAAAGCTTGGAAGAGCCAGGACATTTTTAATACAACTCTGATTGTATTCGTCTGAAAGAAGAAAGTCATATACACCTTGGATGACTTGAGGGTAAATCATGGGCTAATGTTCATTTCTGGGTGAACTATCCCTTTAACAAAGATTAATAAATGCTGTAGAAGTGCAGTTCATTATTAGTTCATGTTAACTAAGGAAACCTTATTGTGCTACCCTTTAATATGTACTATTATAGTATTATTGAATTAGCTTTTATTTGATATTTTCAGCTTTCATTTTAGTCTTAGTCATTTTGTTTATGTGCTTGTCATATTAGTTTTTTTCTGTTTTGAACCTCCTACATTATATGAACTTAATTACAAGCTTTAATCCATTTTTATTTTAGCTTTAGGTTTAGTCAATTTAGTGTTATTTCAGTTAGTTGCCAGGGCAACAGTTTTAATCTTCTTTTAGTTTTTTTTTTATGTTAAAGGTCCCATGGCATGGCATTTTTCTATTATTTTATAATGTTTCCTGAGCTGTACTTATATTGTTAGTATGACTTTTACATCATAAAATGTCATAATTTAGAAATAAAAGGCATTTTTTCTATACTGCTGTTTGCCCTGTGGCTGAATGCCCTGCTTCAAGAGGCGTGTCTGCTGTGAGACTTCAGTAAAAACACCCACTGTTGTGATTGGCTGACATCTTTGCATTTTATATGAGCGGAGGGGGCGTGGTTTATCGAGGCACGAGCAGGCACGAGTCTGCCAGGGAGACGGATGGACCTGAGTTCACTTCACATCAGTTCTCAGCATGTCTGAACTGTTTTAGTTACAGCATATACTTTAGGTTATTAGTCTATTTCTAGTCGGAGGGACTGTCACTCATGTCAGAAAGTTAGTAACTTTAGTAAATTATGGATCAGCGCTGACTGGAGACGCGAACCGTTTAGAACGATTCAGTCCGATTTGGTGAACTGATTCGGTTCACTAAAAAGAACTGGTTCAAAAGAAAGATCGTTCGCGAACCGGACATCACTAATGTACCAGAGACTGAGCTCAGCGATTGCTAACAAAGTTATTTATAGTAACTACTGAGTTATGAGAGCACTGTCAGTCAGCGCGAGTTTATTGTGTTTGTATCTGAGAGTTCTGAATAAACAGTCACACCGAGTCCGTCTCTTCATCATTATTCTACCAACTTTGTAACACATGCAAAGTACCATTACAGCTGTCGAGATGAACGAGTGAAAAGTAAGTGTTGATAATAGCATTATTTTTAAAATAAAATAAAAGCGTCAGTGACGCGCGTTGAGTACACAGCGCAAACAAAGACACAACAGCAGTAATCGGATGTAATCCAGTTTATTGTGGGGCTAGGCTGGCTAGCCCGGATATGCTCAAGCTTACCCCCCTTCTGCTTAATCTCACGCCGCGTTTGGTGCCTCCGCTGTGGGCCAGATGCAGTACTGTGGGTCGGGGATGTTGAAGGCCGAGCTTCGGCGTGTGTGAGGTTTATCTCTGCTGATGTTGAGCAGAAACTCATGACTGTATGCACAGTTTAGAACCGATAGACGCGACGAGGACGTACAAAAACACTGACTCACAAGATAGAAAACACGAAAACACCGTTCTGTCTGGAGAGAGAGAAGCCGCATTGTGTGCACGAATAATAAATAATTAGCTACACATCAGAAATCACTGATCACAGATCAGAAGGAACTGAAAAAAGACTTCTGTTTTCATTTGTACATCCAAACACTGAGAAACTGCCAGCGTTCACTCGTTCACAAGCAATGATGCAATGATCTCTCGAGCGTTTGCATGGGCGTGCCAGATTCTCTGGGCGGAGGAAAGGGAGGAAACCGTGCCTGCTTGGACGTCAAACCAGGAGACTTCAGGATTGGCTAGTCTGGCCTGTCATTTTCTCAAAGGCAGAGAAAGACAGCCACAACTCGGTTTTACACCGATCAACATTTCTATCCACTTGGGGACAATATTCAGGCTAGGGGAACTCATATTAATGTTGAAAAACCTCATAAAATGAAAATTTCATGCCATGGGACCTTTAATCTAATTTTTAGATTTTATTTTAGCTTTATTACCAAAAAAACTAGCTAAAACTTGTTGCTAAATTTAAGTGATTATTTGCAACAACAACAAAAATCTTCCCCTCCATCACAGCTCACAAATCTCATTTGCCTTTCCAACCTGGCATTGGATAAAAACATGAAAGAATGAACAGCATTTGGTGTCTTTGACATCAAACCTGGCGCGGTTATATTTAAGAGCTGCAGAATGTAGCGCACGAGTGATAAATTTTATGGCCACTATATGCTTTCATTGTATAGAAAAGAGCAGCATGAACATTCTTCAAAATATCTCCTTTTGCGTTCCACAGAAGAAAGTCATACAGTTTGAAACAACATGAGAGTGAGTACATTTTTAGATTAACTATCCCCCTCTGCAATGGAAATGAGATGGAACATTTTAATTCTGAGAAAGGGGTTTTACTCAATCATAATTTGTGTATCTCAGAACAATGAGCTCAGTGTGTGAGTTCCATTACGCATCTGTTGACTTTGCTGCAATGCCAGCACTAAATATCAGTCGTATTTCAGTGTACCTCTATTTTTTACCATTGGAATGACGCTAAAACAACACACCTCTGTACAATTTGCTTGCATTCCCATGCTCTAACAATTCAGAGCAAGTTGTTTTGCAGTAAAGCAAAAGCATGACTTTGTGGTGAAAATGCAACAAACGAGTCTAGTCCCTATTCATCTTTTCTGTGAAACGTTACACAAAACAGAAATAGAACAATGCCTGAGAGTATGTGAAACTGATTTGTTGGAGGGTTTCGTTCCTTGTAATTTCTCTAAGCAAAAGTCTTTGCAACAAATGAGCATCCGACGCAGAGTTTAACTTAAGGCAGTTTCCCAGCGAAACGGCTCCTACAGAGGGCACGCAATCTGCTGAAGGAGTGATATTAGCATTCATCAAGTCGCTCCACAGCGGGGAAGGAGAGATAGAGACAGTAAGAGAGATAGCACTAAAGAAAAAGAGGAGGTGGTGCCCTGACACAAGAGTGGGGGAGAGTTTTTAAGAAGCCGACGCATTCTTTTGACATATGAGTGGGGCGCGTCTGCAGAAACACTTTTATGTGCAAACTAACAAACAGATCAGGAATGAGGCATTATCCTGGTTATCCAGATTCTGATTGCGAATTCCTTAACGATTCTTCAATTATTGATTCAATTATTGATTCTAGTAGAGGAAGAACATGTGGAATTGATAAATTCAGTTATTATTGCTCTTTCTGCCCTCAGCATTGCCCCAATGATGAGATATTTCAGATTTTAACAGAAAATATATAACAAATGAGATTTAAAGTCTTGCATAAGGTGTGTTTACACTGAAAATTTGATACAGCATAAAGGCCCCATATACTTCAAGCGTAATCCAAGAATGAACTGGTGTGATGTCATTTCTAATAAAATCAGGTCAAAACAAAGTTAGTTTGGAGTTTCTGGAAAAGTTTGCTCCGGCTACCATTTGAACGTGACGATGACGTGATAGGTAGGTGTAACTCTTTGAAGTGGGAAGTGTATTTCTTCTGTTCAGTCCATCAAGGTTAGGTAACTAATTATACCTACACCTGTGACTCATTTTGTACCTGACACACTCTGAGGAAGGCTGAATGGCTGAAATGCATCAGTGTGCTGAGTTTTAGTCACTTTTAGGCCCCATCCACACGAAGCCAGAGCTTTCCCTATCTGATCTTTTTTTCCCTCGTTTCAAGAAATATCCGCAAACACACGAGAGCACTGAAGCCGACTCAAAACAATGTAGTATACATTCCAGGCCAGTGTGTGGCGCTGTGATTCTGCCACAGAAATGCACTAAAAACAGAGAAGAAGAGTTGTGGCTAGAAGGGGCACAGTAACGGTCGGAGGTGAGGCAAAATCTCACCATAAAATAACAGTAAATAAATGTGCTACTTACCAGATTCTGTTTTATTAACGCCTACACCCTAAACCTACCCTTACAATAATGCAAATACAGTAATTAAATGGTGCAATATTGATGTGCCCATGCCCAGTGCCCGTAGTTTTATCCCTTCTAGTCTTTACCGCGCGGGACGTGGTGTGATGACATCACAGTTTCACAAAATATACGGATTGGCTGTGCACACGAGAACACAAGGGTGTTGTTTTCAGATTTATCCACTCTGGCACCCGGTTTAAAAAAAAAAAACAGTTTTAGGCTCCTAAAACGTCTGGACGAAATGCAGATTTGATACAAAATTCTTACATACCGGTATACAGCTAAATGTGTCTCCGTGTGGACGCGGCCTTAATGTTTCTAGAGTGAGTCATGCTTGAATAAAGACTTTTTAACATTTTTTGCCAGAAGAAGTGCCTTGGATTCTTTGTTTTCTATAGATACAACTGGAGTTATATTAAAAAATATCCTGGATCTTCCAAGCTTTATAATGGGAGTGAATTTTAACTGAGATGTTGAAGCCCAAAAAAGCTCATCCATCATAAAAGTAATCCACACGGCTCCAGGGGGTTAATAAAGGCCTTCTGAAGCGAATATCCATATGTATAACTTTATAAACTACAAACACTGACTTCCTGTAACGGCCGTACATGAGTCTAGTTCTGGCCGAAGAGTGACCTCTTGTAGGCGTAGCATAAGCTTAGGTGAGAGTAGACGCCTCCTGCGGTTCCAACTATTTGGGATGAGCAAGAAACTCAAGCTCCTCCGACATTTCTCTTTAAAAATTCTCGTTTTAGACTTCTGATTCATGACCGGTGTTTTGTTTTGTTTTGCTCTATCCTAAGAATGAGCATTTTGCAAGGGTTATGTAACCTTATGACCACAACAGTAACACAGTTAAAGGAGTGATGAATTGAGAAATTGACTTTTGACATATAAAAGGTAATGGTAATATAAGAATATCCTGTAAGTTTCAGAGTTGAAAACTTCCTTGTTAGTCAAAGAAAAGCTTTTATTGACACCAGGCCCAGCAAACGATTAATCTCAGAATATGCCCGGCGGTGACGTGAGAGTGTAGAGAAGCACCGCCTCAACAGAAGAAGAACAACGCCTGATTCTGTAGCCCCGCCCACCGACTCGTGCCACTAATATGACAAGAGCAGCATAGAGCTAAACAGCATCGAATTTCTAAGCAGTAAACATACCACTTAAGCTTTTCAGATTCAGATTTCTAAGCATTCGGATTCCAATATTATGAATGCATGGATGAACTTTATTTTTAATGAATATTCACTCACGTGGGGAAGACATTGCATGCATGTTCATTTAACCACGGATTCGTTTGTAAACAAGAGACTGGATTTGCAGACAGGATGAGATTACATGAACGAATGAAGCAACACACTAATGTGAGTAAAACATTTTTTTAATATGTGATAGTATTGCATTGTTACAGATCGTTTGATATTTATGTATTATTATGTGTACGTGTCTAACAGAACATACCTTAGCACACTGTCACAGGCTGGAGAATACTTTATTTGTGGTGTTCGATCGTGCGGGCCAAGTAACGTTAATAAAAAAATATCATTCCAATCTATCGCGGGTGGATGAGAGATGAATCATTGTGTTTGTTTGATAAAGATACATTTTGTGAGCCCTGGCTATGGGCTGGGCGATTCATTCCGGTTGCCGTTTGCCACACACTGTCACTGACAGGGGAGCTGAAGCTCATTAAATATGCAAATCTTATCCAGTCATAGCAGTGGGCGTTTACTTCCAAGTCTTCAGAGCGGCACGCCCATCAAAACCGAGCGTGTCTTGAGAGAGCCTCAAAACCATGGCAGAAAATAGCCTATTACTTATTCATTATGATGTTTTTGAATGTAAAAATCACGCGAACACAATAAGTTGACCTCAGACAACAGTAAAACATTTTTTTTAAAAGCCAGTTCATGACACCTTTAAGGCCATTACATACTCCGCAAGAACAAGGAAATGTGATCGTTTTCTCGAGGTGGCAAGAACAAGAACTAAGTTTGTTCTGGCCAGGACATTCCATACTTCACAAGAAAAGCAGGTGCCGAACATCTCCGTTTCTCTGCATTAACCCCGCCCACTTTAAATTTCTGACCAATCACACAATAGTTCTCGGACACCCACAAGAAAAAAGTTCTGCTCAGATGATATGTCGAGAACGAGCTGCGAGAACTCCCAAACCAGGGCTGTGAGAACAAAATCAAATAATTTTGTTCTCGCAGGCCTGGGAACGAGAACGTTTTTCTCTGAGTATGTAGCGGCCTTAACAGTTCTTAGTTCATTTCCAAACATAACGAATGTTGTGGTTCAGCTAGTGAGTCTGATTGATCTGACTGATTCATACACAATTTGATTCACTAAAAGAGTCAGTTAATGAGAGTGATTGCTTTGTGAATTAGACTACACTAGTTGAGCTTTGTTTTTGTAAATATTATTAATATTGGTTATTTATTTTTATTATAATTATTTATTCTATTCTATTATTTATTTCTTATAATTTTTTTACTATGGAATATGATGAACAACTGGTTCTCCCCCCTAGAATTCTAGGTAAAAGGTGTTTGCAGTCTGTGTGTATGTTCACTCACCTCTGACACCCCACACACACCAAGAGGATAAGGATGGTGACCACAAAGGCAGAGGCCGCTGCGATGGCCCCCAGTATCAGCACCTTTGGGAGATGTGAAAACATTCCACTGAGCTGCAGACACACACATACACACAGGTCCTGCCGTACGGCTCGTCCAGGGCACCTGCAGACAGAGATATATCATGAGTTATGACTAGGCCCACAGCGCACAGAACTTATTTAACAATAACTAAATGACAGGAAAATGGATATAAAAAATGAATAAGATATACTGAGGTACTAAATTATGCTAATAATAATGGACTCTTTAGAAGCCTACAGGAAGGACTACACAGTTTGATTGAAATGATTAAGGCATGTCAAGATGTTTAATATCAATATTTTAGAGTACAGCAAGAAATCTTTTCTGACATCTTGCCGATGGACTGGCAACTCAATGACTGATACAGGTGTCCCACATAATGTGAAACCGTTAAAGTCCCGTTATTATGCTGATTGGTCAGATGGCCTAGTCTGTTGTGATTGGTCTACTCTGCTCTGATTGGTCAGATGACCCAGTCTGTTGTGATTGGTCAACTGTGCTCTGAGGGTCAAAGTAAACATCGTTCGTGGGCAGCCAATGAAGA
This sequence comes from Gobio gobio, assembly GCF_949357685.1. Taxonomy (NCBI): domain Eukaryota; kingdom Metazoa; phylum Chordata; class Actinopteri; order Cypriniformes; family Gobionidae; genus Gobio; species Gobio gobio. The sequence continues at coordinate 34,595,782 of NC_137117.1, read as the reverse complement.
TGATAGGCTGGCATTATGCAAATTGGTTACAAACCTATGTAGATTCGAGCAGGAAGTAAGACTAGAATTACTGACGACTCGTTTCAGGCAGTTCAGAATCGATTCTTTCTTTTGGAGACAATAACTTTATTTATTGTGCACTTTAATCTTCAAATCTTTGCAGATCTTTTACATTCAAAAGCCATATATACTACATGGAAGTTAAAGGGTTAGTTCACCCAAAAATGAAAATTATGTCATTAATTATGCCGTTCGACACCCGTAAGACCTCCGTTCATCTTCGGAACACAAATGAAGATAGTTTAGTAGAAATCCGATCGCTCAGAAAGGCCTCCATTGGCACAATGGCACTTTACACTCTCAAGACCCATAAAAGGTACTAAAGATGTCGTTACAAAGTCCATCTCACTACAGTGGTTCTACAATAACTTTATAAAGTGACGGGAATAGTTTTTGTGCGCAAAAAAACCCTAAATATCGACTTATATCATGATGACCGATTTCAAAACACAGCATCATGAAGCATCATGAAGCTTCGAAGCGTTATGAATCAGTCGATTCAGCGGTTTGAAGCGCCAAAGTCAACTGATTTCAGCAGTTTGGCGGTTTGACACGCGATCCGAATCATGATTCGACTCACTGATTCATAACGCTTTGAAGCTTCATGATGCATTATTTTGAAATCGGTCATCACTATATAAGTCGTTATTTAGGTTTTTTTGCGCACGAAAACTATTCTCGTCACTTTATAAAGTTATTGTAGAACCACTGTAGTGAGATGGACTTTGTAACGACGTCTTTAGTACCTTTTATTGGTCTTAAGAGTGAACCGTGCATTGTGCCAATGGAGGCCTTTCAGAGCCATCAGATTTCAACTAAAATATCTTCATTTGTGTTCCGAAGATGAACGGAGGTCTGACGGGTGTCGAACGACATGAGGGTAAGTAATTAATGACAGAATTTAAATTTTTGGGTGAACTAACCCTTTAAAATCAGAAAAAGCTTAGTAGGGGCACTTTAAATGAAAATCCACACTAGTAAACATAGTTTAAACATTAGTAAACAACAAGTAAACTGGCTAATTGTGTGAAAGTGCTGTTTTTGTAACTTGTGGTTTGGAGCAAGCATCAATTATTCAGTTGTTTTATCTTTTTTTAGCTTTGCATCAATTCATTTATTTTACCCCATGCGGCTCACAGGCTCATGCTATTAACAATACACCTAAAGCAAGAATTTTTTTTTTTACAACCAGTAACTTTCTGACTCGAATGAAAGTTTTTAAGAAGTAGCCTATCTCTTCCAGTTGCTTTTAACACTAGCCAAAAGTGTGTTGAATCACTTGCACTCCTTCATATTGCTTGGATGCCTCAGTGACAGACATGTCTGGCGTTTAATCTGTGTCTGTGTACAGTAATGCCAGGGATTAAATCTGAAGTTTAATATTAGTTGCTGAGGCATATAGGCAAAGCTAAGCTAGCCATTGCAAAGATAAATACACAAAATCACTGTGTTATACAGTATGTGGCGCTCTCGTCCAGGATGCAACATGAGTAAAGAGAGTTCACTCATAAAGACATTGGAAATACCATGTTTTTTGAATGTGTAGTGCTATGGTATGGTATTCTTTGAAGTACCACGTAAATACAATGGTACATGAACATTGAGTTATATGGTTTATAAGTAGTGTGATATTATACTTTGTCTTAATCAGATGCAACGAGCTTCTAGCAACAAGCAATTTGACAACTGCTGGGTTATGTGACAAAATCACAGACAATCATCATATACACTACCGTTCAACAGTTTGGGCTCAGTTCAAAGAAATAAACACTTTTATTAAGTAAAGACATTTATAACAGTACAAAATATTTCTTTTTCAAATTAATGTTGTTCTTTTGAACTTTCTATTCATCAACAAATCCTATAATACATATCACAGTTTTTTCCACCAAAAATATGAAGCAGCAGAAGGCCTTTATTAGCCGTGTGGAGCACTTTTATGATGGATGGATGCACTTTTATGGACTTCAAAACAGAAACAGCCATTCACTGCCATTATAAAGCTTGGAAGAGCCAGGACATTTTTTTAATATAACTCTGACTGTATTCATCTGAAAGAAGAATGTCATACTAGGATGGCTTGAGGGTGAGTAAATCATGGGATAAATTTTCATTTTTGGGTGAACTATCCCTTTAAGCATCGAATCATCATATCAGAATGATTTCTGAAGGATCATGTGACACTGAAGACTGGAGAAAAGATGCTGAAAATTCAGCTTTGATCACAAGAATAAATTACATTTTAAAATATATATATATAAAAACAAAATGGTTATTTTTAATTGTAATAATATTTTACAATATCACTGTTTTTGTATTTTCGATCAAATAAATGCAGACTTTTTACAACAACAAAAACATCAAATCTGTTTTCTTTATAAATCTTATAAAAAACATTTTCAAACTATGTAAGTTCATTAGACATTATGTAAAACTATGTGAAAAAATGTATTTAATAGGCTAAGCAATCAAAAGAGTAAACACAACTACAAGCCAAGCATACTTTGAATACTTAATTGTACTTTTTAAGTATATCTCCATCAGAAGATTGAGTACATGTACAGTCCAAATATCCTTAGACTTTCTGTCAGTGTAAGTCAAGTATACTTAAGTGCAATTTTAAGTGTATTTCTGAGAAGTACACAAAAAGTAGACTGAAAGTACACTAGTTTAAAAGATAGCACACTTGAATAAACTTCTTTTTCATAAGGCAAAGTAGTCCTTTTTGCAAGGTATAGCTAACATTTCTCTCAAAAAAAAGATCAAGATGACAAACTACTAAAATGTTTTCACAATTTTTCACCTGGTCCTGACATTAGTCATCATGTCATAAAAAAATGTCAGCCTGGCATATGAAGAAATCCATCATTGTGTGTATGTTGTTGAGCACATACATCATGGACTGAAGAGAGCAGTGATTCTGGACTCATTCCTCTCCTTTACACGTGGGATCAAATATCAATTTTTCAAGATGGTCTGAGCTTTCCCCTCTAAACACACACACACAAAACAACACGCATGCAGTCAGAGGAGAAATGTGGCCAAAGCTTAGGATTACACCGAGAAAGAGGCAGAGAGAGCGGGATATGACAAAAGACAGACTAAGGAAAGCAGGTCATGGAAACCCAAAAGCATTCACCATTTTTATGATGGTGGGTGTGAGTTGCGTGCGTGTGTGTGCCTAGTTTATAAAACAAGCCTCGGTGTGAGATAAACGCTTTATTATTATTGCATCCTTCTACCATCCCCAAAAATTCGAAACCATCCCTCCCTCTCTCTCCTCCGTCTGATGCTGCTGTCAGCACATTTCCTAAATATTCCGTCGGATCCGGAGAGAACGGCTGAGAAGCCTGCAACATCTGCAGCTGAAAAACGAAAGGAAAGAAAGCAGTGAGAGTCCTGAAATAAATGGAGGCGTAGAAACCCGACAGACGGCATTAGGCTTCGGACAAGTCTTTAAACAGGGCAAGTATTTGGAGCAGTGTGTTGTTTAGTGCTTCCCCATGGGAAGGTTTCTCTAGCAACAATTCATACATCTCTGTTGTTCCCAGCTCTCACCATGGCAGCGCTGATGAACGCACAAACGCAACATATACGCGCGCACACACACTTTAATATGAGTGTGTATATCAGCACATGTCTTTGCACAGAGGAAATGGCAAGTGTGCAATGTTTCGCAGGGCAATGTGCATTACCGCAGAGAAAAAGCTTTCTTTATGCTTCAACCTGCACTTTCAGCAGCTTAAATGCGTCATTTAAAGAAATACCACCACAAAAAAGCTTTGAACTATATGAAGAATGACTCTATTTAGATGGAAATCAACTACAATGTTTCTCCAGTATTGTAAATGTGCATTGCCATATACATAGTTTCTGCAACCCAGGCTCATTGGGAAAGCATGCCTGTGACGATATTTCTGCGAAATGATATTACGTTGCTCCATGCACATTTCTCAACACTTTCATATTCGAAATGTCCAGCGAGTAGCGCTAAAAGCATGTTCAGTTTTATCCGAAACTGTTGAACGTAAAGTTGGGGCTAAAGGCACCGCGGAGTAAAAGGCGCCTTTGATTTTATTTTCCTCTAAATCACTAGATGGCACAAAAACCTGCCTCAGCACTTTCCAAAACATCCTCTTTTCAAGGTGCACGTGGAAATTTGGCTAATCCTTGATGCGATCGCGGGCAGCAGCGCTAAGTTGATTCTCTGCTAATTTTATCTAATATTTAATATTTTTTTAAATGTTGTTGATTTAAGTAGCAAATTATAATCGATAAAATGTAGTTTTTCAATAACGGAAGAATATGTAAAAGTATGGTATTTGGGGTAAAAGACACCCCTGCTGTTGGTGAAAAAGGCACAATAATTAACATGATAATATACACTCACCTAAAGGATTATTAGGAACACCTGTTCAATTTCTCATTAATGCAATTATCTAATCAACCAATCACATGGCAGTTGCTTCAATGCATTTAGGGGTGTGGTCCTGGTCAAGACAATCTCCTGAACTCCCAACTGAATGTCAGAATGGGAAAGAAAGGTGATTTAAGCAATTTTGAGCGTGGCATGGTTGTTGGTGCCAGACGGGTCGGTCTGAGTATTTCACAATCTGCTCAGTTACTGGGATTTTGAACCACAACCATTTCTAGGGTTTACAAAGAATGGTGTGAAAAGGGAAAAACATCCAGTATGCGGCAGTCCTGTGGGCGAAAATGCCTTGTTGATGCTAGAGGTCAGAGGAGAATGGGCCGACTGATTCAAGCTGATAGAAGAGCAACTTTGACTGAAATAACCACTCGTTACAACCGAGGTATGCAGCAAAGCATTTGTGAAGCCACAACACGCACAACCTTGAGGCGGATGGGCTACAACAGCAGAAGACCCCACCGGGTACCACTCATCTCCACTACAAATAGGAAAAAGAGGCTACAATTTGCACAAGCTCACCAAAATTGGACAGTTGAAGACTGAAAAAATGTTGCCTGGTCTGATGAGACATTCAGATGGTAGAGTCAGAATTTGGCGTAAACAAAATGAGAACATGTATCCATCATGCCTTGTTACCACTGTGCAGGCTGGTGGTGGTGGTGTAATGGTGTGGGGGATGTTTTCTTGGCACACTTTAGGCCCCTTAGTGCCAATTGGGCATCGTTTAAATGCCACGGCCTACCTGAGCATTGTTTCTGACCATGTCCATCCCTTTATGACCACCATGTACCCATCCTCTGATGGCTACGTCCAGCAGGATAATGCACCATGTCACAAACCTCTAATCATTTCAAATTGGTTTCTTGAACATGACAATAAGTTCACTGTACTAAAATGGCCCCCACAGTCACCAGATCTCAACCCAATAGAGCATCTTTGGGATGTGGTGGAACGGGAGCTTCGTGACCTGGATGTGCATCCCACAAATCTCCATCAAGATGCTATCCTATCAATATGACCAACATTTCTGAAGAATGCTTTCAGCACCTTGTTGAATCAATGCCACGTAGAATTAAGGCAGTTCTGAAGGCGAAAGGGGGTCAAACACAGTATTAGTATGGTATTAGTATGCTTGATTGGATTGAGTGGAACGTGTCAAAGTAACATCCACATGGATGGCAGGACCCAAGGTTTCCCAGCAGAACATTGCCCAAAGCATCACTGCCTCCGCCGGCTTCCCTTCTTCCCATAGTGGATCCTGGTGCCATGTGTTCCCCAGGTAAGAGACGCACACGCACCCGGCCATTTCCTTTATTTCCGTTTAAAATAATCTGATAAATGTATTATTTAATTAAATATCACTTTATTCTATGTTTGCATTCATTTTTAGTACTTTTAAATAATACATATTATTTTATGTTTTGTTATCTTAAACCCTCAAAATGTCAGGTGGTGAAACTGTCCAAACAAACCAAACAGACTAAGAAAACTATTTAATGGTGTCTTAATAATACAACAATTAAAAAGTAAATACTATGGCATCATTTTAGGTTTGAAACCTTTCATATAAACAAAGTTGATAAATATCAGTAGTTTTAAGGCTATTGCGATAATTGAAAAACTTTTGTCCAGCAATTTGCATATTCTCAAATGTCAGGGTGGCACAACTGCAACCATGGCTCTTTTATTATGAATTGACAAGGTAATAACAGTAAACATGATCAAAACACCGTTTTTGAAGCTTTATTTGTCAATGACCCGCATAAAAGTTTTACAGCCTCTAGTGTTTATTTCAGCCGGAAACTGCAGTGAATTGAATGTACTGATATGTTTTTGAATTTTGCAAAAATTTAGTTACCTAGTCCTTTAGTGAACGCAATCTAAATCCAATCACACAAATATGCGCGCTCACTCACGCTGCATCATTGTAATCAAATTTTGCAGCAGACGAGCTGTTCCCTCCCTGCCCAAACCTGACCTCCCATCATCCTCTAATGGCCCGTGGAACAACCCAAAGCTTCTTTCAACTCTCGCCGCAGGATTAAAGACCTGCCACAATTTCCCTAATTGTGGACAGGAATTCACAAGCTGAATGTGATTTTTCTGCCCTAACCCAAGTCTAATCGCACAACACTGTAAACGTTCAGTTTTGCACATATTTTTTGTTTGTTTTAAGCACAATATTTATGTAATGATATGCTAAATAATCAGGACTGATGCTTCATTCGTTTTTATTCACATAACCTGTGTTAAAGGTCAGTATCAGGAAGGAAAATGCAAAAGCAGTTTTGTGATTTCACTGATAGGCTACTATATTGAACTTGTTGCTATGTGTGTGATAATTAAATTATAATGTAGCTATTTTTATAACAGCATATTCAGAACAGTTCTCTCAGTACAGTATCCTACCCTGCATAGTCAAACCAACACATTTTCAGACAGCTTCTCATTTCCTCACATTATCAGAGTTTATTGGCTCTAGCTTAGAAAATGGTAATAAAATATGACAAGAACTCAGAGTTAAACGATGTCGATGCTTGACGATGTCAGATAACTTGGGATGAAAGGGTTGTAATGGATTACAACCAACCAATCAGCAGTTAAATTTAAGTACACAATTAGATAAAAATCAATTTAGGTCAACCAATGATCAAGCAATGCTTCATTTTGGTTCAGTCTGTGGTGTAAAAGGTCGCATTAGCAATTAAAGAAAAAACACTTAAACAAAACATGGTCAGGTCAAAGTGTCTGAATAATTTATATCCATACAGGACGCATAGCCTGACAAGCCAGACCCACATCAAGATGTTGGGTCTGGGAACACACCATTGGCAGGGCTCAATCCGAGGGGCGGGATAAGCGGTTGTCTTTCAAATTCCCTCTGCATGCAATAGGATAGTGCTACAACCAACCAGAGCAACAAAGAAGGTGAAGCTGAGCTAGTTGATAGATTAAATTTTCGCTGTATCCGGTCGGCAAAACTCCGAACACATCTTCCTTTCTTAAAAATGACTTCAGTGCCGTTCTTTGTTCTTTCCTCAAAGAAAAGCTTAACTCCAAGTCTTCCAGAGTCGCGGCCAAAGCCGATTGGAAAGACCGCTGTTCGCCAGCTGCTTTGTTTACAAGTAGCACACGGAACCACCGCAACTCTGCCGTCATTATGTTAAGCCCGCCCACCGACTCTATACACGATGTGATTGGCCTGACCAGAGTTTGGTTTTTCTGGCTCGCAAGCCAATGGAGAGTTGCTAGACTACCCTAGTTGCTAGGCTGCGTCTAGATTTCTAGGCTAGATCCCACACCAGCCGAACAACTGTCAATGCTAACGGTTAGCTTTCTTCATAGATCATATCTGGCCTATATAGACAGTAAAGACTCTTATGAGGATCTGTAACAGAGCTGTAGTGTGTGACAGAAAGTTCTCTCTTCAGAGCTGCTGTTGGAATCACGTGCACCTCATCACATCCTCGTCATGCTAATATGACAGCTAAACTCGATCATAACAGGCCCTCGTGAGAGTGAGGGAGTTCAGCTTCCTGCTGCCCTTCATACTTTCCCTCATCCCACTCTCCATCTTTCTGCTCACCATGCGGATAAATTTCATTATGAGAGAGGAAAACCCCTCAATCCATTTCCTCAGAGAGACTGCAGAACAAGTCCCTGACTGACCCCGACATTTCAGAACTGGGTGAGTCGTCGCTGTTGGGTATTTCGCAGACAGTAGAGCCATTTAACACCTCCCCACCGTGGCCTGTGGGTTTACACTGTGGAGTGTTTTACAAAGAGGACCATCTGGACACTTTTTCATAACACTGTGGTTGACGGTCGGACAGGATTGACCAGTGCAGTTTGACGGTTTTGTACACCAAGACTGTGTGTGTGTGTGTTTACACTTAGTGTATCAACAGATTTCAGCAAGCTGGCAGCAGTAATAGGTCATGCTTTCTCCTGCCAGCAAGCTTCACTATCTCTATTGCTTAGTGCCAGTGATTTAAACAAAACCCATACTATGCATTAAGCTTTTTTACTCTCTTTAGTGTGTAATGTTGCTGTCTGAGCATGAAAAAGGTCTGCAAAGTTCACACTCAGCACAAAGTCACTCCAAGGGGAGTTATTCTCTATATCAGTAGCACTGTTTCTGAACTCCCTGAACGCCTCCATTGTAGTCTTGAGTTTTCTTCTAGGAACGAACACGCCACAATATTCCATATTTAAATCATTCCCGGAGCGAGGTCTGGTTGAGTTGAAGCTTGCAGTTATGATAAGTGACATTTCCAAAACAGGAAATGGTTGACCAATCACAACACACTGGTCCAGCCAACCAATCAGAGCTCAGTGCGCTTTTTAGAAGGATTGCATACTTTATTAAAGTGCCCCTTTTAAGGTTTTTCGAATGTTACCTTTCATGTGTGTAATGTAGCTGTTTGTGAATGTAAACATTCTGCAAAGTTGTAAAGTCGAAAGTGCACGATAAATAAAGTTAATGTCTCCCAAAAGAAAGAATCGACTCTGAATCGCCAATACGAGTCATTTGTATTTCGAATCTTACTGCGTTACAGTCACTAGAAAAGACATTTGCATAATGCCCATCTATGTTGTAACATTGTCCTCCCGTAAACAACATGAACAGCCCTCAAAAGTCATTTTACTGATGACTCCTTCTCAAATCTCAAGTTCAACCTGAGATTTGCAAAACGTTTGCTCTTGAAAGATGGGTCAGTACCCAGTTTATTTGGACCAGCTGCTCCTCAGAATCACAACCTGTAAGTATTATTAATTATTGATGCATATATTTTCTAACGGGTGTTCAAAATACGTAGTTTGTGTTTTATATTGTGTACGTTTCTGGCTAACCGGCTAACTCACAATATTACTGTCTTACTGAAATACATCTGCTCATCAGCTGTGGGCCACTATTACCTAAAACTGTGTCTATTAATGCAGATTGTCTGTCGTTCTTTCTACTTTGAGTAAAGATAAAGGATGGAGCAAGATTTATTTTACAAACGTTTATGTTACATCAGCATTCACGTTAGTGCTTGGCTAGCATATGCGCTGTTATTGATACAGTTCCCGCATGTGCACCGCAATAAATGAGAAATATACACAAGGGTTTGTTAATGACGTGCACTTGTTAAAGACGATGGTGAGGAATTACAGTTGAAACATCTCATAATGTACCTCAAAATGAGTAGACCAATCACAACAGACTGGGCCATCTGGCCAATCAGAGCAGAATATCTTGTGGAAAGGAGGGATTTATAGAGGCTGATTCATCCAATGATTTTTTGACCTTTGATGCATGTCAACCTGTTGTAGGAGACCTCCAAAACTAAATTAGGAGCCTTTAAAATAGCATAATGGGGACACTTTAAGTAGGTACTTATTTGTCTTTGAACTTCAGGTTTTGCGGAAGCTCTGTCTATTTCTCTGGCATCGCTTTCAAAGAGTGATTTGCTGGTGAAGTGGATTTACTTATTGTAAAATAAATAAAAAAGTTATCATGAGCATTGAAATGTTTGAAGCGGATGTCGTAACAAATGTCAGTAGACCGGGAAGATTTAAAAATGAGCGGTTCATTCATAAATTTGAAGGATCATACCTTCATGTTGTGGAAATACAAAACCAGAAGACAGAACACAACGAGCGCAGCGCTGAAAAGGGACGGGGCTACATAAGGTCTATATATTCTATATAGTAATCTGTACGTACTACATTTATCATGTTGTCATTATCACGTGATATACCTGTCATGGGTGTGTGCAGGCAGAGAGACGAATTCAGGCTGATACAATTCTCAAACAAAGTTTAATGATAAAGGAAACTCAGGTGAGCCATAAAGGTAGGAAGCAACACACTCTATACATAGACGAGACTGGACAAAGACTGAAGGAAACAGGAGAACTTAAATAGGGAACACAAACGAGATGAATATACACAGATCAACTCATAATGACAGTGACCATGGAGACAGACGAGTGGCGGGAAACTGGAACAAAGGAACATGTGTCAAGGAAACAAAACGACAACACAAACTGACAGGCAAGTGACAATACCAGCGTCAGTTATGTCGCTTCACCTCCATTCACAAATCAAAAATAAAGTGTCCTTATATTATTAGAGTTTAAAATAGTTTTCGGGAACACTTTATTTTAAGGTGGCATTGTTACACGTTACATGTACAGTAAATGATGCATAATTACAAGTAACTAACCCAAACCCTAACTCTATAGTAAGTACATGTAGTTGATTAATATTACTCAGTATTTATTTACAGTATTTAACTACAATGTAACTCCGCCACCTTAAAATAAATAAAGTGTAACCCTGTTTTCTATTGTAATATATTTTAAAATGTAATTTATTCCTGGCAAATTATAAAATGCTGATCTGATGCTCAAGAAAAGTCTGGGGTCAGTATGATTTTTATTCCGCTAGGATGCATTAAATTGATCCAAAGTGAGAGTAAAGATTTCTGTTTCAAATAAATGCCGTTCTTTTAAACTTTCTATTCATCAAAGAATCTTGAAAAAAAAAGTAAATATGAAGCAGCACAACAGTTTCTAGAGTATCAAATCAGCACATTAGAATGATTTCTGAAGGATCACGGGACACTGAAGACCGGAGTGATGTCTTCACATCATGGTCCAGATCACCCAGGCAAAATTTATTCAGCGATAGCAACCGCCTGGATGTCAATACGCCTCACTTAACAAAGAATTTTTCAAAATTCCAATGGGAAAATGAATAGGAAAAATACCCTACGTTGGACAAGCGGTTTGGAAAACAGATGGATGTATATTGGCAAACTGCAGTATTAAAGGGACATCTCAAACACTAGCGAACACCCACGGCGGTAGGTTTTTAGGCATTAAGAATTTCTTTGATACTGTAAAATAACCTTTGTAGAGTTCTCCAGCTCTTTGAAGTTTACAGTCACTGCAGGCTTTATCAGTAAACACTCGAGGGCTTCTCATAACAGTTTGAAGGCAGTCGAAACGCCTGAAGTACACTGTAAAAACACCCAAATGGGATTTTTACGATGCTGACTGAATTTGTCTCCGCATGTCCTAATGCATCAAACCGTCTGCTCAAAGCAGATTAAAATTATTTCAGTGCTTAACTTCACATAAAGCATCTTAACTCTAGACTAGTCAGACCTGCTGCGGCTGAGGGTTGATCGAGGCTTCAGCACAGTTCTCCATAATGCTATTTCAGGCTGTGAGGAAGTCAAAAGCATTCTCTCCATCACAGGCATCGTTTGAAGCGTGTTGAACGCGAGAGTGACAAATCCCTTCCCTGTGCTTCCGTCAGTGATGCATAAGCGTGCGAGGGGTGGCAATCGCTTTGATCAGCGACTAATCTCTGATTGTCCTGTTTGGTATCCTGACCCCTCGGCATCATTACAGTAGCACTTGGGCCCGGTTTCACAAACAGAGCTTAGAATAAGCCAGGATTAGGCCTTAGTTCAATTAGGGCCTTTAAGTAGCTTTTATAAACTTGAAACAATACTGGTGTGCATCTTAAGACTAAACAATGGCACTGGCCTATTTTAAGATCTGTCAGTGCAAGTTGCTTTCAGTTAAAACATGCATTTTAGTCTGGGACTAGCTTAAGCCTTGTCTGTGAAACCGGGGGTTTGAGTTACAGCCACAGGGAGTTTGCCTTTTCACTTTACATCCATCAGTGGTTTGAACTCCATCCATAAGCTTGTCAAGTGTTGAACAAAACTATTATCAGTTGGAGATGTGGTGTGGTGATTGACGTAATGAGCTGTGATGCTCATGCGACTTACAAAAACATAAAAATTGACAATAAACAACAACAAGTTTTTTAGTTCCTTTGTTTTCTTTCTGGGGTGCGTTTCCCCGAAAGCATTGATATCCAACTATGGTCGCAAGTTCCATCGTTATCAGCATAGTTTCAAAGAGTTGGTGTTTCCTGAAACCATAGTTCCAACGAACAATCGCAAACCGCATCGCAAACTTGTGTGGTTGCAATAACAGATCTTGACCTGTGGTTAGAAGCAGAGTTTCTTGCTTGCATGACATGTGGACTCAATAAACTCTTATCTTGAGCAAAATAAGCAATCTGACATTCAGTACAATCAGTCCTGTTTTATTTATAATACATACAAATGTAATTTACGTCTTTTAGTTTGTCAAGAGATTTAAAGCACTGTGTTTGAAGAGTTTGTGCATGTGCGTACGTGCTCTAGTACACACTTAATCTGGGAAATAAAGCTAAGTAACTGAGAAAAATGAGAAATAGTCCTCAGATGCCATGTCAATAATTTATAGCAAAACATCTTTCATTAAATCGATCTCAAGCACTTACTAAAAGAAGTTATTACTCCACCACGTGCGTGACATCATTAACCAACATGGTTGAATGACCAATTTGCGACAATACGATTTCGGGAAACAGTCGTGAATAACTAGTTGATTTCTTCTTCAACGATGTATCGTAGTACTGTGGTAGTTCAGCAGCGAGTTACGTCGTTGTACGGGAAACGCACCCCTGTTTATTTCCTGTATGCTTTGTTCCCATTGTTAATTAGTTGCTATGGTTACTCATTGATTAGTTAATTATGTTGACCTGTTGCTTATCTAGTTTCCTTTGTTTGGATTGTGTCTATATATTCGAGTTACTGTCTGTCGGTTCTCGTTTGGTTAATGTGTGTTTAGCTTTTCTCTTGTGGTTTCCTGTGATTTGATTTGGTAAAATAAAGACTACATAGATTCTGGAATATTCTCTTTGTCTTCAACATTGTGCTCGCCTGCAACCACATCTCATGACTGTACAAAATATAAATTATAAATACATTTGAAAATTAAATAAAAGGGAAAAGTATCTCTCTCTAATAAAAGTAGAAAAGAAAATTAACTAAAAAAATACTGCTATGATTGGATAACAGTTTTGCACTTTGAAAACGTGTCGAAAAAACAACAAACTGAATTATTTGTCCTTCAATATGTCTTTATCAAACAAACACAATGATTTATCTCTCATCTACCCGCAATTAATTGAAATGTTATTTTTTATTACTTGGCCCACCCGATCGGTGGATATAACCATGAACCGTGCATCACTAACACACACACAAACACACAAGCCAAGTACATGCATCAGCAAAACGTCACTGCAGACAAATCAGCATGTTCAAAACTTCCGCGATTGTATTTTTCCTTTAAATATCAAGTCAAGAGAGTGAACAACGCACATCAAGATAGTGATGGGAAGTTCGGTTCTTTTCCGCGAACCGGTTCTTTCGGACAGTTCGCTTCAATGATCCGGTTAAAAACCGGTTAACCGGTTCTTTTATAAAGTAAAATACTTTACCGGTTCTTTTATTTAATTCATATAAAGTAATTTGTAATCATAACTTAGTATAATAATAATAATAAGTATCGTCATCATCACCTTGGATAAGTTCTTACATTTACGTTTTGCAAAAGCACTCAATACAGCCACAAACGCAGATGTTTACACAGAATAAATAAACTTACAAAGACATGATATAAATTTACCTCGGTTCACCCGTGCTCATATTATCAGCACAGCATCAGCTGTCCGAGAGAAACAGTTCGGTTCAGACAACGCTTTCACGCATGCTCACTTTGCAGTCTCTCAGCTCACCGGTTCTCAGAATTGAACGTGTTCGAAAGACCAAACATGTCCGAAAGAAACGGTTCTCGATTCTGTACTGGTGATCCGAGAACCGCTGCCACCCGTTCCTGACTCGAGAACCGCTGTATCAGTGAGTAAGTGTGCTTAGATATCAAATGATCTGTGCATTGCTATCACATATAAAAAACATGTTTTACTCACATAAGTGTGTTGCTTCATTCCTCAGCATTGTGTTTTAATCTCAATATGTCTGCAAATTCAGTCTCGACCGGTGTCTTGTTTACAAAAGAATCCACGGTTAAATGATGCGAACAAACGTGCAATGTCTTACCCACATGAGCTGGATCTTCATTAAAAATAAAGTTTAACCATGCATTTCTAATATTGGAATCTGAATGAAGTTTATGCCGCATGTTTATTGCTTGGAAGTTCGGTATTGGGTCCGGTTTAGCTCCACGTAGGTCTATGTTATTTATCTATAACATGTCATGCGCGAATCGCTGGGCGCGGTTACAAAATTAAAAGGAAGAAGATAAATGTAATTTAATTTTAAGATTTAAGAACTCTTTTAATTTAAGAAAAGGAACTACTAGAAAATTACATTTACAAAAAGTACATTGGTGATATGCATATGTTAAACTTATTCATATGCATCCACAATATTATCAGTGGATGGATGAATAAATCATTGTCAACACAAACAGCACACAGTTTTTTTTTATACAAAACGGTGCATGCCGTCCCCTTTTCCCTGTTGATGAGCAATATTTTCACACTTCTGAAGGCAGCTTTCTATTTCTGCTCAAACACTGCACATTTAATAATTCATTGCTCCTCCTCTGTACACACAACTGCCGTGAGACAAGAGAGACTCAGCAAAATGGCTAAGAGAAGCAGGAACTGGAAGCACATCAGATTTTGGACTACATCATCCATCATGCTCGGATCTGTTCTAGGCTCACCGCTTGCTTCCGGTTAGGGAAGTTACGGGATTATCAGAAGCACATTAATCCAGAATGCAATGTTTTAAGCACCTGTGCCAAATATCGCAATGGGTTTGATAAGAGAAAAGCTGTATAAATCAATTAAGATGCGGAAAATAAGGAGTTCATAAATATTAAATGTGCATTTGGTCACATTAGACACATCATGCCACATCTGACCTAGTTTTGGCCTCAGATAGCACATCCACGGGCCGTTCACTGGCAGGCTGCAGATTGCACACATCAGTGACAAGAGCAAGTTCTGATCTGACTGACTGGCTTTATGCCATTTCTAGGAGTCAGGGTGCACAGGTTTTTATCAGTCCGCCGGGAAATAAAGTTCTGTTTACAAGGTGGCAGAGGCTGCTAGATTTAGCGCTTGAAAAGATGACTGAGTCGCTGAATTTGGCAACGTTTGCAAGGTTCATGCCATCAAATTTTGCACAATATTCAAGGGGTAACTAAACACGTTTGGCATGAGCCAATTCTTCCCTCAGAGTTTTCTTTGAGGCATTTAACAGCAAATAAAGGAGACAAGCACATTTTTAAACTACCATTTTGGGGTCAGTAAGATGTTTTTAATGTTTTTGAAAGAAGCCTCTTATGCTCAGCAAGCATTTATTTGAGCCGTAAAAACAGAGTAATATTGTTAAATATTATTAAAATTTAAAATAACTGTTTTATATTGTAATTTATTTTAAATTGTAATTTATTCCTGTGATGCAAAGCTGATTTTTCAGCATCATTACTCCAGTCTTAAGTGTCACATGATCGAGAAAAATGTATTATTATCAAGGTTAAAAAATAGTTGTGCTGCTTTACTTTTTTCACGGAAACTGTGTTAAATTCATTATATATATTTTTTTTGATAAACAGAAAGTTCAAAATAGCATTTATTTGAAATAGAAATCTTTTTAATCAATTTAATGCATCCTTGCTGAATAAATTGATTACTTTGTTCTAGTATTTAGCAAATACTTTTCCAAAGAGAAAAGCCCTTGTATCCAGAGAGACTTAAGAGACAGATGTCCTAGAAAACCCTATGATTGGGTTGCTTTACTCAAGGGAATAGAGGTGATAAAAACTGTTGCGATCATTTTGAGGTTAGACACGCAACCCAGATCTTAAACCATGTGCTTCCCTACCCTCATCTGATCTACATAGCCATTCATCCTATTTCACTATCCCTAGTTTTTTGCTCCAAGGTGCAACCTGGTAGTCTAAACTTGGGGAATAAAGTCAAAAGGAGGATTTTGAAGAATTGTGCAGTCACTCTTTTCCATGTAATTACAACGAAAGGGTGCTGAAGCTTTCATGTTTCAAAGAGGATTCAAAATCACCATAAAGGTGTCAAAAATGCCCCATACCATATGCACTATATACCATGTCATCTGAAGGAACAAACCAAAATTTAAGTCACTTAACATTCATGAAAGAATAATTATTTTGGATCATGTTTGGTTAATGTTCCCATTAAAGGCAGAGTATGTAAGTTTTGCCGCTAGAGGTCACTTATTCAAAACAAAGGCGTAGTTTCATGTTTGGTTTTGGGATTTGGTTCACGTTTATGTTTTCATGTCTTTTATTTTGTAATTTTGCCTCAGTCATATTTCCTGGTTCTTGTCATGTGACCTCCTTGCCCTTATGTGCTTCCCTAGCTTCATGTGTCTTGTTCTGATTGGTTCCCTTGTCTATGTGTCATGTTCTCATTGGTTGGTCTAGTCATGTGTCCATAGTTCTCAGTGGTTCATTGTCTTGTCATGTGGTTGAGTTCTGGTTGTTTATTGGTTGTCATAGTCATGTGCTCCCCTAGTCTCTGCATATTCTCATGTTTGCCTTGTCAGTTTGTCGAGTATTGTTCCTGTACCATTGTTGGTGAGTTCCTTGTCTCTTGTTCATGCCAAGCCAAGTCTGTGTTTATTGGATTTCTGTTCACATTTTGGATTTAATAAACTGCGTCTGGGTTCATCTACGCTCGCCTCCAGTGGACTTCCGTTACACGTAGCTTGAGGATGCCGTGAATGAGAATGGAATCATGGGAGTTGTTGTCCTCACCTCCACAGCCGATGGAAATTATATAAATGTACACTAGAGTAAATCACGCAGTGAAAGCAAATCTAGACTCTTTAGACTCTAAACTAGTCTAATCTACACGACTACATCAGTAAGAACGTGAGAACTAAAAATTGTTAATCACGTATTGAGTGCATGCATTCTCTGGGTGTATGTGAGGGATATACTCGATAATGTCAGATCGCACATTGTTAAAACAACAATTAGGCTACGATATTATCGCAGAATATATATATCGCACACCCCTATTTTAAATCCATCTTTTTAGCGGTTAGTGCAGTTTACAGCACAATAGCTCCGTGTCATCTTTGTTTCTGCTAGATATGCCGTAAAGAGTGCTGCTTTCTGCCCCCTAGTCATATCTGTTATGGCGTTGCTCAGAAACCCATCTATAATAAATTTAGCCAGTGTTGGGGAAAGTTACTTTCAAAAGTAATGCATTACAATATTGCGTTACTCCCTATTAGTTACTTTTTAAGAAAGGTATGTTACTTTTGCGTTACTTTTTCTCACCAGGGCTGGGCTTGTTTTATTTTTTTATAACATAATTGTTCTATTTTTGGGCAAATGTAAAGACCCTTTCACACCAAAATTGGAATAATAAGCCTCAGGCTGAAAGAAATGCAAATTCACACGTGTACAGTAGAGGGCGCAGCTCAAACAAACCTTTCAGCTGTGCTGCCATTCTGGATAATGGAAGAATAGGACGCAGGAGAAGACATTTTAAAACTTACTTCACCAATAAAAAAAAAAAAAAAAAATCAAAGTTCAGCAGCAAGTACATTGGTCAATAATTGAGATTAAATGCATACAAATATTTGTTTTATTCAACATATTTAATTATTGGAGGTTCTGATTTAGCATTTGACAGATTTTATTCATTTTGAGAAATACTGAATCTATTTTGTGCAAGTGAGATTAGTAAATGCCTGCTCACATTTAGTCTAGAGCTACAATATCCATCATGTTTCCTGCAATTACGATTTTTTCCCCCCAAGGGACAAGAGAGCTGTCAGTCAATAAATAGGAAAACAAAGTAACTTGTTTGAGTTACTTATTTGAAAAAGCAACTGCTGTAAATTTTAAAAGTAATGCGTTACTTTACTAGTTACTTGAAAAAGTAATCTTATTACATAACTCAAGTCACTTGTAATGCGTTACCCCAACACTGCATTTAACATATATCTGTTCTCAAAGTAAGCTCACGCTCCACTCGTCACATGGTAACCATATAATAATAACACAAATTCTTCTAAACTAGCATAACAAAACATTAAACACTACTAAATCACTACAAAATTTTTAGCATTTACTCTCCTTTTTGAGTGTCATGGCAAAGCATGCTGGGAAAATCAAATCCCAACCAAGTTCTGGTTAAATTTAAGATTGTCTAAATTAAAAGAAACA
>NC_137117.1:34529697-34572197 GCF_949357685.1 Gobio gobio | reverse complement strand
CCCAATTGCTGGGTTAGTCCATTTTCAACCCAACTTGGGTTATTTTTAACCCAGCATTTTTTGGGTTGAGTGCTACACCTACTCCTAACCCTACCCAATAAACTCTTTATTATTAAGTAACCGTTAGGCACTTTAATTCACTTTTCACATATTTTCCTAAAATATTGTAAATTTTCTTGAAATTTTTCGCATATTTTAAAAATCTGATATGTGGGTCAATCGCGTCAAAGGTATCTGGAACACACATTACTCCCTACGCCACTGCTGCCGACAGGTAACAGAAGTTTTTTTGGTACATTTGTCTGGCACAACTAGACATTGGTGGGCGGAGTTAGTGTAAATACCCTCTGCCAACAAGGCGGGCTGTCAATAACTGACTATAGTATTGTGGGGGAAAAGCAAGTCATGTACTGGTTACAGACGAAACAAGCTAATAACGTTATTTATCGCATTTAACGGATTATAAAATCACGACTTCACTTGGTTGTTTCAGCAGCATGAAAAACAAGACGGTTATTCAAACTGGGAATAAATGACATTAAGAAAGAGAGCAGAGAACACTAAAGTGGTCCATGACTTCAGTCTAATGTGCGAGTTATGCACTTTGGAAAACTTTCTCTGACACTGTCTACACTGCAAAATGAATCTCTTTCTTACATATTTTCTGCACTTTCTAGTAGTTATGATGATGATGATGAGAGAATTCAGTCAGTGACCTCACGAACATACATGTTTGGTGATCTCCATGGTGACGAACCAAATCGCCTCTGATTGGACATTGCATTCAAAAGCTCAACAGAAACGTGCGTGATTGGTTATAATGCGCAGCGCTGCAAACCTTGTGTAAAAATAAATATGACGCTATGTAAGCTTTATCTACTGTAAATGTAATGCCGCAATTGAAACTTTAAAATTATTTCACATTTCACAATAACCGTGACTTATTCGTGAATTTTGGGGGATTTTTGTTCATTTTGGTGGCATTTTTGCCCCAAGCCCATGTTAATTTCCGACCCTAACTGCATTATATGTTTTGACCCCACAATAAAAACTACAGAGCATTGATCATAAAACTAAGCATGTAAATATTATCTTAGTTAGACATATTTTTGGGCGATATTGGCAACTAATATTTATATGCGTTATGCATGTTATGCAAGTAGTCTGCTATAGTGTATTGAATATCTCAATGATTATAATAATAATGTTTATTTTTTATAGTGCCTTTCTACAAACTCAAGGTTTACAATATTAAAACAAGTGAACATTTACAAGTTATCAGAATTGCATCTTACGTTTTGGCTATATAAATATCAGCAACTGATGTATCAAATATGATACAAACTTTTACTATTTTTTTATATTTTGTCAAAAGGTCCAATAAAATAAATAAATCAATTATATATATATATATATATATATATATATATATATATATATATATATATATATATATATATATATATATATATATATATATATATATATATATATATATATATATAATCATCATTATTATTAAGTTGTCAATATCCCAGAATATTAATTTAAGATCTTTTTTTGTATTTCTGAAATTGTAATGCGGGATTTCAAAACATGTATCATTCAATCTCATAGCAGTTTGGAGCTGTATCTCCGTTCCTCTGATTTTCTTCTATTTGTTACTCTCTATCTATTTGTCTTCTTCACTGCAGTGTGAGGTGTTCACATGCGGTCATGAACTATTGGGGGCAGCGGTGGAGTGAACCGGTGCAATCGTAGGTTAATGGTGCACTCATTGATTTTATGCTGCTTGAAAGCCAGGGCAGGTTTACGCCTGACAGAGTTATGAAAAATGTAGTCCCAACTGAATTTGACCAACCGCTCATCTGTCCATCTATCGTTCCTTTCCTTGGGCAAATGCACCAAACAGTTACATGTGGCTTTTCATCATATTCACTAATCATCCACAATTCAGCAAAAGTAGCCTCTAAATGCACTGGAATTTGTCTTTGTAAATTAAGCCATTGCTGTTTGTCCAATGCAAACATGCCTCCTTGTCAATGTTTATGAGGTACATTACAGATTAAAAGACAGGATAATTATTTCAATAAAAGTGTCTTCAATTTGACATTGCTTTTCCCTCCTTACAATTGATGTAACCCAAAGACTTTAGCTATACAAAGACAGTGCACTCATATTACTATGAATGGGAACAAGTGCAACGCCCAATATGGCAGAATAAGCCCCGCCTTCTAAATAAAAAGAGCCAATCGCAGAATGGTAAAGTTATTGCATCACTGATGCAATAACTTTCACACAAAAATGTGTGAATTAATGATATATAACAACTATATTTCATGTCAAATGATGATCCTTTATAATTTTTTTGCTAACACTTATGGCATAAACTTTTATTTGGGTTGATATAAGCCCTCTATATTTGTGACAATATCTTGCAATTGACCAATGACCATGCTTGAGTCACACACAGACTTCAACATTCAGCAAAACACAACAATGGTAACAACATTTTTATTTTTATTATTAATAAGACCTTTACCATTTTATTTGCTGTCTTTATTGGGGTTATACTGACAATAGACAAATGGTAAAATAAAGCCAAAAATAAGTCAAACAAAGCAATTAATTTATTCATGCCACAATGCACTCTGGGTGCACTTCCTCAGATCACTGATAGAATTAAGTTGAAAAAACTTAAACGGTTTAAGTAAGAACAACTTGAGGCAACGGGTTTGCACAATTGAATGAAGTAAACTGAACAAATTTGTTTTTACGGTGTATACGTTTTGGAATTGAATTGAACTAAAACAGAAAATTGTATGAATTTACCTTTTATTTGCTTTTTGCCCTTAATTTTCTAGTTTAACAAATTAAAAAATAAATAAATTGATATAAACTTAGCTTACTTAGTACATTGAACTTAAATATACTATGTGTAATAACTACAAAATAATTGATATTACAAATTATTTTAAGTTAAATGAACTGAAATTTTTAAGTTCACATTACTTAATTTTTTTAGGGCAACCAGTTTCCTCAAATGTTTTAAGTAAATTCAACTTATCCAGGTTAAGAGTGTATGTTAATATGTGTATGTAGTATAATGTGCATATAATATGTGTATGTAAATAGCAAATCCACCATGGCACGAGTGCAACTGGCCTTTAAAGGGAATGGGAGATGAGACTCTGAATGGTTTATCGCACATTACACCCAAAACACACCCATGACTCATAAAGAGAATAGGGACAACCCTTTAAGACCATGCAAAAGTGGATTCGGACATGCCGTGCACTTTAGACAGTGCGTTTAGATCGTTAAAATAGGGCCCTATGGCTTCTTAAGATCCAGAAAAAACATGTTTATAGTCCAAAGAAGCTGTTCGTCGTACTTCTTGGAAAGTGGATTCTGTTAAACAAAATATCTCCCTTTGGAGGGGAATTTAAACTTTGCAACCTTGAGCTCAAACAGCAAAATTACACACTAACTAAAGTTGAAAAAGTGAAAAAGCATATTAGAACCACTTTAATGGATTACTGCATTACTGCCTATCATGGGGCTTGAAAGTGGTAGTTGCGTATGCTGTCAATGGAGGGACAGAAAGCGCTCAGATTTTATTTGTGTTCTGAAGATGAATGAAAGTCTTATGGGTTTGGAACGACATGAGGGTGAGTAATTAATGACATAATTTTCATTTATGGGTGAAACTTTCCCTTTAAAGAGACTTTAAACTCATGGATTGGACAAACAGAATTAGCTGTTTAGCTCAAAAAATGATGAAGGTCGAGCACATTCGAAGTCATGACACAAATAATGAAAACTGACATTCATTGACCTTGCTCACCACTAATAAAGTTGATAATAATGCGTTTCGTTTATTTTTGATATGGCAGCCAAGCATAACTGCTTGAATAATTCATAAGCTGGTTTTTGCAGCTAATTGGGTTACTAACAATCATTAGTGTCCTCTGTAGTTCTCAGAACACTCTACCTATTGATCAGAGGAATCGATACGACACAAATCTATTCATCACGTTCAATAAAACACAACCACACTGGGAATAAACGCTTTAGTGACCTTTCCATTCATCTGCAAAGGAAGACAGAAGGAAAAACGGGTCCAAAGAACAGAAAAAGTGAGAGAAGTGAATCAGAGAGAGAAAGAGGGAGAAAGAAAGAGCTAAAACGCCTCTCATTCCACAAGTCATCAGTTCCACTAGGGACCGCGGGATGCTTTCATGTGGAGGTGCATGCATAAATAAACAAAATTAATTCAACAAAGAAAACTCCAGAAATAGAGCTCTCTCATCCTCCAATGACTTTAGCAAAAGCCTCACCTGCTATATGAAAGCGCTTTCTTTGAGAGTCTAATACCTAGCAGCTATATTAAGCTCATTGTATGAACAGGGTGTAATACATGACTCAAAATTGACAAAAAATATATATATTTAAAAAAGGTGCTTGAAGTCATTGTCAACCTCAGGAGGTCAAGCTAAATATTTCATGAGCTGTTTTATTTTCTATTCATTACTAAAATGTGGGACTTGGAATACAATTGAAATGTCTTTTTTAGCAACAAATATGCATTAAAATGAAATGGACCCTACTGACAAGCTAAGGCAGAATGAGTTGTCGATTTAGCCAACATGACATTCAACATATTGGAACAAATGCTGGTTTATAGTTATTAATGAACTTATTTCCCAATAAAATAATGACAAATATTTAATTGATCATTCTTATTATAATAACTTTATAACAGGGTTGAAATGTTAAGCTTGATGAATGCAGTAATATTAATATATTACAGTTATATTTGTAATAGAAAGGGACCAAATGATGTCACTCCTATGGTTCCACAATTTTAAGGAAAGTTTTTTTATGATAAACTATTCGGATTTTTTATAATGAATAGAAAATAAAACAGCTCATCAATTTTTTTTAGCTTGACCTTAAAGGAAACGCCCCTTAAAAATGGACAATTTCAGACAGAGGGTGATATATACAATAAAATAGAAATATGTAAAAAACTCAAACATAAAAAAAATGTTGCCAGCGAACTGAAATAAAAACGTTTAAGTTAAAAGTTAAAATGACTAAATTATAACTGAAACAAAAATACATTAAATATATATAGAAATATTTTTAAAAAATGAGAATAAAAAATAAAGCTAATTCATAATATTAATAAATACTTCAATACACTAAAATAATGAAACAATTTCAAAGTTGTAAATAAAACACGTTTTACTGGAATATACTATTTCATCCTTGCTACTTTCACATTTGAATTAAATGTGCTATTATTTGTGAAATTTACTAGCAATTTCTGAGTAAAAAATGATTAAATCCTACACCAATTTTTTCTGTGTAGTATATAAGCAATACTAAAATAACACTGCACTGGATAAGCAGCTCAACAGATTATGTCATTTATTTTATTTGATGGATTCAGATCAAGACTTCGGGACTACCTATTTAAAGTGATACAGACATTACAACTACAGTTCAAGCTAGCAAAATTTTGTGTTAGACATTAATTACCCTACCATATTTAACAGTTATTACAAAAATATATAATTTAATGCTTTTTTTTAAAGTAACAGGACACCAATTTGTACAGTATACATAAATGGTGTCATTAGCATCACACACTTGCGGCTAAGATAGACCCTCCAGTCTTCACATTCTGTATGTGCATAAAAATAGGCCCATTTCAAACAACATATTCCTATTACTACTCAAAATCGTGAGCAAAAGATAGCAAAGATAGCTAACAGTGCTACACCGCTCAGCGGCATTTTAACATATGTGCTTGGTTCTTGCAGGCACTTGCTAAAAATAGACTTGCACTGGTGTCTGCCGTTGCTTCACATGACACTCTGGTAAAAGGGGACAGCACAGCAAGGGTGTGTGTGTAAGTGTGTTCCTGCACGCTCTTCATATGTAAGACCACAGATTCTTTGAACTACACAACTGATTTCCTACCGCACACCGTCGCACTCTTTCACCTCCTGGCAAACTGCAGACTGTTGCGACGCGCAACAGCGTGTAGGTGTTGTTTTGATAAGGATGCAGTTGACGTTTGCCAGGGCGACGGCACAGAGATTATGTGATTGTAAATAAACTATAAATAAACTTGATTTCAATCTCCACGGTTCCATTCAACAGCATTTAACAGAAGAAATACAAACGCAAAAAAAAATTCATATAGTTCATAGCCTGGGTCTAAGTCATAGCCTACATCCTGTTGTTTTTGCGCACAATGCTGAGCGGAACATCTCACATTAGTAATACAGCGGCTCAATGAAAGGGGTCGACATAATTTCTGCATTCCCTGCAGACTGAAATACAAGACAGGATAATCCAAGTTATAGGAGGTGCATGTCTTTTTGCGTGATGTAAGGCCTGTAACATTCTCTACACACAATGTGGACGCAAATGTCACTGTTATTGCGTTACAAAATATATTAGACCACAATTTATAATGCAAATACCCAAGCCAACTAACGGAGTTTTGCTAATGTTCTGTCAAAGTTATGAAACAAACGTTCCTCCAGTAACGTTAATAGAATGTTCGTTCAAAGTTAGCGCAAAAACGTTATTTATTCATCGTTCATGAGTGTTTTTTCATCTAACACTTTTTAGGGCCCTATTTTAATGATTTGAGCGCATGGTCTGAAAGCGAATAGCACAGGTGCACTTAGGGCGTGTCCGAATCCACTTTTGCTAGTTTAGCGACGGATAAAGCGGTCGGTGCACCAGGCACATGGTCCAAAACGGTCGTCCCTAGTCTCTTAATGAGTCATGGCTGTGTTTTGGGTGTAACGTGCAATAAACCAATCAGAGTCTCATCTCCCATTCCCTTTAAAAGCCAGTTGCGCTTGAGCCATGGCGGATTCACTATTTACATGGTGGAATTTGCGAGCGGAAAGACTGAACGCCTCTCCAGAGAGGAATCCTTTTATTTTTAATATTTAAAAAGGTTTATGTGCTGCTGCGCATCCCTGTGTGTGTAATAAGCAGAGTGTACGTGCGTTGTGCACCCGCCTATAGATGCATATTACTAACACGGCCTTTAAATAACACAAAAATACTGCGCTATTGACTTTAGACCAGGTTTCAGTTGGTCAATGGTGCACTGCAGTTGTTTTCAGTTGTCTCAAAATAGCAACACACCAACAATGCGCCTGAACACACCTGGTTTTCAGACCAGCACGCCCATGGGCGAACAGATGGGCGTGAGTGCATTTGCTATTTAAACAACGTGGCGCTAGACGTGAAAATGATAACTGCGTCGGGCTGAAACTAGCATTGCACCTGGTGTATGTTAGGGTCCATCGAGTCCATCAACACCCCAATGCTTCACAGTCCTACAGCTCGTCCTCCTTTTATGCAGTTAAATCTTGATGATCGCGTATCTGCTTACATATGATATCACTTGTTTCTGCTTCTTCTTCCCCTGTGTTTTGATCAGGAGATTCAGTACTCTTTTAGAACATGTGTAATAGCAACCCATACCGTATAACAGTGAAAACACGGAAAGCAATTTCTGTCAATAGTGGGGAAAGAGTTAAATATCAATGTGTCCCCTAGCGCCCCCTAGAGTACTGAGATTTGTTGCCACCACAGCATCACAAAAACACGCTTTTGCGATATATTGGCCAAACATGTTCATCTACATACTTGTGTGAAGCAGGTGAATTCAAATGTTATACTTGATATCCAGTGTAGATTTTCTGCCCTGAAGCAAAACCAGTTGAGAACAAGCCAATGTTCCACAACCACCAAAATCTCTTCCTCTCTTTCACGTTTTACCTCTCTCTCAGATCTGTGGCTGAGTTTGCTGTGTTTTCTAGGCGGATGCACTGCAGCTCACAAACACTGCTGCACTTTTCCTGTTGTGCACTTCTGTAGTGAGCTACAACGACTAGAAACCAGGACTCAGCGTGGGCCAAAAGAGGACATGGAAAGCTGATCTCAGACCATCCTCAGAAAGAAATAGGTCAATACGCATTAGCTGCGACCACATACAAAAGTTCCTTCACTTGGACTGGAGAAAACCATCTGTATGTGTCCAGTCTCTCTCTCTATATATTCCTTTTATGGAACACCACATCAACAGACATCTACTTCAGTAATAGGAGCAATGCTAATCGAGAACCGGTGGCCTCATTGACCTCTTCCACCGGCGAAAAAAAACTATACTAAATCCATGTCGCGGTTACATCACACTAACGTCAAATTCACGCCATTCTATTGACACAAATGCTTTATTCCTTTACTGACAGACCCTTAGGAGATTATGGTGTTGGCATTTTAAGCACTTTAATGGCAGCGAACAGTCAAAGTGATTAGGCAACAAGGGTGATAAGGAGTGAAAATAGATAAAGGCTATTATGCCCTTCGCCCTGAGGAAACGAATCAATATTGTGTAGTGTTATGGATGAAGCATGTTAGTCTAATGCGTATCACAACAGGCCCCGAAATACTCCTAAGTGCTTAAATGCCTATCGAGTTTGGTGCAGCCCACTCCTATTTCCTGCCCATATGATAGCCAGTGATGAGAAATAGAGAGGGAGGGGGTTCCTGTCTGCCTGGATGAGAGGAATAGCAACATGAATCTCACTTTCTGTCATCCACGGTGGAAAGAGAGAAATGAGAGGGCTGTTCCTCGGGTCACCGCCTCTCAGACAGAAGATGATGTCAGTGAACCAAACGCAGGTCATTCTCTTGTTCAGCTGTGAATAACAACACATTTGCACTCTTGAAAATAAAGGTTCGGAAAGGCTTTAGCAGCCTGATACCATGGGGGAACTTCAACTTTTCAAAAGTTTCAGAAAGAAAACCATCTGTGTAGGGGTGCTCTAAAAACCCAGAAACCAATAGACTCTTATGAAAAAATGGATTCTTAATGGCAGCAAATGAAGAGTTCTTTGGTGCTGATTTGAAACCTGCTTTTTTAGGTGTTATGAAAATAGGAGAAAAGAAGCTCAACATTAAGCATCACTCATCACATTTTGATTTGAAGGGATAGTTCACCCAAAAATGAAAATTATCCCATAATTTACAGTACTCTCCCTCAAGCCATCCTAGGTGTTTATGACGTTCTTCTTTCAGACGAATACAGTCAGAGTTATATTAAAACATGTTCTGGTTAATCCAAGCTTTATAATGGCAGTGAATGGCAGCACAAAATTTGAAGCCCAAAAAAGTGCTTATATCTATCCATGTAAGAAAAATATCCGTATTTAACACGTTATAAAGTAAAATATCTAGCTTCCGTCGGACCGCCTTCCGTATTCAACTTACAGAAAAAGCGTAACTGACGTGACGATGACGTGGGGCATAGCGTAAGCGTTTTGAACTGCGAGAGCCGTTACACTTTCTGCCTAAGTTGAATACGGCAGGCGGTCCGCCGGAAGCTAGATATTTTACTTTATAACGTGAAAAATATGGATATTTTTCTTACACAAACCCATCGCTTCACTTCAGAAGGTAATTTAATTTCTTTAATCGCTAATTTAACGACAGGAAAAATGGTCGGTGCACCAGGCACATGGTCCAAAAGGGTCGTCCCTAGCCTCTTAATGAGTCATGGCTGTGTTTTGGGATTAACATGCATTAAACCAATCAGAGTCTCATCTCCCATTCCCTTTAAAAGCCAGTTGCGCTCGCACCATGGCGGATTCGCAATTTGCATGGCGGGTAGGGGTGTAACGATACACAAAACTGACGGTTCGGTACGTTCCTCGGTTTTGAAGTCACGGTTCGGGTACGAGTTCGGTATAGCAGTACACATTTATTTTTATTCAACAGTGGTTTATTAATTCAATTATAACTAAAAGTTTCTTAAAGATAATGCTGTAAACTATATAGGGAGCCCTTACTTACAAATTGCTATTAAAGATTAACAACAGAGCCCAAACTATTAGCCTAAATTCAGTTGCTATTTATTTTTAGCTCAGGCTTCATATAAGGCAGTTTTTGGCAACTTCTAAATCTAATTATATATTTTTTTCTCCATTTCGTTGTTGAAATATAATCATTTATACACAGTGTCTGTCATTTTCATGACAGATTTATTTAAACATACATTAAATAAACAAGACATCACTAACAGGTTAAGTAGAATATAATGAATATAGGCTAATATAGTGCATATATTTAGCGAAAGAGTTCATCTCTCTAGTGAACTAACAGCTGTGGACATTGAGTGACTGCCTGAGGTAAATGTGATGCTACATGACATTGTTTACAAGCTGTTTTATTGTCTTTCCACCATTGAAACACCGATTGAGCGATTACACGACATATGATTCATTTCAGTAAGTTGTAATCTATCCTCAACGATATATTGTTTTATGTTTATTCTTTAGGAAGAGATGATCGCGTTCACTCGTGCTGCGCGCGGTCGCTTGAAGTTGAACTGGCGCGTCTATACAGCGCCTATACAGTCACGTCACATTAAAGAGCGTTAAAACGGCATTTCTCTTTTGAATTTCATGATAAAATGGACTGAATACTTAATATGTTCGTGTGGGAACTCGAATTGAAGTGTGTTCCACGCTTACAACAAGTCGACTGTTAACTGTTAAAGAATGCACTTGGAAACAGGCGTGCACCAAACCGAAAGCCCTGTACCAAAACAGCGAATACGTGTACCGTTACACCCCTAATGGCGGCATTGGCGAGCGGAAAAACTGAATGCTTCTCCAGAGAGGAATCCTTTTATTTTTAATATTTAATTAATAGCATTTGCATTTAAACAACGTGGCGCTGGACATGAAAATGAAAACTGCGTCGGACTGAAACTAGCAAAAA
Organism: Gobio gobio; assembly: GCF_949357685.1. NCBI lineage: Eukaryota > Metazoa > Chordata > Actinopteri > Cypriniformes > Gobionidae > Gobio > Gobio gobio. Next base: position 34,561,370 of record NC_137117.1, on the reverse strand, counting down.
AACACTTGCGTCGCGCCTGGCGCCGCATTTCGCCGGGCCCCATGCATTTATTTAAGTTATGGTTATGGTTATGGTCCCCTGAATGACATTTTAGAGTGTTTAAAAGGAGAAATGACCTAAAAGAAATGAGAATTATGATATAATTTACTCCCCCCAAGGTTATTATAGTTAACTAAAACCAAAACCATAAAAAAACCTTTTTGTCACTTGAAATTAAATAAACGCTAGCTCTAGTAAAATAAAATACAAAAAATATATTTCACATTTTTTATTGAATTTAACATGATTTACTAAAATAACTAAACCTAAAACTGATATAATAATAATTAATAAAAACTAGACTCTATCTCTCAGTGATACTAAAATAACACTAACTCACCCTCATGTAATGGCAAATATGACTTACTTTCTTCTATATATATATACTAAGAACTAAGAAAACTGTCTCAGTGTTGTTTTAGACTCTTTTAACTTTCATTGTATGGCCAAAAACAGCCGAATATTCTTTAAAATATCTTATTTTGTGCTGCACAGAAAAAGAAAATAAGTGTAAATACGTTATTCTCCTTTAGAATGTACATTCATCTAAAGAACATATTAGCATAAGAGCCGTTATGATCTCCAAAGAACCATGTACTCTTACAATAAAGGTACCAGGAACAACCAAAAAGTGCAATGCCATAGAAGTACAGTTTGTGTTTCGTAATACTTGTACACTACAAGGAACCTTTTGTGCTTTGGATGTTGAAGGTCCTTCGTTGAATCACGAACCTCGAGCTCAAGAGTGTAGTCTCTTTAAGAACCCTCAAGAATAAGACATTTTGACGAATGTTCACGACCAATCAGTTGAGGTGAACATTGATGCTATCAAACTGGTTTGGGGTTTTCATTTTTGGCGAACTATCCCTTTAAGGTGACACACTGAAGAACCTTTAAGAAGAAATTCATGTTTTGTTCATTTTGGGAGATCCCCCCAACACTTCTCAGTACAGTTCATCCGTTCCAGATAACACGTTGACCACTCTGCGTAATTGTCACGTACACAGCGGGTTTCCATTCGCTTGTACCCATCTTCTTGCAATGTGTAGTGTTAATTATTAAGGGATTTTCAAACAGTCAGTGCGTCTGGTGCCCTAAACCCTCCCTCCACCCACCGTCACACATATTCCACTCTAATCCATAGGGACTATTCATTTTTCCCTCCCTCCATCTCTCTCTCAGTTCAGCTCATGTCTGTCTTAAGATACAGAAGTGTACGAGTGTTACTTGATCCTGAATCTACTTTGACATCCACAGTGGCAAGAGTGCATGGCGTGCATATTAAACCCCGCCTGTGCGCAGCGTCTACACAGGAAGCATATATGGAGTACAAACTGACCCATTCGTGCACCTTTCAGACACTTATAGTTTAACCCACAGGGAGCAGGTTTTGCATCCTGCTGTGACAGCATGACGGTCTGTCACGTCACACAACACAGACGAGGCTGGTCATGTGGTTAGAAATGCAGCCACTGTCTGTAAGGATGTGGCATGTTTAATATATAAAGAGTCAAGCAAAAGAACAGAAGAAAGCTGCTGGTGGGCCGTAAAGGGGCATTTTGAAGGTCTTGCTATTGTTTGCAGTTTATTTTACATGTGGGCTTAGTTTCATATGCGTGCGAAAGAGGGGTATATACTTGTACAAGGCACCTTTTTAAAAAATTTATATTATTTTTGTTTTTTTGGTGGGGGTGTGAGTGGCAGTCCCAATGCTGGGTTAAAAATAACCCAAGTTGGGTTGAAAATGGACTAACCCAGCGATTGGATTGTTTTAACCCAGCAATTGGGTTGTTTTAAGCAAACCTTTAACCCAACCGCTGAGTTAAAACAACCCAAATGCTGGGTTTAAACAACCCAATTGCTGGGTTAGTCCATTTTCAACCCAACTTGGGTTATTTTTAATCCAGCACTTTTTAGAGAGCATGCAACGCAAAAAACATGATCAAAGAAACAATTTTTTTATAACTTACAGCTTCATTTTTAAAAAATGTTTTACATGTTTGTCTAGTTTTTGTTCAAGGGAGCCTGGGTTAAAATCTTGACCTGATAATATTAATAATAATAATAATAATAATAGTAATAATCATCTGTTCAGAGTCAGATGCAATTTTGCTTTATTAAAGAAACAATACTTTCTTGTGAAATAAGATAATAGTAATTCTTAACTTAACTTAACTTAACTTAAATTAAATTAAATTAAATTAAATTAAATTAAATTAAATTAAATTAAATTAAATTAAATTAAATTAAATTAAATTAAATTAAATTAAATTAAATTAAATTAAATTAAATTAAATTAAATTAAATTAAATTAAATTAAATTACATTAAATTACATTACATTACATTAAATTACATTAAATTACATTAAATTAAAATTTAAATATAAATTCAATTATACAGAGCTTAATTTTTACATGTTTGTCTAGTTTCTGTTCTAATGTCAATTTTTTTTTAAAGGGAGCCTGGGTTAAAATAATAATAATAATAATAATAATAATAATAATAATAATAATAATAATAATAATAATAATAATAATAATAATAATAATAATAATAATAATAATAAAATCTGTTCAGATGCAATTTTGCTTTATTAGTAATAATAATTATTAAATAAAATAAATATGAATTATTAAAAATACATTAAAATGTCAAACCTGATGGCTTTCAAGTTCACCTGTAATTTTGCTTTATTAAAGAAATAATAATTTTTCATGAAATATAAATCAATTAATTCATTTTTAAATTAAAGGACTAATTAATGAATTGATTGATATTTCATGAGAAATTGTTATTTCTTTAATAAAGCAAAATTACAGGTGAACTTGAAAGCCATCAGGTTTGACATTTTGAAAATGAATCTTTGTGTTCCACAGGAGTTTTGAGAGACATGAGGGTGGGTATATGCACTCTAAAAAATGCTTGGTTAAAAATAACCCAAGTTTGGTTACAAATTGACAAACCCAGCAGTTGGGTTGTTTTAACCCAGCGATTGGGTTAATTTAACCCAGCAATTGGGTTGTTTTAAGCAAACATTTAACCCAACCGCTGAGTTAAAACAACCCATTCACTGGGTTAAAACAACCCAACCGCTGGGTTTGTCCATTTTCAACCCAACTTGGGTTATCTTTAACCCAGCATTTTTTAGAGTGTGATAACAAAATGTTCAATTTAAACTAGTAAATGATCTCTAGGTGTGATTTGATTGAACATGCCTTAAATGTGCATGTGAACCAATGTTTCATTTCGGTCCTAGCACTTTAGACAACCTTTTTTTTAACCAATAATAATCATGCAACTTTTTTTTATCAAAAGACTTTTTTTTTTTCTGCTGATGTCTCTGAATTGTGCTGCTTTAATTTTCATTATAAAGTGCAAAAGACAGTTCATCAGTCAGAGCTTCAGTAGAGAGCATATCTCTCTCATACACTCACACACTCTCACACACACACACAGTGAGTTTGAGCTGCAGTGTAAGAGGATTTCATTCATCCATATTCACTGTATCAGACAGACTCTCGCAGCGTGCACTGGGGGGCATAAGCTCTTGGTGTTAAGTCACTTTCTTGCTCAAATAAAGTCTATCCCACTGGGCCTGGAATAACTTAACACATGGGGATCACACACCATTAATTGCGCTCAGAATGAAGACACTACGAATCACAGGTGCAAAAAAATAATCTAAACACACAGTGTAATAATACTGACATCAAAACACAAAATTTGACAGAGGTATAATGCCATCAATACTATACATACCATTCTAGAAGATGACCATATTCAGTATCATATTTGTCCAAAAATACATTACCTACAAAAAATAGTGAATATGTTAAGTACTAAGTACTATGGAGTACCATATCAAATATTATTAGTTCATATAAATATAATTAAAAGCACCATAGTATTACCATAGTAGAACCATTGAAATACCCAAAATCCAATAAATTATGGTAGTCCATAGTACATGCCCTCCCCAAAAAACCTTGATACAACCATGGTATCATATCCACACAGAATAGGTTGTGCCATGGCACTTTTTGGTAGTATAAGAGCAGAATTTCACCCCAAACATTCATTCGGGACACACTTTAAACCCTCTTTACCGTATCTCTTCCCCTTCATCGCCCCTCTCAAGAAAATACACAATCAATAAGAACATCGATATGATCTCGAAAATCTCCTGAAAAAGACCTCAGCACTGCCTTAATCCTGTTTCAGACTGACCGAGGCTGCTGTTGTCTGTGAAATGTCTGGTGACTAGCATATTTAGGCTATACAGAATGTTAGTTACATAAAGTGACAAACATGACAAGAGTCTCATAAACTTCTGCTCAACAAAGCCACCAAGCCAAACACTTAAAAACGAAACGCGGACGAAACAGCTCAAAGTTCAACATGTAATGAGAGGACCAGGGAGGGAAGATGAAGCGCGCTTACCGTGCGTTTCACAGAGCCAGAGAGACTGATGCGGCGCGCAGCATCCCTGCCATCCTCAGTGAGAAGACTTCTACTGCGCGCTCTTCTCCGGCATGAGCACCGCTCCGCTCCGCTCCGCTCCGCTCCTCAGCTCTCCTCCAGCGCGCACAGCTGCAGGCTGACAATCATGGCTGGGCTTTTGCTCTCAGTTCGTCTGCTGTGGGGCGCGAACAGTGCCGCCTACTCTGATTGAGTTTAGAGAGCGCAGAGGCTGCGATGATCGCTCACTTTCTCCGGGCATATGGACCATGTGATGAGACTCATCCCTCCATCTGCGCGAGCCCGATCAGCGCCACCCAATGGAAAAATCATGCTATTCATCACTACTGCTTTTGGGGCGCCCAATGGAAAATTGTCCCAGTTCTGAGAGATTTAGCAAAAAAATACAACATAAATTATAATAATAACTCTTAAATGTTACTTTACTAGATTTAACCCTCTATAGGACTAATCGTGAAATCACAGCTAGACAAAGATAAATGACTAGCCATATGTTTTACATATATTTAAGACTACATTTCCCAAAATGAGTTTTCTACATCTGACCTTTGATCTTTTCTTAGGGTGGAAAGGGAATTGACTTTGTCCTATTAGGGTAAATTATTTTTGGCAAATTGTCTGAAACTTCACACACATTCAAATGCATTTTCACTATCTGAAATCTGTAAAGTTCATTAAAAAGCTTTATTAAAGGGTTCACACAAATATGAAAATTATCCCATGATTTACTCACCCTCAAGTCATCCTAGGTGTGTATGACATTCTTCTTTCAGACGAATACAGTCTGAGTTATATTAAAAAATGTCCTGGCTCTTCCAAGCTTTATAATGGCAGTGAATGGCAGCCCAAAATTTGAAGCCCAAAAAAGTGCATCCATCCATTATATAAGTGACCCATATGGAACCCGATGGATTTGTGTAAGAAAAATATCCATATTCCACCAGATTGCCTTCCGTATTCAACTTATGAAGAGTTACACTTTTTTCGTAAGTTGAATACGAAGGTGGTCTGACGGAAGCTAGATATTTTACTTTATAACGTGTTGAATATGGATATTTTTCTTACACAAACCCATCGATTCGCTTCAGAAGGCCTTTATTAACCCCTGGAGCCGTGTGGAGCACTTTTATAATGGATGGATGCACTTTTTTGGGCTTCAAATTTTGGGCTGCCATTCACTGCCATTAGAAAGCTTGGAAGAGCCAGGACATTTTTTTATATAACTCTGACTGTATTCGTCTGAAAGAAGAATGTCATACACATCTAGGATGACTTGAGGGCGAGTAAATCATGGGCTAATGTTCATTTTTGGGTGAACTATCCCATTAACATTTCCTCTTACAAATTGTAATCACTTACTAACTAAATTGTAGTTGGTAACGTAATCCATTACATTACATATTTAAAGTAATATAATCTGACTACTTTTGGATTACTTTTGACCTAACTTGTTTATCACATTGATTAGAGAGTATTCTTGTACCATATTGATATAAAAATACAATAAGAAAACAAATTCCATTTTTTGTTATCAACAACATGAACATGCATTAAATATTACATTATGTCAGTGTTTCCCTGGGGTTCATGATGGAACTGCAGGGGTTCGTCAGTTTAATGAAAAGCTATTAAATTAAATCATAATTTTGTTTTAATTAAAATAAATAATTATAAAATAAAACACAACTAAAAATAAATATTTGCATGTCATGTGACCATTAACCGGCATCCGAGAACTGTGAACTTAATTGTATTATTTATTATATATGTATATATATATATATATTATTGACAAAATACAAATTTAAATCTCAGGGTTACTTCAAGTAAATATATTAGGTCAAAGAAATTTCGGCTGACAAAGAAGTTGGGGAATCCCTGCATTGCATGTAAATATGAAATGATGTGAATTTGTATATTTGAATGTGTCTGAAAGACAAAAGCCTTCCAAAGACATTAATGCATGGTTAAATAACTCACTGAAATGGAGAGATAATGAATGTGTTAGAAAACACCGATTTCTGTAAATCCAGTGATCAAATGCTTAGTTTTCAGTGATAGTCACATGACCAGTGGCTGGTCTGTGTGTGCAATTCCACCAACCTGGAAGACCTTCTGAATGTAATGCTATTCCTCTTTACATGATTGCATCGGATATTACATATTAACACCTCAGTGTTCATAACACTGTATGTTTCATAGGACGTGTTTCTCATATGCTTTTTAGGTCTTCCCTTTCGTGTCTCAGTGTCTGCTTCAGTGTTCTGTTTGCCTGCGCTAAATGGCACCTCTGGGATTAATACAATTAAAGTGCTGTATTGTCCTGCCTCCGTTGGGCTATATAACCCTTTTTTTGTAATGTGCACAGTAGAGCTCAATAGTTTTAATCAAATAAAAGCTGTCGCACTTTACATAAGTGTCCATGTTTCAAACTAATTACAGAATACTCAGTAAAAGGATAAGACTAATGAAATCTGAAGCAGCTTGTAACTACAAATTTGTATTGTGATGTATTGTATTTACATATAGTGCAAAAAATGGTGTGTCTTTATCTTATTTTATTCCCTGTGGATTATACCAGACTCCCCTGTTTATTCAAAATAATGCACAGAAGATGTTTTTTTCATATGCCGGCAACATCCACTAAAATAGACATGGCTGTGTTCAAAGCTGGCCCATATACTGTATATAGGCAACACTTACTGTATCGCAGCTGTTTTATGACTTCACCAGAAGAATCAATGAGGAGCTCACTTTCTCTGAGTGCTCTTGTGTGTATGTGTGGGCAGGTTTTATACTCCTGCGTCTTTGTTGGAGTCTCATTGTGGGCTTTATTTACGTCTGGCTCATAGCACAGGTCTCGTCTGCTAACTGGCCTGTCAGTCTGCATTAGGCCTTGCTGTTTGAAAAGTGTGCAATACAAAGGCCGTCCCTCCTTTTAGAGGAGCACACATCAACACACTTTAACTGGAGGGAGGTGATGATCAGATCAGACTCTGAGGTATAACCCAGTTTGACCTTCTTTCTATTGCTGGTGTTTTGTGTGGGTCATGTTTTGCCCACATTGTGGCGACCAGCAAAGAAAGCAAGAGGCTGTGCGGAGACAATGTTGAGGTGCTTTAAAAGAAAAGCTAACAAATCATATTTTGATTGAAAAACAATCAAAACAAAATAAAACAAATGAAAAAAAAAAATGATACACAAAAAACAACTAAATAAATAAATAAAGTGCACACGTCTCTTTTTGCAAGTCATTGTTAATGTTATGAAAGAATCGTTATACATTCGAATGAAATATTTACAAATAATAATGCTCTTCAAAAATAAATAAATAAAGGGCACAAATGCCTTCATAAATAAAAAAAATAAAAAAATAAATAAAAAAATAAATACATAAAGGGCACAAATGCCTCATCAAATTGTGCAAGTGACTGATAATATTATTAAATAAACTTTGTAGGCTACATTAAAATGAAATATTTACAGAAATACTGTTCTTAACACAAAAAAACTAAGCAAAACAAAAATGGAAATGAACAAATAAAAATGGAAATAAATAACAATTATAACAAACAAACAAAAATAAATAAATAAAGTGCACACATCTCATTTTTCAAGTCATTGTTAATATTATTAAATAATCTTTATACATTCAAATTAAATATTTACAAAAATAATGACTTCAAAAATAAACAAATAAAGGGCACAAATGCCTTCAAAATAAATAAATAAATAAATAAACATATAAATAAATAAATAAAAAATAAAAATAAATAAATAAATAAATAAATAAATAAATAAATAAATAAATAAATAAATAAATAAATAAATAAATAAATAAATAAATAAATAAATAAATAAATAAATAAATAAATAAATAAATAAATAAATAAATAAAAAAAAAAATAAATAAAATGGCACCCATGCCTTCAAAATAAATAAATAAATAAATAAATAAATAAACAAAGTGCACAAATGCCTTCAAAATAAATAAATACATCAATCAATCAATCAATCAATAAATAAATAAAGGGCACAAATACCTTCAAAAATAAATAAATACATCAATAAATTAATTAATTAATTAATAAAGGGCACAAATGCCTTCAAAATAAATAAATACATCAATAAATAAATAAATACATCAATAAATAAATAAAGGACACAAATGTCTCGTCAAATTGTGCAAGTCATTGATAATATTATAAAATAGACTTTGTACATTAAAATGTAATATTTACAAATTAATAATGTTCTTCACAAAACAAAAAACTAACTTAAGCAAAAACAATTTAAAAAAACAAATAAAAATGGAAATAAATACATTTTATAACAAACAAACAAAGTGCACAACTGTCTCATCATTTTGCAAGTCATTGTTAACGTTATTAAATAATAGTTGTACAATAAAATCAAATATTTACAAAACAATGATGTTCTTCAAACAAAACAAAAATGAACAAATTAAATGGAAATAAATAAGAATGATAAACAAACAAACAAACAAACAAACAAACAAAGTGCACAATAATAATGTTCTGTGCACATTTCTCATAACATTGATAATATGATCAAATTACCTTTGTAGATAAAAAAATATATATTTACCAAAGAATAGTGTACTTCAAAGAACAGCATCTGCTGTTCTCTCGTCCAAAAATATCACAAAACTATTTATAGCAGTTTGTGTTTGAGCACATGTGAGTGTGTGTGTGTGTGTGTGTGTGTGTGTGTGTGTGTGTGTGTGTGTGTGTGTGTGTGTGTGTGTGTGTGTGTGTGTGTGTGTGTGTGTGTGTGTGTGTGTGTGTGTGTGTGTGTGTGAGTAGCAGGGAGGAGGGAAGCTTTTAAGAGAGGAAGCAGAGGCTACAGTGATGTAATGAGAAGTGAAGTGTTCCATGGCAATACAGGCTCAACCTGTAAAAGATTCATCACTCTCTGCTTCATGTTCAGAGAGGAAGGAGCCGAGCGTGCGGCGCGGGGGACGGAGCGCTTTTAAGGGCCTCTCTATAATGGATCAGCACAGACTCAGCCACAGCTGTCATGGGTGGAAGACAAGGGGTAGCACAGAACAAGTCATTTTATTTACATTAACTTCATCATCAATACCTTTAGATACTGTATGCACATGTGTGATATTTACAGCGGTTTGGCAAAGTGCATGTTTAATATATACATTTGGATCTGAATATGTAGAACAGGAATATAGCTTTAGGCAGGTGGACTCAATACAGCAAATGAAGTGTCTCTCTGAACAGACTGAGCAGTAGTTATGATTTGATAAAAACTTAATGAAAACATGATCAATACATTGCCCTATAGTCTTCCATTGTAAATGCATATCTGCAACAGAACCTGCACCAGTCAAAGCAGCAAAGAATGAAAAGAATGAATCCTGCATTGTGCTCCCAAATCATTATGCTGACAAAGTGTTAGTGTGTTGAATGATGATAATTATGTTGCTGATTATGTTGCTAACCTTAATGTGAACAATTAAGGGATACATAACACCAACAGATTTAATTTTTAAAAAAATGTATAATATATATATATATATATATATATATATATATATATATATATATATATATATATATATATATATATATATATATATATATATATATATATATATATATGAATTTTTTTATATTATTTTATAAAATAATATAAAAAGTTAAATAGATTATTAGTCTATTTAATAATATTATCAATGGCTTGTACAATCTGACGAGACATTTGTGTCCTTTATTTATTTATTGATGTATTTATTTATGTATTTATTTTTGTGAAGGCGTTTGTGCCCTTTATTAATTAATTAATTTATTTATTTATTTATTGATGTATTTATTTATTTGTTTTGAAGGCATTTGTGCCCTTTATTTATTTATTTATTTATTTATTTATTTATTTATTTATTTATTTATTTTTATATAAATAACAGGGTGTAGTTTTGATACGCGACCGGCAGATGGCGCCTTGGATTTGGTAATAGTCTTCAAAGAGGCGAACATCATAGAGGGCAGATTTTAAGCAGTTATCAATGCTAAAACACACACACACACACACACACACACACACACACACACGCCTAAACTGGTTTGCTGGTCTCCGCTGGGTTCAACTGGTTAATCTCTGGTGCTCTTTGGTCACTTTTGTCTGTTTTGATTTATTTTTCTTTATAGGAATGGTATGACACTATGACTTTTGTGGCACACGCACACACACACGCACACATGTTGGGTTTTCATGTTTTAATGATTTTGATTAACTGTAACAGTATAGCTCTCCCCTTACACTACCCTACCCCTAAACCTAACCATCACACAACACTTTCTGCATTTTTACATTTTCAGAAACATCATTTAGTCTGATTTATAAACTGTTTTTCCTCACGTTGACAAAAATGTCAATTTTGTCCCCATATTTTAGGTTTACCAAGACCACACACACTGGTTTTACTATATCAGTGAAGACACTGCATAGACTTTCATTGGTTTTATATCAGGTTAATGATATTTTCTAAGGCCCAACCCAACCAAACCCCTACCTCTAAACCTAAAACATGTCCAAAACACTAGATTTAAATTAAAACATGTTTTGGATTGGACGACCAGTAAAATGCCCTCACTAGTCGGTTGTCCTTATATTATAAAGCTATAGCCAAACCTGCACACGCACACACGCACACGCACACGCACACACACACACACACACACACACACACACACACACACACACACACACACACACACACACACACACACACACACACACACACACACACACACACACACACACACACACACACACACACACACACACACATTGTGACATGATTCAAAAAGGTTAATATAGGCTACTCACACTTGTACCCCCGAAATGATGGAATTATTTCTGAATTAATTGTAACGTGGGAACAAAGTAATCATAGTTATTATTGCACATATAAATATTAGGCCTACTTAGTACCACAAATTCCCTCTAAACATAAAATTTAAATAAATAATATTATTGAGCAAAATATTTTGACTGGGAGGAGTAGCTATGGGTGTGACCCCTAAATGAGGAGTTAAAAGACTTTCTTTCTTTCTTTCTTTCTTTCTTTCTTTCTTTCTTTCTTTCTTTCTTTCTTTCTTTCTTTCTTTCTATTTTTAGCAAGGTGGTCTCTATTTATGGTTTTTAGGGGGTTAGCTTGTTTTGGTCTGGTGGTCTCCCAACCAGGTTGTGTTGTGTGGGCTGATTTGAGAGGGGTTTTGGCTACTTGAGCTGATCAGGCTGGGATATCAGCTGGGCAACAAACCAGCTGAGTGGCCAGTCTTCTGAAACCAGATTAAACCAGACAACCAGCACTTGTTTGGTTTAAGTTTTTTGCTATGGTTCCTATTAAATTGTTTTAGGGTTCGAAACAGCATCACAGCCACCGTGGTTTATTCACACAGCCTGTGTGTGTGTGTGTGTGTGTGTGTGTGTGTGTGTGTGTGTGTGTGTGTGTGTGTGTGTGTGTGTGTGTGTGTGTGTGTGTGTGTGTGTGTGTGTGTGTGTGTGTGTGTGTGTGTGTGTGTGTGTGTGCGAGAACAAGCCATTGTGATTTACATACACCCCCCTCTGCCTGCTACCCCCGCCCCTCTTACCCCGTCTACCCCTTGTTCTTCTTCTCCTTCTGCCTCTTTCTTCGCACTCCAGTCACTCACACCCGAGTCTCACACACTCCTCGCGCGACGCGCTCCCCTTGCTCAGCTTTCACACTTCCACGCGCGCCGCAGGAAACAATGGGAACGGAGCCGCTTTGTGTCGGACAGAGACTGACGCGCTCCTCTGTGTTTGTTTAGGACTTTCTGCTGATAGACTCGTAGCTATATTCAGGATCTCATTATTAACTACACAATGGGCTGCTGCAGCGGACGGTGCACCCTTATATTTCTGTGCACGTTTCAGTTGGTAAGTTTGTTTTCTAAAAATGTGCATTTCACACAAGGCTATGATAATAAGGCTATGAGTGTTCACCAGCTGTTTAGTTTCTAACACGCCTGCCCTTTGCTTTGTTGTTGTTGTAATGCTGCTGTTGCACTGGATACACAATGAGTACATTATTTAAATATTGTGTGTGCTTGCCTTGAACTCTTGTCTTGATCTAAGATTGAACATGTGTTTAAGTAGTCGGACACTCCAAAATATAACCCAGAGTTGTAAAAGACACTTTTATGACCAGTTGAGTGCTTCTGCTCTTGCACTAAATGCAGCTTCAGTCATCCCAATTGAACTTTTCTCATTCTGTCATACACCTTTTCGAGCGCTGGGACAACACAGGATACAGGACTGCAAAAGGTCATATACCAATGAATTGTTTTGGATTAATCTGCTAAGACAGGGTTTCTTTTTCTGGCTAAATGTTTTCCATGCTGGTCATTCAATGAGTCAACACTGTCAGATGTCTAAAGTATAGAATAATAATCATTATAGTAAACCACAAAATTATATTTACACATTTTTAAATATTTTACAATTAAATTATTATTTTTTGTAATTAAATTAAATGCAAAAGCCATTTTGTTTTTCTGCCGTTGTTTGTTAAAATATTTAAAAATTCCAAACCATTTCTTTACAATTTGGGTGACAGTTTTTTTCCCAATTCTATTTTGATTAATTTTGTCCCCAAAAAATTTTTCTCACAAAAACAATACAAATACAGAACAAGTTTCTTCCCACTCCAACATATACAAAAGCTTAACAAAACAGAAAATAGAATTAAAATGAATCAATAAAAAACAATAGAAAATAGATAACATATATTCAATTATTTATATTAATACATTCATATAAATATACATGTAAATATATATACACACACACACACACACACACACACACACAACAATCGAACAAATACAATTACAATAATGATAATAGTAAAAGTAATAATAACAGTAAAAGTTAAAAAATTCCATAAAATCAAAAGGGGGGGGGAAAGGAACAAAAGAAGAATTTATCATAGTTATCATAGCTTGTGACATCAAAATATATATAATGTTACTTAAAAACAAAAAACAAAACATAACAAAGAAAACACGCATAGGACGTAACAGTCACCATGAAGTGAAAATTTGTATATATATTTTTTATTCTAAAATATTTTATGAATATTTTTTTATTTATATTCTAAATGCATTTTATAGATCTTACTGTAAACAATTTATCCATGTTTTTTTTTTTACCTCATCATTTTTAGTCAAATATCATAACTCAATCTTCCAGTGAAATGACAGACGTCTTTCTGGTGATGTATGCAGGACTTCTCCAATCATTTAGTCCGCTTAGACCCCGCCCCTCCACAATGCTTAAATTAAGATCTGCCTCCATCCAATCAACAACTGATGCATAAAACCAAGTCCCGCCCCCTGTTGATAATCTGTTTTACTCTAATGTGATATGAAAGAAAAGATCTGTCACTACTACAGTTTCAGAGAATTAATTCCTACAAAACTTGCGGAGCTTTTGTGGCCGTGTTGAACTCACAACAGGTGAAAAATGGACCTTCAGGATGAAGTGTCCATAAATATCTGACCGTGTTGACACCGAGGGTATTGTGTTTACATGCTTTTGAACAATAGTCTAGTATGTGAAAGTTCATTGCCTGAACTCTACAGACCCCACGGTAAGCACCTCGGCACTAAATTGATCTGTTTACACTCTAGATAGAGTTGGCAGGAGCTTTCAGTGGTTAGTCATTAGTTAGATCTATCCATGTTCCTGTCAAAGAGAGAGATGTTCGTCTCTCCTCAAGAAGCTATTATACTGTAATTGTCGCTTAATCTTTATTGCAGCCCGCTCGGGTTCATCGGATACTCCATCCTAGCTTAAGTGTTCACAGAAGTTGTATGTCAGTGAAATGTTATATTGACTTCAAAGTCAGCCATCATCGTTCTGCTGTGAGTGGCTGGTGTCCTAATTTCCATACGGAAAGTCTTGCAGCTGCTTTTTTTTTTGCATTGTTTCAGTCAACCGCCCCCATCCGCAATCCCAGTCTCAACAACTGAACGAATCCCATGACAATGTAAACAGGCGTTGGTGTATGCCTACACCGGTAAACAGCTGCAGGAGACTGATTGCACGTTATTCAAATGTAACTGCTGTTGACGCTGTGAAGTAGACACTTCTTGTTTTCTCCATTACCTGTGGCACTGCTTGTGTAACGCTCAGTCGAGGTGCTGTCCATTCTTCCCACAATCCTCTCTGACAGGAGCATTAAAAAGCCGTTGACACCTGCCCCCTAAAGACAGATGTGTAATACACCTCGGCCCACATGCATGTTTGCACGTCACACACACACACACACACTTGGCCAGTGTCAGACCTTCTGCCCTTCCTGAGCTTGACAGCGTCCGTCTTCTTTTCATTTTAGGCACCTCGGGGGTAAAACATTCCTGGGCTTTGATGTAGTTCTGCTTTCTGTCTTCCTATGAGATCTTATTATCTTCATGTCACAGAGTTTACCGAACGAGTCGGCAGTTACTACTGTTCCCACTCGTACGGTTCTCAGTGGAAAGATGTCCAAACTCTGTTAGACTAACTGGGAATATGAGTCATTCACTGGATGATTGGTGGTTTGACGCTTCTCTATTACAGTCGTTTATACAGTATAAGGATTTATACTTTTAAGTCAAAGACATTTGAACAAATTCCTAACACGATCAACTTTGGCCCGTAAATTGTTCCTCACTGCTTAAGAATTACTTTCATGTGATCGGATGAATTTTGCCTGGCAGACTTTTAACAAAGATGAAAAATTAAAATTCCATCGATTTAGACTGAAGGTAAGACATGATCCATATCTGGAGACCAGAGTTAGTGATACACAATCAGTACCACTAACATCTGAGAGCAGGGGCACAAAGTTTTCCATAAATTTATCATAAAGTTTAATTTATTAATTTAATAATAAACTACTATTGTTTTGCATTTTGTTAATAAGTGCAGTTACTAATAATATTAGCCTACATGTTTGTTTATTGGAAGTTTAAAGCTGCACTATGTAACTTTTCCGTCCACTAGAGGTCGCCTGTTCATAATAAGGGTGTAGTTTGATGACGCCACGTTTGAGCGCAGAATCTTGGGACATGTGGTCTTTACCTCACAGCCGTTGGAAAAGAATCGGGATAGGACTCGGGCAGAAATCATGGATGTGATTATTAACATTACTGTAGTATGAAGCAGAGCAGGAGCGAGTGTTAATAAGATGAAGGCAACACACGCCTCGCCAGCAGCGGGACTTTTATTATGACACAGTCGCCGACTCCACTTCCGCTTTTCCGGTCATGAGTATGAGGTAACGCAGCTCTGTTTATCATATCAGATGCATCTGAGTGTGTTGCAAATGAAGTTATGCCGTTACTCTGTGCGTTCTCTCGGCGGCTGCTATGACATTTGTTCACACTGCAGTGAGAGTAAAGCGTTTCTGCAAAATAAAACCGGAAACCAAGGGGAACGCAGATATGACGCCATCGACAGGCGACTCCCTCACACGTCCCGGTTCTTTGGTTGAAATAGCAATTTCTCACGATTTACAAATAGTTGGGAACATTTGGGATATTGTAAGTACTCAACTGAACAAAATATATAACACTGGCCTAGTGGTTTTTGGATATTTTACGGAAAAAATTAGGGGTGTGCATTGGGACTGCCCTCACAATTCGATTCGATTACGATTCACCAGGTAACGATTCGATTCAATTCGATTCTACGATGCATTGCGATGCATCAAAATTCTACTGCACACAACAAGGCAAATTTTTAATCAGTCATGAGGCAATACAAGCAGTCAGATATTGAACAACAGATTTTATTGGCTGCTATGTGTGTATTATCACTCTCCTGTATCTTTGACATAAATGTCATTAAATAAAATAAAATTGAATGGTACAGGGTATTGGATATGGCATTTTCAAACCTGAAAAAGAAAACATAAATCTGCTTTCAGTGCTTTGAATGAGAATTTTTTTCTCTTCTCTGCTTTAGAACCATTTAAAATTAAATAGAGCAATAATAACAGCCAACTTTTTCCAGTAGTGAACATAAGTGTTCTAATTCATTAGTAATCTCCCTCCGCCTCAGCAATCTTGATTGTTGTTGTTGTTGTTATGACCCCGGAAGTAATTGAAACTTCACAACTTTATTGTCCAACTCAAGGCCAGAAAATAAACGATGACATAATCGATTATGGCACTTAGCCGCATCGATGCTGAATCGTGCATGCCCCGCATTGCGATGCATTGCCGAATCGATTATTGTTGACACCACTAGAAAAAATGTTACATAGTGCACCTTTTACAGTGAAGCACTGAACTTGAATTGATATGCAGATAAACTTTTATTAACAACAGTAATGTGCAAAAACCTTGTTTTATAGAAAATGTTAAATATTCTACTCTTATTAAATGTACCATTGTTCTTCTATAGTATCACACTGAACTGACCGACAGCTTCAATGATGATAAAAGGAGCACTCTTGGCTTATTTTCTGTTTCTGTGTAATTCAGTCGCAATTCAAATAGGTTTTTGTTTTTCATGAGACGTTGTGACTTCCTACTTTTTCCCATATATTAGGAAAGAGGAGTGGAAATGGCTAATAAGTCAAATAAGTGCTCCTCTGCCGACATCTACTGGTTATAGTGGTAATTTTATGTATTTCTTTAATAAAAGTGCTTGTTTGCCAAAAAAAGTGTTAGTTTTCCTACACCTTTAAACTTTTAGTTTTACAAATCATTCAAATAAATAACATGAAAATTGGATAATATTTAGAGCTTTTCAATGCTGGAAATAGTGTGAAGCACTTGAAAGTCCTTGAAAAGTGCTTGCATTTGACTCTCAAATTCACTTTCACATATGCAATAGAAATGGCAGCTCATATCAGTTGGGCGCCGTGGGGGTGGCACCAATGTAACCTCGAACAAAATTTCAGGAAAAAAGGTA
This sequence comes from Gobio gobio, assembly GCF_949357685.1. Lineage (NCBI taxonomy): Eukaryota > Metazoa > Chordata > Actinopteri > Cypriniformes > Gobionidae > Gobio > Gobio gobio. Next base: position 34,543,884 of record NC_137117.1, on the reverse strand, counting down.
TCAAAATGCAAGCATTTGGTCGCAGTCTGAAGCCCTGAGTACTGTATCGGTTGTTGGACGGTATTAGAACTTTTTGAATTAATCATTAACGTTCAATATTGGTACAATTCGTTTATGCTCATTTTTGGATTTAGATAATGGCAATATAAAAATTAAGCTTAAAGTTAGCCTTTAAAAACACCAATAATTTAAGAGCACTGTTAAATGTATTCTTTATTAAGTTTTAAAATGAATATTAATGCTGTACATTTATAATGTTCTGATGCCTGAATTCACTTGTAGCATTTAAAAAGATGTGATTTTTAGTTTTTTATTTTTCATTTAATTAGACAAAATATTATTTGAAATATTTAATGTCAAAGTTATCAGAACTTTAAAGTATTTTGTAAATGCATGCTATTAATCTTATTGTGACCGATTCATTGATTTTTAGGGTTGTGTTTTATATTTAATTTAATTAGACAAAATAGTATAGAATTTTAATATTAAAGTTATTAGAACTTTAAAGTATTTTGTAAATGCATGACATTGATCTTATTGTGACTGATTCATCCATGTAATTGTTTTTTTTTTTACTCGTAATGTTAATTTTAATTAAAATATCAACGCGATCTTCTGGTGAAACGACAGACTTCTCTCTGGTGATGTATACCGGACTTCTCCAATCGTTTTGTTTGCTTTAACCCCGTCCCTCCACAATAGACTGGAATCTCACTGGAATCCCCAAAATCCAATCAACAACTTTTTCGGTAATCCGTTGCGACTTGGATGCACGTCACAATACGGAAGAAAAGATGTGTTGCTACCTCTGTTTCTTTTCTCTTTCCGTCTTTTAATATCAATGCATCCCTAACCACAATATCTTGTTAGGAGTGAGTCCAATAAGCGAACTACCCAGAAAACCTTTGCAACCACATAGCAATGCCATAGCATCATGGCTGCAAGCTTGGCATGTACAAGTTTAGATATGAACTTTGAATGGCTCCTCATTGCTCAATTCCTCAGGAATCATTCCATATTGATGCGATTTTGTTTGTGAGAGGGGTACACACCTGTTTGTGTTCAGGATAAGGGAAGGAGAGGAACAGACACACAGGAGCATGGGAAATGCAGGTTGACAAACACACACACACACACACACACACACACACACACACACACACACACACACACACACACACACACACACACACACACACACACACACACACACACACACACACACACACACACACACAGAAACTGTTTTTAACTTTACCCTTTGTTGCTCTTGAGGAACATCTGGTTTGGTTCCTCCTCCATATCTCTGTTCTAGCAGTAATAGATGGGGAGTTTGTTTAAAAGCACATGAAACTGTCAGCAGCTGGTTTAAAGACTCCCTGGTGCGGAGTTAAACTTGCTTTTTTTGTTACAGGCATTCTCCGACCTGACTTGGTAATCACTATGTTGGGAGTGCATTGGACAGTTATCGAGTTCATTGTAATTCTGAGATCAACCATCTCTCATTACCACTTCTCTCACATTGTTGGGCTGTGCAGGGATTTGTTAACCTAGGAGGAATTTATTCTGTATCCAGGCAAAGCTTAATAATACGGGTTTTTTTTTGTTTGTTAACAAGCAGCTTGAATTTATCTTTGTTTTTGTTTGTTTTTTGAATAATTGACCAAAGAACGAAACTCTTGGTCCAAACCACTATGACGTTTCTTCTGTGGAAAACAAAGGAAGAAATGTATCATATGGACTACTTTTCTGGTGTTTTTTGGTCCCTATGCTTTATTTCTTTTTACACAGAAGAAAGCAAGTCGTGTGGATTTGAGAATGAATTTCATTTTTGTGTGAGCTAATCCTTTAAGTATGTCAGAGGTGGAGATTATGTCTGAAAGTGCACGCACATACACAAAACACTGCCGCCTTGTGCAATACATTTCCTCTACAGTATCTATATCCTTAAGAGACGAAACAAACTAGGACAGAAATCGCGAGGCGCTTTGAAGTGAGCCAGAAAACGAGGGCTAATCAGTCAATGGAAGAAAGCTGTACTTGCCATGTCGTACACACTGTTGACTAGAGGGGAAAAGACACACTTAATGGTGAATAGAGAAAGTGACTGATGGACTGTGGGTAATATATGGCAGTGGCTTTGACCTCTCAATGGCAGAGCAGAGAGGCTAGTGGAGAGATACGGTAATGAGGTCAGGAGGAGGATACTCTCTGACTTCTGACCCGTGAACGCACGCACGTCAAATCGAGGCCTGAATGTTGAATGGATGCCAGACCTCTGTGGTACCATCCACAGGCACATTTTTCCTATTCTTATATTTAGATTGAAGTTATGTTCTGCATTGATAGCATTATAATCTGCATTTTGTGAAAAAAATGTTTAGTATATGTGGCAAGGCATTGCAACGAGTTTTTAAACCAGATATATATATACTTCTAAATAATCCTAAACTGTTGATTTGCCATTCTTTTCTGCTTTTCTTCTGGCATGCACGTTGTTACTTTTGACTGTTTGCCCTTGTTCTCATTTTTAATAAATCTTTAACTTTTGATAGTCATTCTGTGTGTAAAAGTCCAAGATTTCTGGGTTTAATTTCAAACCCATTTTAGGTTTATTTTAATCCAGAAATGTAGTACTGTTACAACAAAATTTAGGTTAAAAACAACCCATCATGCTGGGTCAAACATTGAAACCCAACTTGCTGGGTTGCCAAATTACTCAAATTGGGTTAGTTTAGAGTGTACTGTACATGACATCTGGTTACTCTATGCATTTTCATCGTAATTCTTTTTAGGTGGATTTTTCTTCCTGATATACTTGCATGTATCACACAAGGGTTTACCGGCTTTACGAGGTCATAATAAGAGTTGAAAAATGTTATATAACTTTGCACAGATCAGCACAAATAATGTTTAAGTCTTGTGGCTCGGGGTAGAAATCATTTTAATGTTTGTGCGTGAATGCTCCCTATAAAGTCATTGCCTGATAAAGCAACAAGTCAGCTGCCTATGTTTTTAAGTCTCATTCAAGGAAAGTCTATTTTTCCATATTTGCAATGCCTCTGGGCAGCTAATTTCGGGCAAGTCCTAAATCTGCTTGAAATCTCAAAAACTGCTTGTCGAACACATTTCAAATCAGCAACTAAATCTGACATGCGTCACATTTTTCAGGCTAGACTAGCCAATGCACATGTACTAAAGGCAGCTGCAGTGATGCGATGACTTTACCAATTGCAATCGGCTCTTTTATTTAGAATTGCGGGACTTGCTCCGGCATATTGCGTGTTGCACTTTCTCCAATTCATGAGTAATATGAGTGCATTCTCAGTCGACCATAAAGCCGGCGATGGGGGTCCAACTAGTGACATGCGGCAAACCCCACAAACACTAGGCCCGGCGTTGGCTAACTGATGGCTTGGTGTGTAACGACCTTGAGTCATTTGTTTGGGAATTGCGCTGGTTTGTGCCGTCTGTGTTGTGCTCTAGATTCAGTAGCGGTGTTGCGGGAGTGCAGGAAACTCTTTCCAAGTATGTTAGCACAGCGTTTCGTCTATATCAGTTGAAAAATGCATGTGCAAGAATCGTTAACAGAAGCGAACACCATTCAGTCCTGGTATTTTTACAAAATGGAACATTTTCTCAGTTCTCAACCGTGCTTGTGGTTAACTTATACTGTTGAAACGATGTGATTTTTAACATTGCTTTGCAAATGCATAGTGTTTTGTCTTGCAAAGATGAATGAGATTCAATTATTTTCGTGTGTCACCGATTCTGTGACGAGCTTAACTTGAATTGAACCCGTATTGAAACGTTCCTCTAATGTACACACATGCATAATAAAGGTCCAGTCAGCACCACCAGCCCCCCTTTCCTCTTGGTCTATCTATAAGAAGCAAAGTTGACATGTCATGTGTTTTTACTCTTAACCCCCCACTGAGAGCCAGATTATCTAAACAAACAGCGCTCCCTTTCGAAACGAGGAGCCGCAGAAACGTGGACCAGCTGACTCCACAAAGTCAAAGACTCTCGCGGGAGGGCAGCAAAAATGTGAGGACGGGGTGATTTGTGGTTTAATTTGCTCGCGAGGTGTCATTACGGGGCTACAGGGGTTCATTGGTTATGTTGATGGAACCTTTTGCCCTCCTGTAAAGGTTAATTTGCCCCTGTTGGCTATTTCATGACAGCTAGGGGAGTTAGAAACGCCCGGTGGTTTTACGAGACCTGATGGCAGCCTCTATCTCCCAGACGAATGAGCGCAGAGATGTGCGGCTCTGTTTATCAGCTGATTTGCATATGATTCAGCCCAACACCCAATGTGCATCTCCCAGCCAGACAAGCAGATGAATATTTATAAAACAAAGGGTGCCACCCTCTCTTTTCTCACTCACTCACACACAATCTATGTACTCTGAATTACCAATTTTCATTAATGCACTCACGCTGTTATTAAATGTAATTAGTGGGATGAATCCGAATGAGACGGCAGAAAAAGACACGCACACATGCTTCTAACGCTTCTGTGTAATTTAGGAATGCCTGATATGGGTTCCGGCTGGCGTTATAGCTTTAACGGTACATCAGATTAGTTATGCAACTAAAAACTTTTGCTAAAAAATTGTTTTGAAAAATGTGGGTGAATGCTGGGTTCAGACTACACAATATTTTTGTCAGTTACAACAGTCACTCTGCCAAATTATGTGTTGCTTGACGCGTTAATTGCTTGTGTCATGTACAAGAAACGTCAGACTACATGTTGCTTCCCAACCAATCATTGCTTGTCGTGTTTAACAGCGTGCATGATGTCATCAAGAAGGCGGAACTAGCAAATGACTTCCAGAAACAAGCGTAAACAAACAATGGCTACCGAAGCTGCATGTTACCATAATGCTACTCACTGGGTTGCTGAAGCGCCTCTGCCAACGTTCACTAACTTTTATCTCTTTTTCACGCTGTCGTGTGTCGTAGTCCCAAGAGGAAACCTCATAAAGGCAGGGTATTGTTGCCATAGCTCCACGAACATTCCCTCCATTGCTTAATTCCTCATAGCAGCACCAATACCATCATCTCTCTTTCGTTTCATGTTTAAAAGTTGTGTATGGAAGAGCTGCTGTGCTGTGGTGTTGACCAATAGTACAACACCACAGCACAGCAGCTCTTCCATACACAACTTTTAAACATGAAATGTGGGGGTTGGTTGTCATCCACTATAACACTATACGAGATGAAGCGGCCGATTATTGCGTCCTGATGATTTTGTGTAGTCTGAACTCCGCATTAGGTGACTTACGTACCTTGTATTTGTGTTTTTACACAAATTTGTTGCGCAAGATGGATCCAAGATACTGTTACATGTGCGTTGTATTTATCTATTAACGTTCACTCAAGATAAAACCAACTGTGTTTACTAGGATACTCACCAAATTGGGCATTTTGGCATAATTATGTGTGTATTTGACCACTTAAAGGGTTAGTTCACCAACATTCATTAATTACTCACCCTCATGTCGTTCGACACCCGTAAGACCTCCGTTCATCTTCAGAACACAAATGAAGATATTTTAGTTGAAAGCTGATGGCTGAGAAAGGCTTCAGACAGGCCTCCATTGGCATTCAGTACATTTTCACTCCCAAGACCCATAAAAGGCACTTAAAACGTTGTTACAAAGTCCATCTGCAAAGTCGCTACGTCATATTCTGGCGCTACGTCATATTCTCGCGCATGCGTCGTGGAGGCACACACGGAAGACAATAACAAGCTGGATAAAGGTGTTATTTTGATTTTTTTTTTGCGCACAAAAACTATTGTCGTCGCATCGTAAAATTATTGTAGAGTCACTGTGGTGAGATGGACTTTGTAACGACGTTTTAAGTGCCTTTTATGGGTCTTGGGAGTATTAATGTACTGAATGTCAATGGAGGCCTATCTGAAGCCTTTCTCAGCCATCAGCTTTCAACAAAAATATCTTCATTTGTGTTCCGAATATGAACGGAGGTCTTACAGGTGTCGAACGACATGAGGGTGAGTAATTAATGACAGAATTTTCATTTTTGGGTGAACAAACCCTTTAAGTGCAATAAGCCTTGAAATAGAACTTAATTTGGTACTGGTGATTCGCGGGCTGCTTTATGCGCGTGCGCTTTGGACATGTGCGCAAAGGAAACTGTCTGTCAGAGAACTCAGTAAGTACAGAATGGTTTAAAATCCCTTGAATATTTACATTGGCAAGACTTAAAGGCCCACTGAAGTGCTTTGAAACGCGCAGCATTATTTAATGTGTTGACGTAATTTCCCCTGAAACGGCTCCAGCTGTTAGCAGCTCCTGCCCTTTTTTGAAACAGCCAATAGCGTTTCGTTATTGCCACAGTTTGACTAGAGCCTTTCTGTTTGGTAAAGCCAGAGTTTCCTCCTAATCTCTAACTGTTTATCATCATAATCTCCTCCATATCTCTTTGAAATACAGCATTCTGTGCAGAATTTAAATGGGTCCGATATGTTGTGTTGTCTGCGCCGACTCGCGCATATCATCCGCTCTGGGCTCTCGTGTCTCTAGTCTAACTTAAGACCAGAGCCGTTGGTGTGTGTGCGGTGTGCGTGAAACTAACGTGAAACCATCTTTCATACGCCTCAACTGAAAGCATTACATGTCTGAATCGTTTCCAATCACATGTATAGTGCGCTATGCGCCATTCACCATGTAGAAATTAGAAAAAGTGTGAACAACTGACCGATTTCAGACCCACCATCGCAGTCTATTTATAATGTAGGGGGGCGGGACGCTTCAGATTCTAGAGAGCATTTGATTGGACAGAAGATTTGATGAGAAGATCGCGATGAAGTCTGCGATGATGTCATCAAAATCTGTGATTCGTTTTAACGGAAGTGAGAGACTGTACGTTTTGAATGCTTATATCTCCTAAATGCGAATTTTGTCATTTGTTTTGGAGCACACCAGTTCATTCATTACCTTAAGGCTAACATAGTCATACTAAAAGCTAAAAAAACTTCCATTTTGATTTCAGGGGGCCTTTAAAAAGACATGCAAATAATAAACTTTAGTGACGATGCAACACTGGCCCAAATGTGCAAGGGACAATTCCGTCCAACTGTCTTGAATTACAGTGGGATTCTCGCTTGTAGTGAAGTTACGCAGTACCACTGAATCATTAATGGTGTTTGTGAAATGATGTCTCACAGAAACTTTTCACATTACTGATTTGATCTGATAATCTGTGTAGATTAATTTACTCATTCAACCTACGTGCTATAGTGAATGAATGTTAGCGCGAAACCTGCGGGAATGAGTAAAATGATGCGCAATAGCTGCACTCCGGCACTGAAAATCAGGCCCTGAAATATATTAAATGGATCTAGAAATCCCTGCAAGTCGCTTTTGATAAAGATCTCTGTCAAAATGAATAAATGCAAATGAAGAGCAAATGGAAATGGAAGAGCTAGATATGTTTTGTTCATATCCCAGAAATTGTCAAGATGCTAAAATGGATATGAATTTTCATATCTGTGCTTACTCAAGCACACAGTCAACACTGTCACTGCATATGAATCACTGCTTTATCAACACCCCGCCAGCAAGCAGACAACTGACTGATCTCTTCGACCTCTGACCTCCATATACGTTTACTGACATCCTGATCTCCCATTGTGAGCATCAGTGTTGAGTTACAGATGAATGTTTTGTGTAGCACCTTAAGCTGGAGAAGAATTCCTCTCTCTCTCTCTCTCTCTCTCTCTCTCTCTCTCTCTCTCTCTCTCTCTCTCTCTCTCTCTCTCTCTCTCTCTCTCTCTCTCTCTCTCTCTCTCTCTCTCTCTCTCTCTGCGCATGTGCGAGTGTGGGGTGAGTGGGTCTCACGGGTGAGAAGAGCGATTGTTTCGTTTGTAACTAATTTAAAGTTTTCTTTTGTTTTTTTTTTATTATCCTGTTTTCGTTTTTTGTTTTTGTTTTCTCTTTTTATATTTTTCTTGGGGCGGGGTGTGAGAATGGAGGCTCACGCGAGTACGCGGGACTCCTCTCTTTCACTCCGCCATGGAGTTAGGTGTGCACCTGAAGGCGATGCATCTGTGGAAGATGTACTTGTTGCTGTGGGTGAGCAAATTGGTTTTGAAACTATAGTTTCAGCCTCAAGAATGAATAAAGCCGTCGTCATATTTTTGAAGGAACAGAAGTTGATTGGTCAGTTGGTTGAAAGCGGAGTGTGGGTAAGTGGCGTTTTTTGTGTCATTTCACCGCTGGTTTCTTTATCAACAAGAGTTACTGTTTCTAATGTACCACCGTTCATATCAAACAGTGTTATTGAACGAGAATTGCTTAGATTCGGAAAGCTAGCTAGTGGCATAAAAATGATTCCGCTGGGTTGTAAAAACCCAGCGCTAAAGCACGTGCTTTCCTTCAGACGCCAAGTGTTTATGTTTCTGGAGTCGGCGTCTTTAGATATCTCTTTTCGTGTTGAGCACGAGGGAAAGTCATACATGCTTTATGCAAGCGCTGGCAGTCTAAAATGTTTCGAGTGTGGTGATATTGGTCACAAAAAGCATTCTTGCCCACATAAAATGCAGGCTGAGAGAAGTGAAAACACGCACGAAACTGAAGTCGTTACTGAAGTAGAAAAAAAAAGAGATAAAGTGATCGCTGAAACTGAGCGAAATAGGAAAGAAAGCACAACCAGTGAAATAGTTGTTAATGATGATGAGAAAAGTGTTGAGGCAGATAACTCCGGAATTACTTGTACTGTTGGGATTGCTAATGTGAACGTGAGTAAACGTGAGAATTATAATGCAAAAATACAGACAGATGAGGAAAGGATTGATCATGGATTAGACGAAAGTGGAGGTGGTGGTGATGATGATGATGGTGAGGAGGAGGATGATGACGATGATGATGATGATGATAATATGTCAGAAATGTCAGATATCCTTTCACAGGGTGGAGATGATCAGTTGTATACTGTAAAAGACATTAATGATTTTCTGGATAAAACATTTGGCAGAAAAGTTGAAGTGAAAGATTATTTCCCTGATGTTAGGAAGTTTTTGATTTCAGCAGTAAAAATACAGAAATCAGTAGGATTTGAAGAACTCAGCAGAAGGAAAAGGTTTAGATTAAAGAAAATTGTAACAAAATTAAGGAGAGGAAATGTTCGACCTAAAAAAACTTAAGTAAATCTGTTTAATGGCACAAAGGGGGTGTTTTCTTTTCCATCGTAATTCGTCTCTTTTTTTTGTCTTTTTTCTCTCTCTCTTCTCCTTTCTTTTTATGGAGAGCTTAAAAATAGGATCTATTAACATAAATGGAGGAAGAGATAGAAACAAAAGGGCTGTTGTATCAAGATATATTGAGGCCAAAAATATGAATGTTATCTTTTTACAAGAAACCCACAGTGATAAAATAGATGAGATAGATTGGAGAATGTGGTGGGAGGGAAGCATCTTTTTTAGTCATGGTTCTAATGTGAGTGGGGGTGTTGCTATCTTATTTAGAAAGAATATGAACATAAATATTATTTCTAAATGTGAGATAGAAAGAGGTAGGGGTTTAATTGTTCAAGTTGAAATAATGGGTTTGTTTTTTGTATTTATTAATATATATGCCCCAAATAATGGAGTAGAGAGATCTTGCTTTTTTAAGAAGTTAAAGGAACATTTGAAGGATTTTGATAAGAGTACTTTTTTGATATTGGGTGGTGATTGGAATTGTACCTTAGACTTTACCATAGACAGAAATGGAGATGAACCTTATCCTCCATCAGCGGATGTTTTAAGTGCAATTATCAGAGATTACAGTTTAATTGATGTCTGGAGAGAACAGCATATAATGGCGAGACAATATACATGGGTAAAAACCTCCAGAGAACATATTAGTGCTGCAAGATTAGATAGATTTTATATTAATAAGAATATGAATAATAGAGTTTTAAAATCAGTTATTTCCCCAAATGGGTTTACAGATCATCACCTCTGTTTAATTGAAATTAGCCTGAAGAAGTCACAAAGTTTTAGCTCTTATTGGCATTTTAATGTTAAATTATTGTATGATGAAAATTTTTGCGAGAAATTTGAGTTACTGTGGAAAAATTGGAAGGAAAGAAAACATGATTATGACAATATTGTACAGTGGTGGGAAGTTGGAAAAACCCAGATAAGGATGTTTTGTCAAAACTATACTGCTCATACAAATAGTCTAATTAAAAATACAATAAAAGAACTTGAGAAAGATATAGAACAAATTGAAAATAATATAATAGATAGTAATACAGCAGATATGGGAGGGCTGGAAAAAAAGAAGAAGACCCTAAGTAATCTTCTTCATGAACATGCAAAAAGAGCACTAATTAGATCTCGGTTTTCTTTTTTAAAAGATATGGATGCTCCTAGTTCTTTTTTTTTTAACTTGGAAAAAAAAGAAGTAGAAAGAAAACAGATGTTACATCTGAAATACCCTAATGGAACTTTGACAACTGATCCAATGGAAATGAGGGTAATTGCAAGGGAATTTTATGAAGAACTGTTTAGAGCACAAGAGTGTGACAATGCAAGTATGGATTTTCTGTTGGATGATATGCCTAAACTTAACATCAAACAACGTAAGGAGCTGGACTCTGAGCTAAATATGGAAGAACTGTCTAAAGCAGTTCAGCAACTTTCTGTTGGTCGAACTCCTGGTATTGATGGACTTCCCATAGAATTTTACAGAAAATTCTGGAAGATTATTAATGAAGATGTGATGGAAGTTTATAGAGTGTCTTTTGAAAGAAAAGAGTTACCAACCAGTTGCAAAAGGGCTGTACTTTCATTATTACCTAAGAAAGGAGATCTGGGTCTCCTAAAAAACTGGAGACCAGTTGCACTTTTGTGCACAGATTATAAAATTCTTGCAAAGGTTTTTTCAAATAGACTTAAAGAGTACCTTGGAGATCTAATACAGACAAATCAGACTTATTGTGTTCCTAAAAGAACCATTGTGGACAATCTTTTTCTTTTGAGAGATACCATTGAATTAGCAAATATAGAAAATCAAGATATAGGCATCCTCTCTATTGACCAAGAGAAAGCCTTTGACAGAGTAGACCATTGTTATCTGTTTAAAACACTTAAAGCCTTTGGAATTGGTGATTTTTTTTTATCAGGGGTTAAACTTTTATATACTGGAGCAGTAGCTATGTTAAAGGTGGGCGGAGGATTAAGTAAGCCAGTTTTTATTAATAGAGGAATAAGACAAGGATGTCCTTTATCTGGACAATTATATTGTCTAGCAATTGAACCTCTACTCTGTCAGTTAAGGAAAAATCTGCAAGGCTTTGTGGTCAAAGGTTTTGAAAATAGACCCATAAAAGTATCTGCCTATGCAGATGATATAACTGTTTTTATAAAAACGGAAAATGATTTAATAAGTTTAAAAGAAGGTCTAAACGTTTATGAAAAAGCATCATCTTCAAAGGTTAACTGGAACAAAAGTGAAGGTTTTATTATTGGGAGCTGGCAAGAAAATCCTCCTCCAGTACTCCCAGGAGAAGTGAAATGGGGAAGAGAAGGGTTGAAGTTTTTAGGGGTATATTTAGGAAATGAAGAGTATATGAAAAAGAACTGGGAAGGTATTGTGGAAAAAGTTTGTAAAAAACTGTCGAGTTGGAAGTGGGTGCTATCCAAATTGTCATATAGGGGAAGAGTCTTGGTTATTAATAATGTGGTTGCATCTATGTTTTGGCACAAAATGACTGTAATAAACCCACCAAATGATATTGTGTGTGAGATCCAGAAGAGACTGATTGACTTTTTTTGGTCTGGATGCCACTGGATAAAGGCAGCTGTGCTTTTCTTGCCCGTTAATGACGGAGGACATGGACTAATAGACATACAAAGAAGAATTATGGCTTTCAGACTTCAGGCAGCACAAAGACTGTTGTACTCTGAGAGATGTATGTGGACTGAAACAGCTTGTGCTTTGTTGCAAAAAGTGGATATTTTCAAATACGATAAACAGCTGTTTTTAATGAGACTGGAAGATGTGGATTTGAGTGGCACCTCATCCTTTTATCAATCAGTCTTAAAGGCATGGACTTTTGTGTTTAAAGTGGAAAGAGAGTTTTCGAGTCTCGGGAACTGGATACAACATGAACCTCTTTTCAATAATCCTGTGATTGAAGTCAAAGAATTAGGACTGCAAAGTTTGAGATCTTCAATGGCAAATGCCTGCTGTACGAAACTATCAGATCTGAGAACTGGGAAAAACTGGAAGAATCCTGAAGAGATGTGTCATCTAACAGGCATTAAGTCTGTCAGATTTATGACAATAATACTGAATCGAATTTTTATGGTTTTGCCTTCTATTTTTCGACAATTCTTAGAAGCAAATGAGTTACCATTACTAGAAAATGAGATGGGTTATGAATTTCCAGAGTTACAGATCTCTGCAGCTGTTGAAGAACAACCAAATGAGAGTTCAATTCTTAGTTTCAGAACTCCACAAATAACACAATTTAAAGAAATATCCAAAAAGGCATTGTATATAATGTGTGTAAAGGTGGCTCATTACACTTTGCTTAAAGATCAAAAGGAATCAAAATGGATAAATTTTTTTGTACCAGACTCTTCCCCAAAAGGATGCTGGAGATCCTTATATAAAACTCCAATAGAAAAACGCACTGCAGATCTCCAGTGGAGAATCATACATTGGGCGATAGCCACAAACAAGCATGTAGCACATATAGATCCCACTGTGGCAAAGGAGTGTGTTTTCTGTGATACTGAAGAGTCAATTGATCATGTCTTTTTGCACTGTTTTAGATTGAGAGGTTTGTTTGTGATGTTGGAAGTTTTGTTTATGAAATTCGGAGAAGTGTTTAGTATGGCAAACTTTATATTTGGTCCTAAATATGTTGCTAATAAAAAGAAAAGTATTTCTTTAATTAACTTCATAATAGGTGAAGCAAAGCTTGCAATATGGGTAACAAGAAAACGAAAATTAAGAGGTGAAGTTTCTGTAGATCCTGAATTGGTTTTTAAAGCCTTGATAAAAGCAAGAATTAGAGCAGAATTTGCTTTTTACAATTTGACTAAAAACATAATGGTTTTTAATGAAATTTGGGGCATTGGTGACATTTTGTGTACTGTTGATGAGGAGGAAAATGTAATTTTTTTTTTGTAGCATGTTTTTTTATTTATTTATTTTATATTTTTTTATTTTTTATTTTTTATTTTTTGTAATGTTTGTGTTGTTTTTTGTTTTTTTGTAATGTGGTTATGTTTTGGAATATGAATGTTTTTAAAAAAAATTTCAACAAAAAAAAAATTTCAACAAAAAAAAAAAAAACATGATTTTGTAGAAGAAAACAAAAAAGGTGAATAAAGTATTGTGAACCTCTCTCTCTCTCTCTCTCTCTCTCTCTCTCTCTCTCTCTCTCTCTCTCTCTCTCTCTCTCTCTCTCTCTCTCTCTCTCTCTCTCTCTCTCTCTCTCTCTCTCTCTCTCTCTCTCTCTCTCTCTCTCTCTCTGTGCTATCCCATCAGACTGTGGCAAACTGATTGTGTCAGGTCTCTGTCTGTGAAGATTGGCCAGTTGACAAACAAGAAGAGTGTCATCTCCGAGAACATTGACATTGACATTGATTGTAACGGCAACGAACAGCATCTTCAGAACAAGAACAGGCTAAAATGGAAGTGCAAGTGAATCTTATGCCGTTTCAAACCTAGAATAAAATGTACATGAAATTAAGTACAAACAGAAAGTCGTTCACATGCTTTATCTCGCTGATATCAGCAGCGCTGTGCATCTGTCTGGAATCGATGAATCCGATGCATTTTGTCCACATTGTCAATAATACGTTTTGGCTAAGCTAGCTGGCTTAGCTAAATGGTGCATGTTTTTGAATCATTACCCAGCCATGACAACTGATTTGGACCACCTGTTTGCTGAGTCCACAATAAGATGTTTCTGAATGGGGTCGATTGATGCCTTGAGTTTGAATATTGACCGCTCTCTGAAAAACTGAATCCCCTATATTGAGTGCAACAGCCGGCCAGTCATTCACCCATGTGCTGATCAATATCACTGAGGGGAAAGGTGACTGTGATCATATGATATTCTATAGTAGAGAAGGTGATGGGGGAAAAATGAGCACACAGGGGGCGAGTTCCATTATTTAAAAACATAATACTTGTGTTGCCTATATTAGAAAAT